>NC_033796.1:103679264-103718071 GCF_001876935.1 Asparagus officinalis
TAATACGGCAGGAAATCGCCCCAAAATTAATTAAAACATGTTTTGACCAAGCAAAACGTACCCGATAAGCATCAACCCCCACGAAGGAGGATATCAGCTCTTCCCAATTACCTCACCAAGGAGAGCAAAGTGGGGATGTAATATAGAAGCGTCCATCCCCACGAAGGAGGATAGCAGCTCTTCCTAATTTCCTCACCAAGGAGGACAAAGCGAGGATGCAATATGCAATATGATATGATAAATATTGAATTCATGAGCAGAAAATTATAAAGGCTTACCAGTGAAAGACAGAGACTCCCTCTCAGGTGACTGAGTGGCTGAGCGGCTTCTCGGAAAGCGTGATCTCCTTATCGACATGGCTAATCTGCAATAAAGATTAACAGTTCAGTTAGATCAAGAATCGAGGTACGCAAATCAGAGATTAAAAGGAAAATTGTGAATCTCTCACTAAAATTCTACAAAATGGAATTTTCCAGTTAAAGGTCCAATTAAACCTATAAAACGTTTTCGATGCAAATTGGAGTCCGAAAAATAAATGTGTAAAGCTAAGGCGACGAGTTCGATTCTCGACCAATACATAAGCTAAGTGCTTGGATATTTTTCTCTCAAAAGCCAAAGGGTGGACACAAGCTCAATTCTTACACAAGGATCAAGCAAGAAATTCAACCAAAATCTCTAGACTCACCAAACTAAAATAAAGGTTCGGCCTATACAAGTTTAAGAACTAAAGCGTCGATAATTCCTCCAAAATGCCGATGAGTTCAGTTCTCAACCAGTATGCAAGCTATGGAACTTGAGTTATGTTCAAAGTCAAGAATAATATATTGGTCATCACTCAGTTAATTCTCACACAAGCCAAAAAAAGGGTCTCGACCATGACAACACACAGATTTACAAGCCAAGCATGTCAAAAATTCAGTCAAGTCATACACAACTAAGCTCAGGTCTCAACCAATGTACAAACTATGGGTTTTGAGTTATATTCAGAGCCAAGAATAATACATTAGAATTCTCACACAAGTCAAGCAAAGTCTCAGCTACACTCAAATGCAAGTTAAGGGGCTTGAATCTCACTCTCAACCAAATGCAAACCAAGAAGTTTAGTTTTACTCCAAAAATCAAGTACAAAACAATAGTTGCGGCCTTGGCACTTTTCTTAAGAACTCGACGCTAGTTCATGCTCTCAAGCATCTCAAGATCAGTTCTCAATCACGACCAATAACCCATCATACGGCAAAACCCCGTGTACCAGTGCAGTGATAAGTAAAAAAGGCATATAAGTTAATTTAATTCCAGCATATAGCCAAGCTAAAGCAAATGTTTCAAACATCAAACAGGAAAGCATAATATGTGCACACAGTCAAATTTTGTGCAAGACTGAAGGTCCAAACAAGACTGTCGAAGCCAAAGGGTTTTGATTTCTATCTAAAATCAAATCAAGCCCCACACACAGCCAAGCTTAATTTCAAGTTTTCATCAGCATCAAGCTAAGAGTTTCATTCAAAACCAGAATAACAACCTTGTCGCTCAAACGAAACCAAACCTGAAATTCCAATTCTTCCTCAAAATCGAGACTTAGGGGAATTTGTGATGAAAACCAAACCAAAGTAAAGAACGACAACACCAAAATCAAGAATACAAAGCTCAGTTCTTACCTGAAATTCGGCGAAGAAACGAAGCTTGGATCTAGGGGGAGGAAGAAGCCGACTCAAGAACCTCGGGTTCCTATCAAAGAGGAAAGAAAAAGTGGTTTAGTGGTGTGCACAAAGAGAACTGACGAACAACCCGAAACCAAGTTGAGGCTGCGTTTTTTTTTTTTTTTTTTTTTTTTTTTCCCCCCGAAACCAAGTTGAGGCTGCGTTTTTTTTTTTTTTTTTTTGTTGCTTTTCCCCCTAAATTCGAAAATTAAGGTTTCCAATATACCCCCAAGAACAAAAATCATCAAAGAAGAATTGAAATTCAATGATCAATTTTGTCCAACAAATTGAAGCAAGGGAAGTGAAGCTTACCTAGATTCGAAGAGGAATCAAGAAGAAGAAAGACCCGTCGAAGCAAAATCAGCCGATGTTGAACCCAAATGGAAAGATGGTCGAACCCTAGCTTGCCCTGCTTAGAGATTTGAGAAAGGGATTTAAGGAGCTTGAGGGTATCTTAATCTTATTTGAACTCTTGAACCAAAAGAGTTTTTGGAAGACCAGAGTTGGAAGAAGAAGAGACGTCTGAAGTCGGTGGAAGAAAAAGAAATGAAGAGGGGAGCATGAGATCGGGATTTTAGTCCCCAATGGTGTGTTTGGGAGTTTAGTTTTAGGGAAGGGAAGGAAGGGGAATTTTTCCCCATCCTTCCCTTCCCCTCCATTACACCCTAATTTGGGGTGTAAGAATTTGAGCCAAATTTCCTCTTCATTCCTCTCCTCTACCCTTCAAAATAAAACTCCCAAACAAGTTTAAAATGAAATTTCCCTTCCCTTCCCCCTCTCTACCCTCCATCCAAACAGGCCACAAAGGAACCCCCGACCCGTGTTCGTGCGGGTCGGATTGACCTGACCCACATTCGCGCGGGTCGGGTATGTGTGACCCGCCCTCGCGCGAGTCACTTTAATCTGGCCCGCGTTCGTGTGAGTCGGGTATGTGTGACCCGTGTTCGCGTAGGTCACTTTGATCCCACCCGCACGCAGGTTTGGTCCGACGATCGTTTTCGTGGTATTTTCACCCGCTTTCGCCCACTTTCGATATATCCAGAACCCACTCTTACTCCAATGGGTATATGGGTCGAAACTATTTCCCACTCTTTACGGAAAGTTTCTGGAGAATATTACGCGTAATATTCTTAAGGATAATCCGGCAACCTCCGGCGGATACACGAGGTTAAACTGATTCCCGAAACTCACAGGAGTATACGAGTATAAACTGGTCCTCCTCGCGCCAACATCGGTCAACACGTAGCCCTAAGTCAACGTTGGTCAACGCGTTGCGATGAAAGTCAACGCTGGTCAACGTGTGGCGATGAAAGTCAACATCGATCAACGCATAACCCTAGGTCAACACCGGTCAACGCGTAACCCTAGGTTAATGCGTTGCGACAAAAATCTATGCCAGTCAACGCGTGGATCGATACTTCAACAGTTTTCGTTGAAACATGATTTGAGTCAATCCTAGTTCAAAAGATATGAATTCCCGACGAAAGGTACTTAGTACAACGTTGACCCAACGGTACGAGCTAAGTTCAGAAACTAATACATTAGTTTCAATTCGAGACTTCGACAACGGTCATACGATAAATGAAGCACCGAAAGAATTTTAGCTATTCGACAAAATACTGAATAGACTTAAAAGTGGAGAAGTCAAGAACTAGAGCCAGTTATAGTTCCTTTGACACCGATTGAAGGTGGGAGCCTATCACATCTAAAGCATTTCAGACTCCTCTATAAAAGAATGAGGCTGAAACACTTTGGAGGGTGTATCTGTAGGCGTCTAAATTTGCCTATGAGCTCCCACACGCAGCTCGAATTGGAGAGTGGACATTACCATCCAAGTAAAGAAGGATTATCCAATTGGATGTTGCCCTCGTCGGTCAGCTCGCGCACGTCAGTCAACCACAAGTGACCAGAAGCCCTTATCAGGCAGCTTCAAGTGACCGGATGTGCTAGCCAGTCAGCTCGCGCACGTCGGTCAGCCCCAAGTGACCGACACGTTCGTCGGCCAGTCCTTCAACGAATACTTTCTTTGTGAAGTAGGAGCTCTGATCAATTCTTCTGCTAACCGGATCTATTCCATAGGCGGTCCACGGATAAACCCCGGCACCGGCAACGATCTCGCACAAACAATAGGAGTTAGAACTACTATTGTGTGTAGTTTGAAAGAAAGTTGTAATTGTTGATTAAAAGTCTTATAAAAAGGCTAGTTTCGTGAATTTATTGAAACGCTCAAAGTTATAATGGATTCTTCAATGAAATCGACTTTCCACCTAAATAGTGTTTTGCAATACAGAAAGGAGTAGCGGCGCAGCTTGTTGCCCGCTTGTCATCATCACATGTGTAATTGTTTATCAAATTATTATAATTTGATTAAAATAAAAGAAAAAGAAATTTTGGACAAGAAAAATCAGCATATATCCTGAAATTGGAGTTTCGGCCTCAGCAGCTAAAATGGGCAATTGATTTGGTCCGTAGAAGTTCATCACTAGAAGAGCCAAGTGATGAATTAATAGCATCTAAATTCAGAACGAAAGAGGCCCAAGTCCCCAACCATGAATGCACAACAGCAACAGCATCTCGTCGAGTATTTTCTTTCCTGTTGTTTCGTTCATAGGCGATGAGGGTACAAAAATCGCAGTTCTATAAGAAAACTGATTTCTATATTTTACTAACACTGATGTTAATAAGTGATGACACACCGCGCCAATTTGAAATCGCAAGTGAATCCTTTTGGTTCACAAACAAACAGGTAAACCGTAAACAGTATTTTATTTGGAGGCAAATCTATTAAATTTTGTAAATGCTATCTTTGCTAAACTAGCATACCAGACTACGTTCTTGACATCTATCTTATTTGGATTTCCTGCTAATTAAATGAAAATTTGAACTACAAAAGTTAATTTATAGTCCCAAGACCACAACAACAACACAAGACCAGGGTATGGGGTTGTAATCAGAATGCACATAATTAGTAAAAAGATTACTCAACACAAGACCAGGGTATGGGGTTGTAATCAGAATGCACATAATTAGTAAAAAGATTACTCAGGGTATGGTCTTTGGAGAAATATGTTGCCCCTTAACTAGGAAAATAAAGGACGAGTATGGTCCTAGCTTAAGGCAGGATTCCTGATTTACAATGGATATAGGGGAGAGAAACACGTGATACTACTCCCTCTGCCTCTGAGCATGTGTAACTGCTGAAAAGTTCCGAAGCCAAAAGGAAAGTATATTGGAAAAAGGTCCAAGTGGGTGATGTTTACTTTCATGTACTGTTTCATTTCTGAAATAACTGTAAATTTTTCTTAATTTCCAAGCTCAAGCCGATTGGAAAATATGCATCAATCTTTTTCTGATAACAAAGATACATGTTTCCTGTAATGCTTATAGTTACATCTGAATCTTTCAGATTACTTTCTAAGGTTGTTAATTTTTCCTCGTAGATATCGAAAAAATCCCAGATTTAGTGTATCAACGTATGATGCAGCAATATAATTAGCATTGATCTTGGTTTATTTGGATAGTTTACTCAACCAACTCTGGCCTATGTATTTTTTGTTTACATTTAGATCTAGTCAAACCCATTCGTGAATTAGTTCAATTGATAAATCAAATTCAACATATTTGAGGGCGATTTAAAAAAAAAAAATCCTCTGAGAAAGCTCTTAGTTATGATAGCAAAGGAGCTCTGTTCTTCCATTTTGGATGAGAACAGAGCATGGCTCCTCTCATTGTAAACCTGCACAGCTTATAGGGAATTGTGTGTATTTTCAGTTTTTTTATATCTCATTGTTATGAGTATCTTGATGTATATACATTTCTCAATCTGGTACATGAATAAAAAAAATTCATTGACCCAAAAAAAAAGAGCTCTTAGCCTCACCACTGTAAATTGCTAAGGACTGTTTTACGTTTGCAATTTCACATAAGAATCCACCACCTGTTTGGCAATTGCAATGTTGAGTAGCAGATAAGGAGATTGAGCGGAGAGGTTTAACATGGATAGAGCCATGTTTAATTGGATTACTGACTTAGAGTTAAGCTGGGTCGAAATTAATCTAATATCAGCTTATTTGCTATTTGATAGAAACTTCATTTTTTTGGGAACTTATTGCTAACCAAAAAAAAAATGATTGCAATCTTTCATGATAAATCATTTTTTTTCCTTTTATTTTGGATATACTCCAATATATGCCTGTTTGGTTTTAACTTCTACCCTTGGTCAGTGAGATAATCAGAGTGAGTACACTAAGTATATAACTGATTTTATTTTCCCCTCCCTCTCTCTCCCACCCTTGGTCAGTAGAAAATCAGAGTGATCATGAGTACACTGAGTACATAACAGATTTTAGTCTCCCCTCCCTCTCCCTCCCTCCCTCCCTCTCTCTCTCAATAACAGGGTCTATAAATAGAGAGGAAGTTAGGAGAGAGTATACACCCTTTGCTATGAAGTGAAGCTCGCTTCGTATCTTCAATGACAGGGGAGAAGGACAAAAAATGTTAATCACCACCGTGGTGCTATATATAACTCCAGTAGTAACATGACACTATACCTGTTAATTCCTTTTTGGAATCGCAGGGATTCACTCGCTTTTCTCTACTACTTTCCCGTAGAAGCTGTGAAGTTTTTCGTATTTGAATCCATCTTATCTTCATCTACTGGTGGCCTTCACTTTCGGTTGGGGTTCCTTCTTCTGTTAATTTCCATTTCCATGCATGCTTAAAAATTGCAATCAAAATCCAGACAGAGAAGCACTTCAGTGGGCTGTTTGTGGTTTCTGAAAGTATATATTCAGGGCTATTTGTAATTTTTCTAGGTCTTGGGGCTTGCTTGTAATTGTTAAAAACTTTCAGCTGGTGGTTGTAAAGTTCTCAGGGTTTGTTTTATAAATTTTTTTTGGGGATACATATTTGTAATTTTTAAAATATTCATTGGTTTTTTGTAAACTCAGCTCGGGGACGGGTGCGTCTAATATTTTTTTAGACTTTCAAAGGCTTTCTGTAAAACTATTAAGGAGTTGCTTGTAACATGGTTTCTTCTTGAAAACCACCTTATGCTTGCTTGGGGACATTTTATGGAAACCATCTTATACTTCTAATTTATATCTAGACCACCCAAATAGAATGTTTTTGTTCCCAATTTAGAAAAAAAATTTGCTCCATAGTGGGGTCACGTGATTGATTGGAAAGGAAACTAGCTTTTAGGTTATTTATGTATAAGTTAGAAATATAATGTCGTTCGTGTAAAATGACCTTAAATATGAGACGGTTTTCATAAGAAAACCCTTTGTGCTATTTTAAAGTTATGAGACGAGTGCTTGTTATTTATGCAACTTTTAGCGGCAAAATGAGGTCAGGTGGTTGATAGGAACGAAAACTAACTTTTTACGTGGTTTATGTATAAATTAGGAATATGACGTGGTTTGCGTAAAATGACTTTAAATATGAGATGGTTTCCAAGAAGAAAACCCTTTGTAATGTTTTAAGATTTTCAAAATAATGCTTGTTATTTACAAAACTTTCATGGGGCTAGTAATATAAATTTCAACGAGCTAATTGTAAAACTTTTAAGGGGGTACTTGTAATTTTTAAAGCTTTCAAGGGATTAGTTGTAAAAATTTTAGGGGGTTATCTCTAAAATTTCAAGGATCTATTTCTACTTATGAACTGTTAAGAGGATTGTTTGTAATTTTAGATTTTAAAAGGGAGTTTATAATTTTCTAAACTTTATGGTGCTATTAATTTGTAAATCCTAGATTTCTCAAGGGTTGAAGGGGTTGTTTGAAGTTTCCTGATTTTTCATGACTTATTTAGAATTTTAGTTTTGTTATGAGTCTATTTACTTATTTAGAATTTTAGTTTTGTTATGAGTCTATTTGTAGTTTTTGTTATCTTAGAGAGTACTTGTTCGTAGTTTTTGGACTTTTTGGGGGTTATTTATAATTTTTATATTTGAAAGGGCAGTTGATATTTTTCTAATCACGAAAAAAAACAAAAAGAAAACGTCCAAAAAGGAGGCTTTGTAAGGAGCGGGGGCCACATATTTCTTAACTTTTTCTTCTTCCTGCATCTAGGTCTCATTATCCACATCTATCACAATTTTACTTTTCTCTTCATGATGACCATCTCCCCCATCATTTTCCTTCATCTTAGGTCCCTCATATTGTTTTTCACTCCTAAGGGTTATAGCATTCGCATGACCTATGGGATTCGTCTTAGGTTGTCCAGGTAGCATGCCTGAAGGCCTAGAGGAAGAGCTATCATTTTGCGCCAATTGAGTGATTTATGTCTCTAACATCTTGTTATGCGTAGCTAGGGAATCCATCTTAAAGGCCAATTGTTTTACTACCTCATTTGTGGTTTGTTGTTGTTGTTTAAACTCTTCATTCAATTTTGACTGAGTCATCACAAACTTTTCCATCATATTTTACAAATTAGACCTTTGGGGAGGGAGATTAGATTGGGGAGCACGAAAACCAGGTGGACCAAAATTAGATGCGGGCATGGAATTTCCAAGAGGGTTTCTATAGGAAAAATTAGGATGATTCCTCCACCCCGGATTATAAGTGTTGGAGAAAGGGTCTCCCTTCTGATTAAAGTTATTAACATAGTTAACATGTTTATTATCAGAAGTATTAAGGGATGAGGGGTTTCCTAATTGACATTCAAGTGCAGAATGACCCACATAACCGCATATTTCACATGCAATTGAAGTAGACGCCACAGAATTAATACTCAAGCTTTCAACCTTTTTAAATAAAGCATCAACTTTAGAGGATATATGATCTAAAGCATCTATTTCATACTTGCCACCTTTTGATGTCTGAGCCCGCTCGTTCGCCCATTGATAGTGATTTTGAGCCATGTCTTTAATGAGAGTGTATGTCTCATCTATTGTTTTGTTCATCAAAGCTCCTCCTGCAGCAGCATCAACAGTCATCCGAGTGTTTTAAGTGAGCCCGTTGTGGAAGGTGTGAACAATTAACCACTTCTCCAGTCCATGGTGAGGGCACATCCTCAATAATTCCTTGTAGCGTTCACAAGCTTCATAGAGTGACTCTCATTCCTTCTGTACAAAGCTTGTGATCCAGTTCCTCATCTATGCTGTTTTACTTGGGGGAAAATACTTTGCAAGAAATGCCCTGGACAACTGATCCCAAGTGGTGATGGACCCAGCGGGCAATGAGTGCAACCAAGCCCTAGCCTTGTCCTTTAAAGAGAACGGAAATAATCTGAGTCGAATAGCATCATTGGTCACTCCATTAAGCTTCAAAGTGTCGTAATACTCCAAGAAAATTGACAGGTGGAGATTCAGGTCTTCAGTAGCACCTCCTCCAAACTGATTTTGCTGAACCATTGAGAGCAGTGATGGTTTTAACTCAAAATTATTAGCTTCAACAGTGGGCCTTGTAATACTCGAATGCGTGCCTTAAGCATTTAGGGCAGCGAAATCCTTAAGAAGCTGATTCTGATCACCCATTGTAGCTTGTTGTGTGTTCCTTTGCTCCCTTATATACCTTCTTATCTCTACAAGAGTCACCGATAATTCAGGATTGTTTTCATTGTGTACTTCTGTTTGATGCCCTTGCATAAAAGAAAGTGAGTAGCGAAGAGAATAAAAATAAAATAAAAAAAATCTAGTCTAGCTTAATAAGTAAACACTCAATATTAACACCGTAGTTCCCGGCAACGGCGCCAAAAACTTGGTAGGCAAAATCTGCAAGTGCACAGACTCGTTGTAGCTATCAAGGTCGATCCCACAGGGACTAGGGTTAATTACCAAATCACACGTTATTCGACTAGCTAAACTAATGAGTATATCAGAAGAGATGAAAATTAAAAGAAATAAAATAATAACTAATCAGGTGGAATTCAATATAATGAAGAGCCAGGATTGGGTTATCACCACAACTTCGATGCTCAATGATGAATTATTTCAGTTCTCGGTGTTGGTTTAAACTAAAAAGGGTGAATTAGTCTAAATTAATCTAAAGCCTCTTTCAAGGTCTAAAGATCGTGTCTAATTAATATCAATTAACCTACTTCCGTGGAATTAAGATTAAGTTAAACTCATTATGCTTTATGCTAACCCAAATCAAATCCCCAAGGAATCTCCGTGGAATTAAGATTAAGTTAAACTCATTATGCTTTATGCTAACCCAAATCAAATCCCCAAGGAATCTAGCCTACTTTCGTGGTTCGAGCTTCCTGCTTAATTTCTAGGGATCCGGTATTAATTTTCACCTTTCAGTCCTTCAATTAATTACCTATGATTGCTAATCCGGTGATCAAGCGAATCAACAAGATTAAAACACTAGAAATCAAGTTTAAAGATTAAACTTTCACCAAGAACATATATTAATTCATCATCAATCACCAAAAAGTTGGGTTCTTTCCCAACCCTAGACAAGAAATCTACTCACACATGATTGGAATAAGAGAATACATCAAATAATTATGCAAATCAATCATAAGAAGAAATAAATCAAAGAGAGGAAAGAATTAACCCGTCTTTCAATTGAGATCTTCAAAATCAAAACTTGTAATCCAATCTTGTACAAGAAATTAGTGTCTTTTTTTAATACTTGAACTCCAAAATAATTGCTAATTGATGGCTAAGAGAACCTAACAAAAGAGATCCCAACCCTAAGTTAAAACATCTATTTATATGTCCCTAAAAATCTGGAAAATAACTAATTCCCGCGCCACAGGTGTGGTCTGCACCACACCAGGGTGTGGTAGAGGCTGTTTTGCTGATTTTGTGCTTCTTTGTATAGGTTTTGGTATTTTGGCCGTAACTTCTTCTTCCGACCTCTAAATGAGGTGATTCAAATTGAGTTGGAAAGCTGTTGAAGAGATCTACAACTTCTATCTTTTGAGTTTTTTCTTGATTCGAACTGTATCATGGTTGAATTTCCAATTCTTCATACTCATGCATCCGTTTTCTTCACGAACCATGCCATCGAAATCTTGTTGTTGCTTCAAACTCTTGTATAACTTCCAACGATCATCAAATCTTTCAAACTTGAGCCAATACCTACATATAAGAACACAAACCACAGTAGTATCCTCGATCTAAACACGAAATATTCATTAAACATTCGTAAATCGTGCTTTAAACACACTAAGATAATACATATTTTATGTGTTTATCAACTCCCCAAGCTTAGACTTTTGCTTGTCCTCAAGCAAATAAACAATAAAAATTAAGAGGAGTAAAAGCCAAATAGAGTAGGGATCACCCCCTCATCAATCCTTTAACCAATATCAAACATATCACAAAACAAATACTTTTCATCGAGACTTAACAAATTAATTTCCAAAACTCTCAACAAAATCATATTTCAAAATTTATTTACGATCACAAGCCTCACAAGTCAAGGATAGCCATCCTATCCAATTCTCAAGTCAAAGTAGAAAAAAAATTCATGTAACTAGCTTCAATCCCGAAGTACTAAAATTGAGACCTTCGGGTAGTTAAATTGGTAGACCTCACTTTAGGATAAGTGGACTCTCAATCTCTCATGTGTTTAAGGATGGGATTGTATCGCTCAAAATTCTTCCAAATGGATGTATTCAATCCATAAGCTTGCATTTCATCTCAATTCTCCACCACTTCGAAAACTAATGCATGCAACAAAATCATGAGGTCTTTTATTTGGTTGTAATGGGGCTAGGGTCAAAAGGGTAGGATAGATATTTGGGATTGGTTGAAAGCCTATCACTAGTGGAGCTATGATTGCAAAAGATTAGATCTCAAAGTAAGATCAATGACATCTACACAAACTCCATCATCTATTAAAGAACTTCTTCCAACTACTCCTTTTAGTATGCCATAAGAAATTCTTTCGATACCCGCAATTACATACACCATAAAGATGACACTTTATTCATCTTTTTTTTTTGAATTAGTTTTTTTTTCTTTTTTTCGAAAGAATTATGAAAAGGAAGCAAACGCCTACTTTCACACCCCCAAGCTTACACCGCATTACTCACATAACCCATTGTATCATAAAATGTGCTCCACTAGCTTAGGCAATGGGAAAGGAATAAAATCAAAATTTGAAGGTTACATATGTGGGTTTAATCAACAAAAATTAGGCTCATAGGATCAATGGGGCTAATCAAAAGGGAACAATAGTGCATGGTAGGCTATTTGACTAATGTGGACTATAAACAAAAATGTGCCTCAATCACCTTTTATGCATACAAAAGTTATATGTGGCCTTGAAGAGATTCAATGCAAGTTCTAGTATCCTACACCATTGGAGAATATCACACAAGAAAAGAAAATAATGATTGGATATGTAATGCATCCAATTTCAGGCTCAAGATCTCACCGGTTTTACTTGTCTACCAAATTTAATTTCCCTCTTATCTCAATAGAGTAATAGTTATGATGCTAGCCACATAAATGCTAAATCCTATAAGACAAGAGACCATTCAAGTCTGGTTCTCCCATATTGTTAACTTGTAACCAAAAGCCTTTGAGAATCAGTTGAAAGATGGTATAAGAAGTTGTCAAGTCCCGATTAATGAGTATCTATCTAGTTCAATGATCGATAAAGGTTAAACATTCATGTCATCATCAGGAGATCATTTCCCTATTTTGTTTTTTTTTTTGTTTTTTTGGAAGGAGAAACAAAGCAAAAGAAAAACTAAAATAAAAGAAAAATAGGCAATTATAGACAGGCAATCAATGCATGAACAACCCACACCCCCAAGCTTAAGATCTACATTGTCCCCAATGTAGTATGATCATACCAACTCACTAGTCAGGAGGAGGCGGAGTGGTGGCATCCTGGCGGCATTGCCACTCATGAAAAGACTGCATCAATTTGCGTTGAAGATATATTTAACAGAAGGGACCTTTTTCTTCTTTTTTGTCAAATCTGCTTTTTGATGTTGCCCATGATTGTTGACGATTTCAAAATTTTTGAATGTGTAACCCACAAATTTCAGGTCTTTCGACGAAATTGTCTTATCTCCTGGTGCCGGTCTTAATGGAATTTGTTTCTCATTCTCTAACTGTGCCTCATCAAATTTATCAAAGTTTTGGGTAACTAATTCATGATTGACTTCAGGTATGTAAACAGCCTCTATCTGATACAATTTAATTTCAAATGTGATTGCCAATTTACTACCTTTCTGCATGTTGCCAGAGCTTCCTTAGACTGAAATGGAGGATAACCCATGAGCATTTCATACATAATAGCTCCAAGTGACCACCAATCGCATTCCATTCCATACCCCTTCTTTGATAAATTTTTGGGCGCAATATAGTCGAGGGTGGTGACAGTTGAATAAGCCAAAGTTCGTGGATTTTTTCTCCAAAGCTCTAACTGTTCGGCTTGTGCATCTGTCTTCGTAAATTGCTGCACATCAGTCTGAAAAATCCCCTCACGGTTCACTGTTTGCGTAATGCCATCATCCCTTTCATTATTGCAATCCAAATTCTTGCACAATCCAAAATCTGAAAGCTTGCACAATCCAAAATCTCTGTGAACATAATTGCTTTCGTGTATAGCTTCAATGCCAAGAACCACCTCCGCGATGATGAGAGGAGCCGGTCGGCGGTCAAAGATGATGGCGTAGTCAAAGTCGGGGAGATGAAGAAACGGGCGGTCGGTGGCGATGAGCGGCGGAGGTTGATGGTCTGGTTGGAGAGAGAAGGTGGAGGCGGTCGTGTTGGTCAGAGAAGAAAGAGGGATGGCTTCGGTGATGAGGAGGAGAGAGGCGCGCTAGTTGTGAGGGAAGAAGGCAGAGCGAAGTTGGAAAGGGGGAGAGACAAGATCTGGCGCTCAGCGGTCAGCAACTTGGTGGAGGGCGGTGAAAAAGGGTTAGGTCAGAGAAATTGAAAGGGGTCTGCGTTGGAACGAAAGAGAAGGGGAGGAGTTTTGATAAGCTAGGTCACGGGGATGGAAGAAAGAGGGTTTTTTTTTCGAACCACGGGTGTGGCATATAGTTGTGGTAGGTTCTGGGTTCTTTTCATCCTGTAGACCATGGATGTGGTCTACACCACCTCTGGGTGTGGTAGGCTCTGAAATTTTTCTTCCTGTGGACCATGGGTGTGGTCTACACCACCCCTGGGTGTGGTAGAGTCTGTCATCCTATTTTAACTTCTTTTTCTATAAATTTTTTTTTCGATGCCATGTCCTCCTTTCTTCTCAACTTCATGATTGAAAATCTTATAAGTTAAATTTGTGCCGATCCAATTGCCTAAAAAATGAAATTAAAATGAAATAAAATAAGATTAAAAAATGGATGAAAAGTTGGGTTGCCTCCCAAGAAGCGCTCGTTTATGGTCATGAGCTCGACCCCTTTTTCTTTTAATTCTCCGACGAAGGGGGATCTGAAAGGGTATACGTGACCCCTTTCTCGTGTTGTTCCCCTATAATGTAATGCTTCAATCGTTGCCCATTCACCTTGAAAGATCCCATTGTTTCACTCCAAACTTCAACAACTCCACTAGGAAAAACCTCACGGATTTGAAAAGGTCCGGACCACCTAGACTTGAGCTTGCCCGGAAAAAGCTTCAAAGGAGAGTTGAACAGTAGCACCATATATCCTTGATTAAACTCTCTTCGAAAGATATTCTTATCGTGCCATCGTTTAGTTTTTTCTTTATAAATACGAGCATTCTCATAGGAATCTAAGCGTAGCTCATCTAACTCATGAAGTTGAAGCTTTCTTTTCTCACCGATGGTCTTCATATCGAAATTGAGCAACTTGATAGCCCAATACGCTTTATGCTCTAACTCAACTGGGAGATGACACGATTTGCCATATACCAATTTGAATGGTGTCATACCTATGGGTGTTTTGTAGGCAGTTCGATTGCCATATACCAATTTGAATGGTGTCATACCTATGGGTGTTTTGTAGGCAGTTCGATAGGCCCATAAGGTATCTGTGAGTTTCATAGACCAATCCTTTCTTGAACGATTAACTGTTTTATCCAAAATACTCTTAATTTCACGATTCGAAACCTCCACTTGACCACTAGTTTGAGGATGATATGGCGTGGCAACCTTATGGGTGACCCCATATTGTCTTAAGAGAGCTTCGAATTTTCTTTCAATGAAGTGTGAACCTCCATCACTGATTACCGTCCGTGGCACCCCAAATCTTGGAAAAATAACGTTCTTGAATAGTTTCACAACAAATTTAGCATCGTTGGTGGGGGATGTTATCGCTTCTACCCATTTGGAGATGTAGTCCACCACCACTAAGATGAACTTGTTGTTACACGATGACGGAAACGGTCCCATGAAATCTATGCCCCCACACATCAAAGACCTCAATTTCCAAGATGGAGTGTAAAGTCATCTCATGTCGCTTCGAAATGTTCCCGGTCCTCTGACAATTATCACAAGATTTCACAAACTGATTTGTATCCCGGAAAAGACTCGGCCAATAGAAACCTGATTGTAGAACTTTTGCAGCTATCTTTGAAGTGCTTGCATGTCCCCCGTAGGAAGATGAGTGGCAATGATGGAGAATACTGGCAACCTCATCTTCAGGAATACACCTTCTGAACATCCCATCAACACACCATTTGTATAGAAACGGTTCATCCCAAAAATAATACTTCAAGTCAGCAAAGAACTTCTTCTTCTGTTGATAGCTCAGATCCGAAGGTAAGACTCCACACACTATGTAGTTGACGAAGTCCGCATACCATGGTGCATCCAATCTTTCTATGGCTAACAATTGATCATCTGGGAAAGATTCGTCGATCGGTAGTTCATCCTCCTCCCTATCATGTGATTCTGGTTTCATCCTCGACAAATGGTCTGCCACCAAATTTTCCGTCCCTTTCTTGTCCTTGATCTCTAGGTCAAATTCTTGCAAAAGTAGTATCCATCGGATCAACCTAGGCTTGGCATCTTGCTTGCTCAAAAGATATTTGATGGCGGAATGATCGGTATAAACGATGACTTTGGAACCCACTAAGTAAGACCTGAACTTGTCAAAGGCGAATACAACTGCTAATAGCTCCTTTTCAGTGGTAGCGTAGTTAACTTGAGCTTCATCAAGAGTGCGACTAGCATAATAAATTGCATGAACTATCTTGTTCTTCCTTTGGCCCAACACAGCACCAACCGCATAATCACTTGCATCAGTCATGACTTCAAATGGGAGATTCCAGTCCGGCGGTTGCATAATAGGAGCTGTTATCAATGCTTCCATCAACCTACAAAAAGCATCAAGACATTCATCAGTGAAATCATAGGGAGCATCTTTAAGAAGAAGTTTAGTTAAGGGTTTTGCAATTTTTGAAAAGTCTTTGATGAAACGCCGATAGAAACCGGCATGTCCCAAGAAACTTCGTACTCCCCTAACCGACGTTGGTGGCAGCAATTTTTCAATGATTTCCACTTTTGCACGATCAACTTTAATTCCTTGCTCGGACACCTTGTGTCCTAGAACTATTCCATCCCTTACCATAAAATGGCATTTCTCCCAATTTAGGACTAAATTAACTTCTTCGCAACGCTGCAAAACTCGTGACAAGTTAGCGAAACAACCATCAAAAGTAGTCCCATACACGGAGAAGTCATCCATAAACACATCAGTAATGTCTTCTATAAAATCAAAGAAAATTTCCATCATACATCGTTGAAAAGTAGTAGGGGCATTACAAAGACCGAAAGACATGCGCCTATAAGCAAAGGTCCCATAGGGACAGGTAAAAGTGGTCTTTTCCTGGTCACTAGGATGAATAAGGATTTGGAAAAACCTCGAATAGCCATCTAAATAACAAAAATAGGAATGCCTTGCCAACCTTTCCAACATCTGGTCTATAAAGGGAAGTGGAAAATGATCTTTTCGGGTTGCCTTGTTCAACTTTTTATAATCAATGCACATCCTCCAACCCGTAACCATCCTAGTAGGGATAAGTTCATTATTCGCATTCTTGACTACGGTCACACCCCATTTTTTAGGAACCACATGGACCGGACTAACCAATTCACTATCAGAAATAGGATAGATTACCTCAGCATCTAGTAGCTTAAGCACCTCTTTTTTAACCACTTCTTTCATGTTAGGATTTAATCTACGTTGGTGCTCTATAGAGGGTTTATGATCATCTTCCATGAGAATTCTATGCATGCAAATCGATGGGTTGATTCCTTTAATGTTGTCCATGGTGTATCCTATGACCTTGCGATGCACCCTAAGTGTTCTAAGCAACTTATCAGTTTCATTTTCATTTAGACATGCATTCACAATCACAGGATAAGTAGAGTCAGGGCCAAGAAATTCATACCTTAAAGAGGAAGGAATGGGTTTTAATTCTACCTTTGGCGCATTATCCTTTTCACAAATAGATCCTTTTGGCTCTAGCATAAATCTTTCAAGCTTTGCATTTCGAAGTGGAGCAGTTGATGTTGATTCTAAAGATTGAGCATACGCGGCTACCTCGGGGTCTTCATCATTTATTGAACCATCACTTACCAAACATTTCTCAAGTGGATCAGCTGAGTTATTGTTTACAATTTGCTCATGTGTACACTTGTCAATGACGTCGACCCTGTAACAAATTTTATCAGTTAGAGGGAGTTTCATAGTATTGCTTAAATCAAATTCTACCGTCTCCCCTCTAATATTTAAAGAGAGCCTTCCATTTTTAACATCAATTATGGCACCTGCAGTAGCAAGGAAGGGTCTTCCTAATATAATTGGAATGTTAGAATCTTCTTCTATTTCCAAAATAACAAAATCGATCGGGATAAAGAACTTACCGACCTAGATAGGTATATCTTCAAGTATACCTACCGGATATTTTACCGATCGATCCGCCAATTGGAGAGATATCGTGGTTGGCTTCAAATTACCTATGCCAAGCTTCTTACAAATAGACATCGGCATCAAACTTACGCTTGCACCAAAATCACACAAAGCACGGTTAATAGAGACATTACCAATAACACAAGAAATAGAAAATGAACCTGGATCCTTAAGCTTAGGAGGCAGCTTATTCTGGATGATAGCACTACACTCCTCAGTAAGGGCCACAGTCTCGTATTCTTCCAACTTCCTTTTATTTGATAGCATTTCTTTCAAGAACTTAGCATAGGAAGGCATTTGAGAGATAGCTTCAGTGAACGGGATATTGATGTGCAACTTTTTCAAAATCTCCAAAAATTTTCCGAACTGCTTTTCTAACTTAGCCTTAGCTAACCTTTGGGGAAAGGGTAGAGGAGGCTTTGTAAGGAGCGGGGGCCACATATTTCTCAACGTTTTCTTCTTCCTGCATCTAGGTCTCATTATCCACATCTATCACAATTTTACTTTTCTCTTCATGATGATCATCTCCCCCATCATTTTCCTTCATCTTAGGTCCCTCATATTGTTTTCCACTCCTAAGGGTTATAGCATTCACATGACCTCTGGGATTCGTCTCAGGTTGTCCAGGTAGTATGCCTGAAGGCCTAGAGGAAGAGCTAGCATTTTGCGCTAATTGAGTGATTTGTGTCTCTAACATCTTGTTATGCGTAGCTAGGGAATCCATCTTAGAGGCCAATTGTTTTACTACCTCATTCGTGGTTTGTTGTTGTTTAAACTCTTCATTCAATTTTGACTGAGTCCTCACAAACTTTTCCATCATATTTTACAAATTAGACCTTTGGGGAGGGAGATTAGATTGGGGAGCACGAAAACCAGGTGGACCAAAATTAGATGCGGGCATGGAATTTCTAGGTGGGTTTCTATAAGAAAAATTAGGATGATTCCTCAATCCCAGATTATAAGTGTTGGAGAAACGGTCTCCCTTCTGATTAAAGTTATTAACATAGTTAACATGTTCATTATCAGAAGTATTAAGGGGTGAGGGGTTTCCAAATTGACATTCAAGTGCAGAATGACCCACAAAACCGCATATCTCACATGCAATTGAAGTAGACGCCACAGAATTAATATTCAAGCTTTAAACCTTTTTAAGAAAAGCGTCAACTTTAGAGGATATATGATCTAAAGCATCTATTTCATATTTGTCACCTTTTGATGTCTGAGCCCGCTCGTTCGCCCATTGATAGTGATTTTGAGCCATGTCTTCAAAGAGAGTATATGCCTCATCTATTGTTTTGTTCATCAAAGCTCCTCCTGCAACAACATCAACAGTCATCCGAGTGTTGTAAGTGAGCCCGTTGTAGAAGGTGTGAACAATTAACCACTTCTCCAGTCCATGGTGAGGGCACATCCTCAATAATTCCTTGTAGCGTTCCCAAGCTTCATAGAGTGACTCTCCTTCCTTCTGTACAAAGCTTGTGATCCGGTTCCTCATCTGTGCTGTTTTACTTGGGGGAAAATACTTTGCAAGAAATGCCCTGGACAACTGATCCCAAGTGGTGATGGACCCTGCGGGCAATGAGTGCAACCAAGCCCTAGCCTTGTCCTTTAAAGAGAACGGAAATAATCTGAGTCGAATAGCATCATTGGTCACTCCATTAAGCTTCAAAGTGTCGCAATACTCTAAGAAAATTGACAGGTGGAGATTCGGGTCTTCAGTAACACCTCCTCCAAACTGATTTTGCTGAACCATTGAGAGCAGTGATGGTTTTAGCTCAAAATTATTAGCTTCAACAGTGGGCCTTGTAATACTTGAATGCGTGCCTTGAGCATTTAGGGCAGCGAGATCCTTAAGAAGCTGATTCTGATCACCCATTGTAGCTTGTTTTGTGTTCCTTTGCTCCCTTATATACCTTCTTATCTCTGCAAGAGCCACCGATAATTCAGGATTGTTTTCGTTGTGTACTTCTGTTTGATGCCCTTGCATAAAAGAAAGTGAGTAGCGAAGAGAATAAAAATAAAATAAAAAAAATCTAGTCTAGCTTAATGACGTAAACACTCAATATTAACACCGTAGTCCCCGGCAACGGCGCAAAAAACTTGGTAGGCAAAATCTGCAAGCGCACAGACTCGTTGTAGCTATCAAGGTCGATCCCACAGGGACTAGGGTTAATTACCAAATCTCACGTTATTCGACTAGCTAAACTAATGAGTATATCAGAAGAGATGAAAATTAAAAGAAATAAAATAATAACTAATCTGGTGGAATTCAATATAATAAAGATCCAGGATTGGGTTATCACCACAACTTCGATGCTCAATGATAAATTATTTCAGTTCTCGGTGTTGGTTTAAACTAAAAAGGGTGAATTAGCCTAAATTAATCTAAAGCCTCTTTCAAGGTCTAAAGATCTTGCCTAATTAATCTCAATTAACCTACTTTCGTGGAATTAAGATTAAGTTAAACTCATTAAGCTTTATGCTAACCCAAATCAAATCCCCAAGGAATCTAGCCTACTTTCGTAGTTCGAGCTCCCTGCTTAATTTCTAGGGATCCGGTATTAATTTTCACCTTTCAGTCCTTCAATTAATTACCTATGATTGCTAATCCGGTGATCAAGCGAATCAACAAGATTAAGACACAAGAAATTAAGTTTTAAAGATCTAAACTTTCACCAAGAATATATATTAATTCATCATCAATCACCAAAAAGTTGGGTTCTTTCCCAATCCTAGACAAGAAATCTACTCACACATGATTGGAATAAGAGAAGACATCAAATAATTATGCAAATCAATCATAAGAAGAAATAAATCAAAGAGAGGAAAGAATTAACCCGTCTTTCAATTGAAATCTCCAAAATCAAAACTTGCAATCCAATCTTGTACAAGAGATTAATGTCTTTCTTCAATACTTGAACTCCAAAATAATTGCTAATTGATGGCTAAGAGAACCTAACAAAAGAGATCCCAACCCTAAGTCAAAACATCTATTTATATGTCCCTAAAAATCTAGAAAATAACTAATTCCCGCGCCACAGGTGTGGTCTGCACCACACCAGGGTGTGGTAGGGGTTGTTTTGCTGATTTTGTGCTTCTTTGTACAGGTTTTGGTATTTTGGCTGTAACTTCTTCTTCTGACCTCGAAATGAGGTCATTCAAATTGCGTTGGAAAGCTGTTGAAGAGATCCACAACTTTCATCTTTTGAGTTTTTCTTGATTTGAACTGCATCATGGTTGAATTTCCAATTCTTCATACTCATGCATCCATTTTCTTCACGAACCATGCCTTCGAAATCTTGTTGCTGCTTCAAACTCTTGTATAACTTCAAACGATCATCAAATCTTTCAAACTTGAGCCAATACCTACATATAAAAACACAAACCACAGCAGTATCCTCGATGTAAACACGAAATATGCATTAAACACTCGTAAATCAGGCTTTAAACACACTAAGATAATGCATATTTTACGTGTTTATTACTTACGTACCTTATAGTTTACATGATCGAAAGAGTACAACTAGTTACACTTTCTTTATCGGTGATACTGCTTTTACCTGTTCTTCACAGAAGCAGCCGATAGTCACTCTTTCAACTTGTGAAGCTGGATATGTTGCCGCATCATCGGGTGTTACTCATGCACTTTGGTTGAGAAACTTGCTCAAAGATCTTCAGTTCGGACAAGAAGAGCCGACCAAAATTTGTGTTGACAACAAGTCAGCTATTGTACTTTTAAAAACTCTAATGTTTCATGAAAGGAGCAAACATATCGATACTCAATATTATTTTATCCGCGATCAAGTAAAGAACGAGAGGAAGTTGAGCTTGGGTTCGTGAAATCGCATGATCAGGTTGCTGACATGTTTACTAAGCCATTGAAGCATGACGTGCTTACATTATTGCGAGACAAGCTTGGCATGATTGAAGGATCATCTTTAAGGGAGAAATGTTGAAAGTAAACTTGATTAAATTACATTGGGAATTGAGAAGATCATATTTAGTTGTTTGAGGAGTCAAATGCGTGAGTATGTAATGCATGAAAATTTAAATGCATGAATTTGTAGATGCATGAATGCTATTGGGAAATGTAAGAGTCTTTGTTAGGAAATCTGTGAGTCGTTGTGGTAGCATATATGTGTGTGTGGTTAATTTGTAAATTGAAAGGAGTCAAGAAAAGAAGAAAAAAATTAATAGAATAATTTTATCCTCCTCCAATAAATTGTTTATCCTGGGTAAAATATTATTATCAATTATGTGTCTAACAGCTACAATATCTCCTAAAAACTTCAATTACAAAAAAGAAAAGAGAAATAAAAATAAACCCCAGTCCATAAACTGAACAAGCCAGTCGGATTGAGTTGTTGGGAAGTATGATAGATACTTATAAGTACGTAACTGATTTTATTCTCCCCTCTCTCTCAATAACAGGGTCTCACAAGAGTTATCTTGCTTGACAACTACCACATGCAGGACATAGAACGGTCAGTCAAAATTAATTAGGAGCAAACAAGATCCTACAACAATAGCAGATAAACAACAAATAAAATTGCGACTAGAACTAGGACAGTCACGACCAAACTAATGAAGGATCAACTAACCAGCTACGTACAAATATTTCTATAACACCAGATCATATATTCAACTGCTGCTCAACACTTCACAAGGCTGGTTAACCTAGAATTCCAAACCTAGAATAACTCATCTCTCCCAAAAGTTAATTTATAGTCCCAAGACCACAACAACAACACAAGACCAGGGTATGGGGTTGTAATCAGAATGCACATAATTAGTAAAAAGATTACTCAGAGTATGGGTCTTTGGAGAAATATGTTGCCCCTTAACTAGGAAAATAAAGGACAAAGTATGGTCCTAGCTTAAGGCAGGATTCCTGATTTACAATGGATATAGGGGAGAGAAACACGTGATACTGCTCCCTCTGCCTCTGAGCATGTGTAACTGCTGAAAAGTTCCGAAGCCAAAAGGAAAGTATATTGGAAAAAGGTCCAAGTGGGTGATGTTTACTTTCATGTGCTGTTTCATTTCTGAAATAACTGTAAATTTTTCTTAATTTCCAAGCTCAAGCCGATTGGAAAATATGCATCAATCTTTTTCTGATAACAAAGATACATGTTTCCTGTAATGCTTATAGTTACATCTGAATCTTTCAGATTACTTTCTAAGGTTGTTAATTTTTCCTTGTAGATGTCGAAAAAATCCCAGATTTAGTGTATCAACGTGTGATGCTGCAATATAATTAAGAATCCACCACCTGTTTGGCAATTGCAATGTTGAGTAGCAGATAAGGAGATTGAGCGGAGAGGTTTGACATGAATAGAGCCATGATTAATTGGATTACTGACTTAGAGTTAAGCTGGGTCGAAATTAATCTAATATCAGCTTATTTGCTATTTGATAGAAACTTCATTTTTTGGGAACTTATTGCTAACCAAAAAAAAAAAATGATTGCAATCTTTCATGATAAATCATTTTTTTCCTTTTATTTTGGATATACTCCAGTATATGCCTGTTTGGTTTTAACTTCTACCCTTGGTAAGTGAGATAATCAGAGTGAGTACACTAAGTATATAACTGATTTTATTTTCCCCTCCCTCTCTCTCCCACCCTTGGTCAGTAGAAAATCAGAGTGAGTACACTGAGTACATAACTGATTTTACTCTCCCCTCCCTCCCCCTTCCTCGCTCCCTCCCTCCCTCTCTCTCTCTCTCAATAACAGGGTCTATAAATAGAGAGGAAGTTAGGGCATCAATACCACAGCTTGTATACCCTCTCCTAATTAACTACTTCCCTAAGCTAGTCCCTCCCTACCATGGCTCTCCGATTTGAAGTTTCTGCCGAGGGAGCTAATGTGTACAATGTTGCGATGTTCCGTGGAAGTGAGCACCAGAAGACCATTACTACGGAACATCGCAACGTTGTACATATTAGCTCCCTCAGCAGAAGAAACTTCAAATCAGAGAGCCATGCAGTAGGGAGGGACTAGCTTAGGGAAGTAGTTAATCAGGAGAGAGTATACAAGCTGTGGTATTGCTCGCCTGCAGGATGATAAGACGATATAGAGACCGGATTCAAAGGGATGGAAGGCTCCGACTTGGTATCGATTTGTGAAGATCATGTTCTCGCAGCCACTTGTCACGCTTATCTGTCCTACGAGCGGTCGACCGAACTGACCTCAACTAGGAGGAGGATGGCTGCAGTGGTCGGGAGTGTTTCGTAGCTACTACTACTTCTGTTGTGTTGTGTCGTCTTGCCTTCTCGTTGTTGTCTGGTCTTGAGTCTATGAACTCATGTGTGTCCGTGTCATGTCTCAGGGCTTTGCTTTTCTTAGGTGTATTTGTGCTTGTGTTATGCACATGTACTAGAAGATGACCTTATTCTTAGTGCATGCCTAGTTAATTTATTTAGAATTTGTCCCGTAGAAGCTGTGAATTTTTTCGTATTTGAATCCATCTTATCTTCATCTACTGGTGGCCTTCACTTTCGGTTGGGGTTCCTTCTTCTGTTTCCATTTCCATGCTTAAAAATTGCAATCAAAATCCAGACATAGAAGTACTTCAGTGGATTGTTTGTGGTTTCTGAAAGTATTCAGGGCTATTTGTAATTTTTCTAGGTCTTGGGGGTTGCTTGTAATTGTTAAAAACATTCAGCTGGTGGTTGTGAAGTTCTCAGGGTTTGTTTTATAAAAAAAAATTGGGGATATTTGTAATTTTTAAAATATTCATTGGTTTTTTGTAAACTGGGGGACGGGTGCGTCTAATTTTTTAGACTTTCAAAGGCTGTTTGTAAAACTATTAAGGAGTTGCTTGTAACATGGTTTTTTCTTGAAAACCACCTTATGCTTAGGGACATTTTATGCAAACAATCTTATACTTGTAATTTATATGTAGACCACCCAAATAGAATGTTTTTGTTTCAAATTTAGAAAAAAAAAATTGCTCTATAGTGGGGTCACTTGATTGATTGGAACGAAAACTAACTTTTAGGGGATTTATGTATAAATTAGAAATATAATGTCGTTCGCGTAAAATGACCTTAAATATGAGATGGTTTTCATTAAAAAACCCTTTGTTGTGATATTTTAAAATTTTCAAAAGAGTGCTTGTTATTTATGCTACTTTTAGCAGCAAAATGAGATCAGGTGGTTGATAGGAACGAAAACTAACTTTTTACGTGGTTTATATATAAATTAGGAATATGACGTGGTTTACGTAAAATGACATTAAGTGTAAAATGACATTAAGTATGAGTTGGTTTCCAGAAGAAAACCCTTTGTAGTATTTAAAGATTTTCAAAATAGTGCTTGTTATTTACACAACTTTCATGGGGCTAGTAATATAAATTTCAACGAGCTCATTGTAAAATTTTTATGGGGATACTTGTAATTTTTAAAGCTCTCAAGGGATTAGTTGTAAAATGTTTACAGGGCTAGCTATCTCTAAAATTACAAGGATCTATTTGTACTTATGAACTGTTAAGAGGATTGTTTGTAATTTTAGATTTTAAAAAGGAATAGTTTATAATTTTCTAAATTTGTGTTATTTGTAAATCCTAGATTTCTCAAGGGTTCAAGGGGTTGTTTGAAGTTTCCTGGTTTTTCATGACTTATTTAGAATTTTATTTTTGTTAGGAGTCTATTTGTAATTTTTGTTATCTTAGAGAGTATTTGTTCGTAGTTTTTGGACTTTTTTTTTTTGGGGGGGGGGGGGGTATTTCAGGAAAAATATATAAAAGAAAACGTCTTAGAGACTTTCGGAATGTAGTTGATATTTGAAAGGGCAGTTTATAAATTTTTTTTGTTTTTGGTCGACTTTCGGAATGCATTTAATTTGGTCGACAGGAGTAGTATGTTGCGAGAAGTGCGCCTTAAGTGTTCGGGGATCTCTCCTTGGGTGAAATTTCTATATGTGCAGCCCGCTAGACTGTGTTTAGGGGTGGATTTCATTTGGTCTGCTCGGAGGATCCAGCAGGGGGATCCATTAGGGCCTCTGTTGTTCGCGCTCACGCTTCACTCATTGATTCTACGAGTGCATGAAGAGTGCAAGTTGGCTCTTCATGCTTGGTACTTGGATGATGGGTCCTTGGTTGGGGATACTTTAGAGATTGCTAAGGCATATAAGGTGATCGAGACTGACGACCCAATGCTCGGGTTGGACCTCAATGTCACCAAAACTGAATCATTCTGGCCCTCACCAGATCCTAGGAGTTTGCTAGAGGGGCTTTTTCCTCGGATATCAGTCGGCCTTGCGATGGAGTAAGGCTTTTAGGTGGAGCAGTTAGCATGGATGAGGGGTTTGTTGGTGGGTTAGCAGCAAATAGGGTGGCAAAGACGACTTAGTTAATGGAAGCGTTGGAACAACTTATAGATCCACTGTGCGAGCTCATCCTTTTGAGGGCTTGTGCAGGCTTGTCCAAGTTGTATTTCGCCTTGAGGACTTGCCCGCCACAGCTCTTTGCTCAGGTGGCGACTCAGTTTGATATTGCGCTTCGAAGGTCAGTTGAGAGCATTGTCACATCTGAAGGCCCAGGCTACGGGGATTTACAATGGAGGCTGGCCTCTTTACCTATCAAGGCGGGTGGGTTGGGGTTCTATGCAGCGGCCGATGCCATACAGTTTTCTTTTGTGGTCTTTCGGATTCACTCCATCGAGCTCCAAGACAATATTTTGAGAGGTTATGGTGAGGTTTCTTTAGGGGGGCATTTTACTTCTGCCCGGGCCTTTCTTCAAACCAAGGTACCTGAGGTTGATCTTCTTCAAATCACCACTAAAGGGTTTGTCCCCCTAAAACCAATGCATTACTTGGCAGACATCTTTTATGGTGGTACTTGTAGAGATCTATCGATGGAGTTCGACCTTTTAGAGAGGCAGGTTGCGATTGTTGAGTGCCTACGAGCAAAGCACGCCTAGGATTTCTTGTTGGCCACACCTATTGAGGGATTGGGGTAGTGTATGACTCCGAGGGCGTACCAGGCCATCCTCAGATACAGGTTGTTGGTTCCTTTGTTTGTGGAGGGGACAGTGTACCCAGTTTGTCGTAGAACGCAGATGGATGCATTTGAAGAGCATGTCATCCACTGTCAGAAGCAGCCGGGGTTTAAGTACAGACATGACTTAGTCAGAGATGTCTTATATGATATCCTCCAAAGAGCAGGTATCCCATCAAAGAAGAAAGCGCCAATCAACTTCCTCACTCCTACTGGAGAGGCTAGATCTACTCTTAGGCCGACAGACGTTCTTGTCTACAATTAGAGCGGGGGAAGCACGCTTGTGTTGATCTCACAGGGGTGTCTCTGTTGGTGGGGTTTGGTAATGGATAGTTCAAGGTAAGGCATGTAGTGGATAATGCAGCAGAGGCAAAGGTGGGCAAACATGATCAAGCTTGCAAGGACAACCACCACAGCTTCATCCTGTTCGCTTTTGATACGTTTGGTTTCCTTGCAGCCGATGCGTTAGAGTTTCTCAGGAGGGTACAGAAGTTCATGAATAAGAATATGGCGACAGCAAGGTTCACTGAGTATGTGTTTCGTAGGTTGGGTTTGTAGGCATCTAAAATTGCCTATGAGCTCCCACACGCAGCTCGAATTGGAGAGTGAACGTCACCATCCAAGTCAAGAAGGATTATCCAATTGGCCATTGCCCTCGTCGGTCAGCTCGCACATGTCGGTCAACCACAAGTGACCAGACGCGCTTATCAGGAAGCTTCAAGTGACCGGATGTGCTAGCCAGTCAGCTCGTGCACGTTGGTCAACCCCAAGTGACTGACACGTTCGTCAGTGCGAATACTTCCTTTGTGAAGTAGGAGTTCTGATCAATTCTTCTGCTAACCGGATCTATTTCGTAGGCGGTCTACGGATAAACCCCGGCACCGACAATGATCCCGCGCAAACAATAGGAGTTAGAACTACTATTGTGTGTAGTTTGAAAGAAAGTTATAATTGTTGATTAAAAATCTTACAAAAAGGCTAGTTTCTTGAATTTATCGTAACACTCAAAGTTGTAATGGATTCTTCAATGAAATCAACTTTCCACCCAAACACGCTGGCGACCACAGTGGGAGCTGATAGCCTTTCTGCGAAGGCTGATGTGTCGCAACCTCGGATCCTCATCCCGGTTGAAGAAGAGGTCGAATATGAGTTCGACCAGCAGAAGTACGAGGAATACTTGTCCTCCTCCTCCAGATCCGCCTCTCGTCACAGATGCAAGAAGGCCTCCTCTAAGAAAGATCGCTAGACTTCGGGTTCGAAGATCCAAGAAGAAGATCTCCTCACCGATGCTGCACTTGAGCCTCGCAACGCCCCTCCAGCGTCCAACGAGGCTGTAGCCACAGATCTGGACCCTTCCTCCATCAAGGAGTCAGCTGCTGAAGGCTCGCCAACTCTATCAAAGAGGGCACGCCAAAGACAACATCAACGACTTGCACGCCAACTTGCTAAGGCTTTGGAGCCAGGTGATAGGATTCGCTATGAAGCGGATCTGAAGTCCGAAAGGCCCCCCCCGCCACAACAGCGGGCGAACAACCCCTCCTCCTCCGAACTAGTGAAGAATGAATGGGTCCGCGTTAAAGGACCCGCTCGACTCTTCAGGAGCGAATTCAGAAACGTCGCGTATTGCTTGTGCATGCAAGGATCCTTGTGCAAGAAGCCAAAAAATTGCAGAATGGAGAAGTAGAAAAGAAGCCACCAAGCCTGCACAAAATATGAAGGCCAAGGTCCAAGACGACGGGCGAAAAGATCAAAAAATGCGGGACACACCCAGGTGACCCGCCCAGCCATGAGTCACTCAAGTCTGACCCGCCCAGCCGTGAGTCACCAAGGTCTGACCCACGCCAGGGCCAAGACAGGAGACATTCTGTACCTGTTTTTCCGACTCCATTGAGTTTCGCCCCTACTTCGATAAATCATGCACCTCTAGTGGAGCCTTATGACGGCGTGGATTTTTCCCGATTTAAGATAAAGATCACAGATCGCCTTGGTCATTTGCATGAGGATCGAGGCAAAGCCCCGGTTAAAGAATGCTTAGACTCGTTGAATGAATCCCAAGTAGTTTATCAGGCTGGAGGTTGTAATCATCCTCCTAAGTAGTGGAAGAGATCGCATGATGGGAAAATCCATGTAACTGACCGCAGGGAATTGCATGTTGAAGTCCAGGAGCCCGTTGAGTTCTCGCGCTCACGAAAGCGTGGATTTAAATGTGTGACTCATGAACACGCTAACAAAGTGTTATGTCCCCAGAAGGAAACGTATTCGTCTGACGACGATATTATACCTAGGGGTGCGAACAAGTATCGAAAAAAGAAGTACCCGAGAAACAGACTCTCACTGCCCATGTGCTAAGATTTTCATGTCAGTACTGTCAGAATGTCCCTACCCCAAGACTCCTCCGGAGAGAGTTTTAGTGTTTGAAAGAATCTCTACCGGAACATCCAAGTCTAAGCCAAGGCGTTTTGGTAGGAAGAAACCTACCGCCTAAGATGATGAATTTTCTAAAATGTCCGTCAACATTACCGGTAAAGGGAGGTCAACACGACACTTTAGTCCCGATTAATTTTTAACAGTATCCCAACGTATGACCCGATTACGATCGGGAACCATTAGACAAAGGGACTACTAAAGAATACAAAAGGGACTACCCTCAGATGACGAAACGTCAGACGCTTGTTCTGCGATGGCTTCCGATGATACAGTATCCAGCACGGGACAATCTTATGAGTCATTTATGATCAACACAAAGCAAATGGCTAAGATTCTCGAGGATGCTCTAACCAAGCAGAAAGTGAATTTCAAATTTAAAATGGAAATGGCTATGCAGGAGATGAGGGAAATGCACAGCCAACAAATCACGACACTGACAAATCAACAGGGAGAGTCTAGCCGTCGTAATAATCCCAACCAAGTTGATAGTGATCGGGAAGTAGACGAGAATGCTAATATGGATACCCCTCCCGTTGACAACAATGTTGGGGGTGGTCCCTCAGATGATAATAATACGAAGGATAACTACGTCACTTCTCCTCAGGATCACTCAAAGAAAGTTACGAGCGAGGATAAGAAGATGAGGGACTTAGAGAGCAAAATCAATGCATTGATGAGCGCTCAAGAAGTAAAAAAAGTCTGAAATACCTATCCATACCTGAGAGAATGGGAATCAATCACATACTCGGTGAAGTTTAATTTGATCAACTTCACGTCATTCGATGGGAAAGGTTCCCCCATTCAATATTTAATATACTTCAAGTCTCACTTGGGAATAATTTCTGACAATAAACCTTTGATGGTACGATCATTCATCGGTACCCTTTGTGTGGCAGCCTTCGATTGGTACCGCCGTCTTAAGCCAGGGAGTATCAGCAGTTAGGACAACATGGAGGACATGTTTCTTACAAATTTCTTCGATGATGATACCGAGGTTTCAATCGGAACGTTATTCGATGAGAAACAGAAGGACAAGAGTTAGTCGAGAATTTCATCAAACGATTCCAGAACAAAGCGATGAATTATCAAGATCCGGTCAGCAAGGACTTCATCCTAGAAACCTATCATAACAATCTTTCGCTAGATATCCTCGAAGGCATGGGAATTGTGCCATCTAGGACTTGGAAGGATTTGAAGGTGCGAGAAGAAGGCCGAAAGAGGTCAAACGATGACAAAAACTCCACAGCAGTATTTTGTCCCTCGGGGTAAAGGAAAAGCACAAGTGAACATAGTGGATACGAACCAAACATTCGAGCTGCAACCACAACTGCAACAGCAACAACAAAAGGCATCTCAGTAGTCGCAGTGACAACGACAACCTCAAAAACAAAATACCTCGGAACCAAAATTCCCAAAGGTTTACTCATTTAGAGAAGACAAAGTTCCCGGTATTTTCAAATACCTCATAGAGAATAATAAGATCAAGTTGCCTCTAATCCAAGATCAAGAAGATGCTAAAAGGGTTAATGACCCAAAGTACTATGCATTCCAGAGCGCTTCACCACCCTACCAAGTCATGTTATGCCCTCAAAGACAAAATTCAAGCTTTGATTGATGTTGGGGTCATTACTATGAAACCGTCTAAGGAGAAGAAGGTGGGTGCGAACGCTGTGTCAATTAGCTTCGGATCTGTTCTCCTGAATTGGTTTCAGCCCGAACCCATAATGAACGTAGCGGTGAAGACCGTTAATGACGATCCTCATAAACAGTGCCAGAAAGGGCTTGTGCCACACACAGCCCCAAATGGTGAGATTCTCTGGGTCCATCTCGATCTGATTGAAGATGAACAATGGGTGGGAGCTTCATCTAAGAAGAAATCAAAAGGCAAAATGCTGGAATATAGCGTTGACCTGTCCTAATGGCTGATTATTTCCTAAGAGAGGACATTCTTCTAAAATATGAGATGGTGACAGACAGTTGTGACATCCTAAGGCTAAAACTTGATTGATTTGAGCCGGGGCTCTTTCCTTGATTTCTAAAGCTTCTAACCTACGCATGATTGTGGCCATCTTAGCTTCAAATGCAATGTTCGACTCTAAGGAAATACCACTGGACATGGGTTGGGGAACTGATGACACTCGGTCATCACAGTATTCTCATTGCATGGTTTTTTCAGAAAGACTCTCTAAAAACTCCCAAGCTTCATCAGCTTTTTTCCTCATAAAATCCCTGTGGCACATTAATTCTAAGAAAGTTTTTGCAGAATAATCTAATCATTCATAAATTATTTGGCACAATCACCATTTTTCTATACCGTGATGAGAATATTGGATGAGAAGATCTTTAAATCGGTCAAAATACTTCCAAAATGGTTCTCCCGGGACAATTTTAAAATTCATGATATTATTTCTTAGCTTCACCGTTTTATAGACTGGGAAAAATTTCTTAAGAAAAACGATGATAAATTCTTCCCAAGTAGTGATGGAATTTACGGGTAAGCTATACAGCCATTTTTTTGCTTTGTCTTTGCGAGCAAATGGAATAAATCTGACTTTGATCGCATCTTCTGTTAATTCTCTCATTTTAATCATAATACACACTTCCTCAAATTCCGAGATAAAAATATATGCATCTTCTGTTTTATTTCCAAGGAATTTGGGAAGCATGTTTATGTAATGCGGTCTAAGCTCAAAATTTATTCCATTTGTTTCGGGGAGCCTAATGCAAAAGGGGGTTGCATTCCTAATGGGATAGCACATATCTTGAAGAATGCATGGATTAGGATACGTCATTTCTATGATTGGTTCAAAGCGAATTAATCGATGTGTATTATCGCTAATCCACGGTTGCATACACTAAAACTATTTCCTTTTATACTTTTTTTTATAAAAGTTAGTTTTTTTTAATGAGGAGAGAATGGAAAGAGAGGAAAATCCTAACTAAAATAAATCAAAATCAATCACTTTTCAATCACTCTAACACTAAGGTTAGGCCTAACTCAACTAGACCAGCTCCTAACTAAAAACTCCTAAAGTGAAAAGATTAAAGTTTTACCCGGGTAGTCAGTCAGGTAAGGATAGTACTAAAGGGTGATCAGAGATTAATTAAGTACTTCGTTCCTTACGGAGTGCTTTACGCAACCCCTAAACCTTGTCTTAGACACTAACTAATCTAAGAAAACTTAAACTGGTTCACTTAAGGATTCTTTGTTCCTTATTGAGCTCGAATTCTTAGGGCCAACGTCTAATGAGTTTTATTAGGTTTGGGTGGTGTAGTGAGGAATTAGTGATTTTTGGGCTAAGAAAAGGGTGATAAAATCCCTCACCTTATCTTGATTATGGGGTTTTACCCTTAAAAATATTTTTAGGTGTGTGCCAAATCAAGATGCTCAAATCACTTTGGTGAATTCCTACTAACTATATGAAATGCAACCCTAGAAATTAAAAGCGACTAAAAATGATGGAAAAAAATCTTTATATTTTTTATTATGGTTTACAATCAAATAACTATGAGAAGGGTGAACATTGTTTGAGTTTATTATCTTGTTAGTTAATGTCCAAGTGAAAGGTGAATTTTATTATGGTAAAAAAAAATCCTTTTTTTAAATCCTAATTGTCTCTAATTGTGAAGCTAACTAAAGAGGGTGGAATTGAAAATGCTAGAAACAAGAGTTAACTAAAAGCAATTCTTCAAGTTCTAGATCTCCAATCCGCGATCTTCAAGTTTCAAGTGGTTCCTTCACAAAAAACACACAAGTTAAAGGATCAAATTAAATAAAATCCTATTTAAACACCCTCCCCGGCAACGGCGCTAAAAACTTGATGTGGCATAAACATGTACCAAAAAAATGTTGCAAGTGCACAACCGTGTCAAGTTATAGTATAAAGATATCGATCCCACGAGGAAGAAGTTTTTTTGTAGGAGAAAATATAAAATCGATTCTTATGTTGTGTATGTGACAAATAGGAATGATGAGTGAATGTGATTATGAAGAGATTAAGAAGATGATAGTGTGTAAATAGGCACAAAATGTAAGTAAGAGTGGATGTGACAATGAATGAATGATTTCCACAAGGAGAGATGAATAAAATCAAGAATCAAAAAGGAAAATCAAAAATGAAAATAAAATTCAAGAAAGTAAAGATGGCAGATTCAATTAAAGATATGTGTAATCTAGAATGGAATCTATTTCTTAGAAAATGATGATCCCCTAAAGGGTTCTAGTCTAAAGACGAATCAAAGAAAATAAAAATAAACAAAAGGAAAAACTAAACCCAAGAGGGTTCTAGCCTCAAGGTGAATAGTGTAAGAAATTAAAATCTAACTACAAAATAAATTGCAAAATCTAAACTACAAAATAAATTACAAGAATTAAATGCAAGAAAATAAATCTACTCTATAAGCATGAAATAAATCTAATCTATAAGTATGAAATAAATCTAAGGCAAGAGGGTTCTAGCCTCTTGGCTATTTAAACAAAAAAATAAAATCTAATTACAAGCATGAAAATAAATCTAAACTAATAAGCAATAAAAGAGAAATAAAAAAAACAAGCGTTCAGATTAATCTCCATCTTCATCTTCATCTTCATCATCCAACAAAGAGAAGAAAAAAAAATTTGAAGTGATGAAAAAATTATTTTATTAATTGTAACAAAAGTTACAAATTTGGAAGGCCTTCTCAATTAAGAGTGGCCCTACTCTCCAAATGGAGTTACAAAAATTTTCACACCCTCAACCCCTCACTTCTCAATTAAGATAGGCGGTTTTCATATATTTTATGTTAAATTCCGCCTTCCGGATTGAGAGATATCGTGGTTTCTTTGCGGGCAACCATCTTGAATATATTTTATTTTCATATTTGATTTTTTTTATTTTCTCCGGCTTCTAGCTACTCGGCTTGATTTTGGGCTTGGGATTTTTGGCTCTTGCTTGTGTTCTATATTTAATTCATGAGCTTTTGTTGAGAGATGGGATTTTTGGGCTTTATTCTTCATTAACCTGCAATTAAAGATAAAAACAATTATTAGTGATATATTTATTCATTAAAAATAGATAATAAGGATATAAAATTATAATAAAATGTGATTATCAGTGCATAAGAGATACAGAGATTGGTCTAATTATGAATGGTGAATGATTTAGCCTTCAGGGATATCATGGATCTAAAAGTAACAAAGTTTTAAAGTGTACGTTCATCTTGATTGTGACAAAGCAACTCGATCTTGATAGACTGCTAGTAATATCTCATTCTGAATCAGTTGACCATAACCTTAAAATGTTCTCGAGTTAAACAGATTTGGAAAGCAATTTTGAAGAGCATGCATGTTACGGCTTGCCCCACAATCTATACGTTTTGGAGTTTGAATATAGAATTCCAGCTGCTCTAACCAAACAAACTTAGTGAAATGTGATGATGGAGAATTTTAACTCTTGAGTCCATGGTCTTTGGGTTTCAGCCTCTAAGCAAGTATTAACCTCGTATTTATTTTTCAAAAGAAAAGATAACAAATTAAGAAGAGGAACACAAGGAAGCAAAGGAAAACAGTTTAAATTATCGCTAGAGAGACAAAAGATAACAAATTAAGAAGAGGAAACACAAACAACATGATATACAGCAGGATATTTAGCAAATTACATTTAACTTTCGACTCAAGATAAACTCTTCAAAGCAAAAATTTCAGTGCACATGACTATTTGAGGGGAAATTTTCCATAGACGACACTCTACAGAAAATCATATGGAGACAAAAGAGAACATGACATGTTTACTACGACTTCTAAATTATTGCAACCAGTATCAGTGACAGTGCTATCAAAATTATTTTGCAAGTGCAATAACCGAGTTTAAAATTTGTATCATAACACATGTAATGATCTCCTTCATCCCTATCAAAATTATTGCAACCAGTATCAGTGACAGTGCAATCAAAATTATTGTGCAAGCGCAATAACCGAGTTTAAAATTTGTATCATAACACATGTAATGATAATTTTTCCCCATCTTTTCCCACAAATGTGAACAATGTTTTGTGTGAAATTGAGCTCTGAAAGATCCTAGGTTTAAAACAAGGGGTTTTTCTTTTTTAACCCAAAGTTTTACCCCCACTTATTTAAAAATCCATTAACTTTTCCAAACATCAATACACTCATTGTATCCCACCCCACTTATTTCTAAACCCAATATGTATAATACACCCATTATTACTGTATTTACCCTCAAATTCACTACACAAGCTCTCTTCTTCCTTCCTCTTCTCCTTCAATGACCACCACCAACCTCCTCCTCTCCCCTTCCTTCACTTCCCCTCCTCCCTCAAACCCATCAACCTCTCCCTCTGCTGCCCTTTATCTCCCCTCGCCGCCACGTCACCCACCATCGTCAACCTCGAATCGGATGAACAGCCCACCAACGGTTTCGACATCGACTCCCCCCAGTTCGCCGACATGGAGGCAGGCAAGGATCTGAAGCACTTGTCGTCGCCCACCACCTGTTCGTTGAATTTACGCTTAGTGTTCTCTGATGTATGTCATGTGAGCTTGTAATCAATTTTTCAGATTTTGGAAAAGTGCAACTCTTTATAGTAAAGTGTTACATATTGTGATGATCTTTTGTAGTGGTGATGTGTAATTGTTGTTTTACGCTGTAACTATGTTCTTATTGTTAAAACTGTGTCGTTTCAGAGTTGAAATTGTATCGTTTTTTAGCAACGCAAACGTGTGATGACATGTAAGATGTGTTGTTTGATCAAAGAGTTGAAATTGTATCGTTTTTTAGCAACGCAAACGTGTGATGACATGTAAGATGTGTTGTTTGATCAATTGATGATGTGTAAGATGTGTTGCGACATGTAAGATGTGTTGTTTGATCAATTGATGATGTGTAAGATGTGTTGCTTGATCAATTCTTCACCTAAACTAGAGGTTGTCTCTCAATTTTCTAGCTTTAGGAAAAGTATAGCTCTTTATAGAAATGTATAGCACCTTATTGATAAAGTATAGCACCTTATGGCAAAGTATAACACTTTATGGCAATAGTATAGCACCTTATTGATAAAGTATAGTACTTTATGATTTCTGGAATTTCTGCAACGTAGTGGGATAAACCAAATCAGTTTTTTTCGGCGTAATGCGAACACTTGATGACGTGTAAAATGTGTTGCTTGATCAATTATTCACATCGACGAGAGGTCGTCGCTCAATTTTTCAGTTTTAGAAAAAGTATAGCTCTTTATAGAAATATATAGCACCTTATTGATAAAATATAGCACATTATGACAAAGTATAGCACTTTATGGCAATAGTATAGCACCTTATTGATAAAGTATAGCATTTTATGGTTTCTGGAATTTCTTCAACGTAGTGGGATAAACCAAATCCGTTTTTTTGGAGCAATGCGAACACTTGATGACGTGTAAGATGTGTTGCTTGATCAATTATTCACCTCGGCGAGAGGTTATCGCTCAATTTTCTAGCTTTAGGAAAAGTATAGCTCTTTATAGAAATGTATAGCACCTTATTGATAAAGTATAGCACCTTATGGTAAAGTATAGCACTTTATGGCAATAGTATAGCACCTTATTGATAAATTATAGCACTTTATGATTTCTAGAATTTCTGTACTTTATGCTATACTATAAAGTGTTATACTTTATCAATAAGGTGCTATACTATTGTCATAAAGTGCTATACTTTATCATAAAGTGCTATACTTTATCAATAAGGTGATATACATTTCTATAAAGAGATATACTTTTCCTAAAGGTAGAAAATTGAGCGACGACCTCTTTTCGAGGTAAAGAATTGATCAAGCAACACATCTTACACGTCATCAAGTGTTTGCATTGCTCCGAAAAAAACTGATTTGGTTTCATCAAGTTCTATACTTTATCAATAAGGTGCTATACTAATGTTATAAAGTGCTATACTTTGCCATAATGTGCTATACTTTATCATTAAGGTGCTATACATTTCTATAAAGAGCTATACTTTTCCTAAAGATGAAAAATTGAGCGACGACCTCTCGTCGATGTTAATAATTGATCAAGCAACACATTTTACACGTCATCAAGTGTTCGCATTACGCCGAAAAAAACTGATTTGGTTTATCCTACTACGTTGCAGAAATTCCAGAAATCATAAATGTTAGACCCTAGAGGGGGGGGGGGTGATTAGGGTCTTATGCTAATCTAATCCGATTAAATGCCAATTTTTAAAACTAATTTAACAAGTTTTGCGCATCAGGGGTAACCTTGAGGCACCCTATCGCCCTCTATTTGACGAGAGTCGATAAGTAATTGTCAGATAGATATTCAAAAGGTGTTTAACATGCACTAAAAGAAGAATTTAGTTGCAGAAATATCAGAGCCAACTTTGCTGGACTTATCATCCTATTGAAGAGGCATTGATAGAGTGGATTTGTCAGAGGTATGATATCTTAATGACTGATAGGAATTTGTATAAATAGATCGGCATCAACTTTGTGGACTTATCATCCTATTAAAAGGCATTGAGTAAGTGAAAGAATATAAAATGTTCATATGTGTGATTATTAAAGCGCTGACAGGAATTATAAAATTAACAGCTCGCGAGTAACTTTGTGGACTTAATTATCCTATTGAGATGATATGATAAGTGGAATTTGTCAGAGCTGCTATGATATTAACATGATAGGAATTTGTTACGATCGGTTATACCTAGCAAGCTATGACAATATCGTAACTAAGATATAGTTGAGCTAGAATTTATCATGGCATCTATAGATTCAAAATAGGAGTAATTAGCTAAAGACTGAGCGATTTGTCAAGAGAAACTATTAATACCTATATGATGAAATATATATATGATGAAGGTATATACTAAACCTACACACAAGGGGTAAACAATGTGAACGGTAGATAATGGATCATATAAATGATGAGCTAATGACAATGCGCATAAGAAATATAAACACAAGTATTTAACATAAACCCAAAGCACACTCAAACACAAGATATGATCACGGATTGGACCTTCCGTCCTACGTCACTCGCTCCCCCCATCCCGGAAAATCCCTAACACAATCGGTTTGTTAGCCGAACTTCTTCTACCACACTCGGTTCTTCTAGCTAACCGAAAACTCTACAACTCACACTCCGTCTGCAATCACACTCCTACACCCACTAACGTGTTGACCTTAGCGTGTGTCTCCTCAAGTGCTCCGCGCTTACAACCTCTCTCTAGCCACGGTCAACCGACGCCACTCCTCTCTGGCCGACATCCGACCGACTTCCTCACCACACACTCTCTCGACTCGCGCTCTACAAGTGTATACAAAGTGATTTCTCACGAACTAAGCCACAAATCATGACAAATGCATTGTTTCCTCAAAACAAGTGAGAACTCAAATTAAGCCCACAACCTCATTATTCACAAACCCACAACCCAAATTATACTTATGAATGTAAATACAATAAGCTTCAAAAGGTTGTGTGTGAACAAAACACGAGGATATAATCAAAAACTAAAACTCAAATGCTTCTAGTTCTAGCCTTTAATAACAATGATAAGTCACAAATATATAAAAAAGCTAGAAATATACTGGATCGCTAGTTTAGAAAACTTTCCTCAATATATCGAAGATTGAGGGAGAATAGTTGAATAGCCCAAACACCAATAGATTTGATCTCCCTCAAGCTCTTTTAGAATCTGAATCACAAAAACAAACTCTCAATTTTGCCTTAAAAGCTTTTAAACACACTTAAATACAAACTTAAAGCCCCTTGTTTTTTAAAAACCTTTCTTAAAACTTGTTTTTAAAACTTTCTCTTGGTTCAATCTTGAAAAGACATCAGCAGATGGGAGTATAATAACCCACTTAGGAAAATTCCTCAGCCAACAAAGACCACGCC
>NC_033796.1:103719071-103720189 GCF_001876935.1 Asparagus officinalis
GGATAAGATCCACACGTGTAGATGAATCAGCTTTAATAGTTGGTCCTGCAGCCCAACATTCGGGACCGTTACACTCCAATGCCTTAAGAGCTTAAACTATGTAGACTCCAGCAAACGTACGAGTATAAACTGTGTTAATGCCGGTCAACGCGTTACAGTAAAGATCGATGCCGGTCAACGCATCAGCAATTTCGCCAAAATAAGGCAAAAGATGACTCCAAGGATTTCAGTTACAATCAGATATGAATTCCCGATGGAGAGGATTAGTTCAAAGTCAACTCAATGGCACGAGCTAAGTTCAGAAACTTACACACCAATCTCAGTTCAAGATTTCGACAGCGGTCAGACGATAAACACAGCGCCCTCTACGAAATTGAGGAGATGGCCTATCTTATCCAAAGCATTCCAGACTCCTCTATAAAAGAAAGAGTCTGAAATACTTTGGAGGGGGTATCTGTAGGCGTCTAAAAATGCCTATGGGTGTCCGCACACAGCTCGAGACTGAGAGAAGACGACAAACATCATTATCCGAGTCTAAGAGGGTTATCTAACGCCGACAAGTACCCGAAGCGAAACGGCGAATCAATCAGCCTGTGCGCGTCGGTCAGCGCGCGTACATCAAATCATATCGTGCGCGTCAGTCAAACGCGTGCACGTCAAACCACAATGGAAAACACCAAGTGGACCGCATGCGTTAATCAACTCAAAGCGTACAAACGCACCCAACAGTCAGTTAACACGCACGCATCATTCAGCTCGTGCATGTCAATCAGTGCGCGCGTCAGTCAGTTCACGATGGCGTTAATCAACGTACATTAATCAACTCGCGTGGAGCATACAAGTCAACACGACGGATGAGTAAACAAAACGGGAGAAACTACAAGTCCCGGAAGATCGGAAAAGTCGTAAAAACACAAGAAATCAGCGAAACTCAGCGCGCCGCGCGAGACGGACCAAACCGACCCGCGCCCACGCGGGTCGGCCAAGTCCGACCCGCGGCGGCGCGGGTCGGACAAAGCCGACCCGCGGCGGCGCGGGTCGGACAAAGCCGACCCGCGGCGGCGCGGGTCGGACAAAGCCGACCCGCGGCGGCGCGGGTCGGACAAAGCCGACCCGCG
>NC_033796.1:103728878-103747659 GCF_001876935.1 Asparagus officinalis
CTTCAATCGGCAGCCCCCCCTCCCGACCCCCACCCTCCCGAGCCTCCCCGGCGTGTCCGTTGTTGAATCAGTTTAAAAGGTATGATTTTCCTACTGAGCTTTAGAAATTTCAATTTTATTATTACCCCTCCCGACCCCCCCTCCTCCGGAACCTCCCGACCCCCCCTCCTTCGGCGGTGTCCGTTGCGGAAATCAGTTTAAAAGGTATGATTTTTCTACTGAGCTTTAGAAATTTCAATTTTATTATTAATTATTGTTGAATTTGGTTAAAAACCCTAATTATGTTGAAAAATAAACGAGTTCAATTCTGAAAATCCTAACTTAATTAAATACATGTTAATTCATTTGAACAACACTAGTTATCATTATTGAGTTTTAAACACTTATAAACCCTAACTCATTTAAGTTTCATTCGTGCTATAAGTATGTGTGATTATTTAAGTTTGTGATGTGAAAATATGTGAAATAATTTTTTGTAAAAAATAGAGTGATATATAACACATTATAAATTTTTATAATGTGTTATAATCCAATTTAGGTGAATAAAAAAATAACGTTATCCCTAGACTTCCGTCCAATAATTACATCCAATTATTTGGACTTATAATATATGATATACGACTCAGATTTGGGTAGGAGACGAAGTTTTCTCCCAAAAATGAGCGTTTATTTTATATTATAGGAATAAAAAATTGGTACTGAAATTCGTAATTATTGGATCTGTCCTTCTCGGACGGGTTAGGAATATAGTTGTGCATACATCCAACTTTGTATACTTTGTATATTTTCATTCTTGAAAGTTTTGACAGCACCTATTCGTTGTTCTCCGTGTATAATAAGCGTATGTTGTTCTGCGTTTCGGGTTATTACTGATACGTATAATAACATCCGCACAGTGTACAGGGAGAATAGCAGGTAGGTGCTGCCGAAATTTTCAAGAAATGAAAATATACAAAGTATATGAAGTTGGATGTAAACACTATTATATTCTTAATGGATAGAAGCATTCCTATGACAGCCGCAAGATTAGTGTAATTAGTTTCTACGTACGTTTTATATATATATTATGTAGATAATAGTTTCTACGTACGTTTTATATATATATTATGTAGATAAATATTCATATTGTTAAATGATATATGAACATATGTTTGATGTGTGTTGAATGTATAAGAGTAATGGATGTATTAGTAGTTGTGAGACTAATCGTATTTAATAATTATATATAATTTACAGATGAGAATAATTCATGACAAATCATGGATAGATATCCCTAGGCATCGTAGATTTCACGACACACGATACAAGGAGGGATGTGAAGCCTTCATGCGTTATGCGGAAATGAATCCGAGAAATTTAAGAAGCGGTGCTATGTATTGTCCTTGTTGTAGGTGTAGGAATTTAAAGCTGCTGAATAGAAATGATATATGGATTCACCTAATAAGAAGCATGGACTCAGCCACTATGGAGACAAATAAGAACTATGTGATATATTGACACAATAAAATTCTGAAAAAATTACGAGAAAATAGAAATGACACAACAGCTTCAAATAAACAACATCCCTAGTTCCATGAGTAATAAAATCAGTTTCATCACCAGAAGAGAAAAATGATTTAACACCTAATTAATGATATACATGATCAAGACCAAGAAAACTGAAGAAAATGAGGGATACCCACATCCTCATATCCCAAAGAAACACCCAAAAAATTTTAAAAAAATTAAAAAACAGCAAAAATTGAAGCCATACCTTGAATCCCAATCAGAAACTGCAGAAGCTTGAGGAGAGCAACCGAAAGAGAGGAGAAAACAAGCTACAAAGAGAAAAGCCAAGTCAGAGTTCAACAAAAATTTGTTGTCACGACCTAGGGTTTCGACGAGTGATCATCTCATATTTTGCTTTGATCTAGGGTTTAAGCCACTAAAATGAGGGTTCCAATTGAACGAGGAGAGAGAGAGAGAGGAGAAAGGGGAAGAGTGAAACCCTAGATCAGAACTTGAAATAGATGTTACCTACTGCGTTGAGAGAGAACTTGAGAGTCGAGATCGAGACTGAGAAATGAGAGAGAGGAGTCGCGATCGGGGATCGGGGATCGGGGATCGGGAGTGAGAAATGAGAGAGAGGAGTGAGGATCAGGATTTTGTAAATACCTAAGGGCAGACTGCGATTTGGAATATCAGTATTTGGGCTTTCAAATTCTCCTGTTTAAAATAATTTGATTTGAAATCTCAGCCAAATTTAAATCCAAACTAAAGATTTGGATTTGAAATACCCAGAATTTTAAATCCAAGGCCCAAATCCAAGTTTCCAAACGCACCCTATGTTATTCACTATTTATGACCAAATTTGTGGATATCGGACGTCGCAACCTCCAAAAAAGCAAATAGTGTAGACCTTATCAGGTTGCAAGTTTTGCTCTTAGGACGGTACGGCTTCATGTTGCTCCAAACTAAGAAAATACTCGTTGCTTTAAACAGGGAGTTGTCGTATACGAGGAAAGAAATGGCAGCAAAAGGGTAGGAAAAATTGAAGGCTAGCCAGATAGCTCGCATGAAGAGCACATCGTCCAAGGCGAAAGAGTTCAGGAACAGGGGTTAAGGCAAAAGAGAAAGTAGACATCAAGATATTTGATGGATGAAACACAAAGTGTGATTTATGTGAAATGTTGGATACTACTTAACGAGCGAGTGTGTTTTTCCCTTTCTTTAGGAGGATCGGGTGCTTTATAAGAACTTCAGCTAAAGAACTTCAGGAGGACCATCGTGCGTAGCCAACTCCTATTATATGTCAGGTTAAACTTACTTCTCAATGCTGTTCAATGGATATATGAATATTATTGCTACAAAATTTAATAGATTTGCTTCCAAATAAAATATTGTTTACCTTTTGTTCGTGAACCAAAAGGATTCACTTGCGATTTCAAATTGGCGCGGTGTGTCATCACTTAACATCAGTTCTAGTAAAATATAGAAATCAGTTTTCTTATAGAACTGCGATTTTTGTACCCTCATCGCCTATGAACGAAACAAAAGGATTCACTTCTTATCTGCGATTTTTTTCCTCTTTATTTTACATTATAAAAATATCGTCACTTGCCAAATTAATAGAGTTATGTAATATTTAATTTATTTGATAAATTTTAAATTTTCTAATCTCTAGTTTGTTATTTGCTCAAGTTTACCTTTTATGATAAATTTATTTGATAAATTTTAAATTTTCTAATCTCTAGTTTGTTATTTGCTCAAGTTTACCTTTTATGATAACTCTAAATAAATTTCTTAAGAAATGATTTTCAAAGTAGTATACTTCACTTAAGCCTTAGCTTATATTTTTATTTAAAATAATAGAATTTATGCATGCTTAGCTTAGAGTTAAAAATAATTTTTCAAAGTGTCTTGACTTACATATTTTTTAGAATATATATACATATACATATAAAAAAATTACAAAAGAAGAGTGCGAAAAATGGGCACCAAAAGAAAAAAACACTTAAATTCAATATGATTCTATCTTATAAAGCCTAAGTTGACCGAGTAATTAAGCCCAATGAGTATTTCCATACTTAATGACCTAAGCCCAATTGGGTTGAGATCCATTGGCCCAAAACTCGTTAAATGGTCGCTTAGAAAGCCCGTTAAAGTAGAAAAAAATCACCAAGGAAGAAAGAGTCAAAAAAATAATATAAAAAATAAAAAATAAAAATACTAATAAATGTTTTATATATATAGTTATATTTGTATATATGGTCTTGGAAAATATTTTAGATCAAGCAACTTGAATATTATTTTAAACAAAGAGTTAGCATGTTCATTTCAAAACTTTTAAATTAAATTTCTAAGTATGGCTTGGTTTTGTGTTGATATAATGAGAAGATTTTCTAGGAAATTTACCTTAGAGTTATATATAAAAACATTTTCTTGAGTAATAACTAGCTTCAATTATCAAATAAATTTAGTTATTTACTAACTTCTTTAATTTGGTAAGATAACCGAATTTTGTGGGTATATTCACTGCAAACATTCACGAGACTACAACTCATCCACTAGGGTAACCTAGGGGTTTAAAGGCTTGTTGTATACGCTAAATACAACCGTGATTCCTGCGAAAGTGAGTTAGGATTTTCTTTTTCTTTCTTTGCTAGAGGACTAGCAAAAGTTTAGGTGTGAGGGTATTTGATAACCATATTTTATTACAATTTTATACCATCATTATCTATTTTTAATGAATAAATATATCACTAATAATTATTTTTATCTTTAATTGCAGGTTAATGAAGAATAAAGCCCAAAAATCTCATCTCTCAACAAAAGCTCATGAATTAAATGAAGAACACAAGTAAGAGCTAAAAATTCCAAGCCCAGAATCAAGCCGAGTAGCTTGTAGAAGCAGGAGAAAATAAAAAAATCAAATATAAAAACAAAATATATTCAAGATGGTTGTCCGCAAAGAAACAACGATATCTCTCAATTCGGAAGGCAAAATTTAACATATAATATATGAAAATCGCCTATCTCGACGAGACGAAGCCATCTGTGGAGGCAGATTTTTGATTGGACATCGATGCCAGCATCAATGCTGGTATCGACACCTACGTCGTTCTGTTACAGATCAAAGGCTAAAATTTGCTTGTTTTGGATAAGATTTCAATCCAAGAGCTCTCATTCACTGATGTTTACTATAAATAGGGATAGAGAGTGAGGAGTTGATGGTGTAAAAATTTTTGTAACTCTATTTGGAGAGGAGGGCCACTCTTAATTGAGAAGGCCTTCCAAATTTATAACTTTTGTTATAATTAATAAAATAATTTTTTTCACCATTTTAAATTTTTCTTTTCTTCTCTTTGTTGGATGATGAAGATGAAGATGAAAATGGAGATTAATTTGAAGGTTTGTTTTTCTTTTTTTTTATTACTTATTAGTTTAGATTTATTTTCATGCTTGTAATTAGATTTTATTTTCTTGTTTAAATAGCCAAGAGGCTAGAACCCTCTTGCCTTAGATTTATTTCATGCTTATAGATTAGATTTATTTCATGCTTATAGAACTCTACAGAAGAATTGGTTGTTAGAAAATAAAACTTCACAGTACAAGAGTCTAAGTTCATTAAGAAATGTAAAATGTATGACACCAATAATACCTACCTTACTTTGTTGCAAGAATTATTGAATATCCCGAAATGCTTGGAATTTTACATTATTGATTATATCATTCTGAATTTATTTAAAATTCGGGAAAGAATTTTTAACAATAAGGTAGGATTCAATGTAGAATACAAACTCTTCGTGTTGAACACTTCATTCTACATTATTTGTTTTGTTTATTTCAGAATAATAAAAAAAATTATTCTTCTCTCATTTGAGAGCTTCTTGTTCAGTTGTAAAAAAAGAGAAAAAAAGAGAAAAAAAACAAGCAAAAAAGAAAAAAAAAGAATAATAAGTTTTTGATTCTATCCTCCTCAGACCAAAGGTAATTGCAGATTTTTATCAGCTGATCAAATGTAAGTACTTCACTTCTTATCTGCTTTACTTTATGCATAATAGAGTTTGCATTGAGGATAATGCAAAATTTAGGTGTGGGGGTGGGAATTAAATTTTTTTTCCTCTTTATTTTATATTTTTAGTTGCATTTTTATCATTTTTCCTTTTCCTTAAAAAAAATTATAAAAATATCTTCACTTGCCAAATTGATAGAGTTATGTAATAACTAATTTATTTGATAAATTTTAAATTTTCTAATCTCTAGTTTGTTATTTACTCAAGTTTACCTTTTATGATAACTCTAAATAAATTTCTTAAGAAATTATTTTAAAAGTAGTATATTTCACTTAAACCTTAACTTAGATTTTTATTTAAAATAATAGAATTTATGCATGCTTAGCTTAGAGTTAAAAATAATTTTTTAAAGTGTCTTGACTTACATATTTTTCAGAATACTAGGTTGAATGCACGTGCAGTGCATGTGGTAAAATTTATAATATTACTTTTAAATATAATTTTATTTAGGGATAGAAGTGGTTTTAATCTATTGAATGTAAACTATATAGCCATCATATGAATAGATGCTAAAAATTCACAATGTTTTAACAATAAAATTATATTTAGTGATCAATTATACGTTAATACAGCTTTTTTATTTGACGACAATTTTTTGATTTGGGATGGTTTTCCTTGAATCATACTCTTGGATTATCTTGGGTTTTTTGTTGTTACAAGTTAATATTTTTTATCTTAAATTTCACCAGGCCTTATCTTCCATACATGTATGTCAAAACCAATAATGGAAGCAAACTGACAAGTACATGTACTAAATCATTTTATCGTGCAATATCTTAAATGATGTTGGTTATGACATTGTACAATTTCTGTGAATAAAAGACTTGTGAACGGATGCAAAATGTTATGTAAATATGCAACATAATATCAAAGTAGAATAAAAGCATAGCTCCTGCTGCACAAGTTGCTCATCTATCTGGGAGATAACACACATGATTTAAACACTTTACTTGCTAAATACTTAATTCTTTAACTTTTGGTATATAAGTAAAATTGGTTGAAACATATGTCATTCCAGCTTGCCAATTTGAGCTTAGTTCTTAATAAACCCATGAAAGATTGAACATACATGTCATACAAACATATCCTTATCCTTATCCTTCAATCATGGTAAATAAACCAAGTCACCAACCCTGTGTTAATGGTAAATAAAAAAAAACATATCATTATCCTTCAATCATGGTAAATAAACCAAGTCACCAACCCTGTGTTAATGCCATAAAGCTCTTATAACTTTTCTTCAGAGAAATTTAGAAGATCACCAAGAGTATTCACTCCGAGATCACTTTGCAAAGAGCTTCCAAGTTTTCCTCCAAGCTGTTTCCTATGAGTTACACAAACAGCGAGCTGCAATCAAGTGAATACTAATTTTACAGGTTAAGAAAAATATTGTTAAAATATAATATGTCAGAAGCATCGCAACATTTAAAATAATGTCTGTTAGGTATTCAAAATAACGAAGTTCAGTGGCCTGTTGATAAGGCCATTGGAGTTCACATGAGGAGAGAGAAGAAAGTATTCAAGATGGAGAGTTACACCATAAAGATTCAGGCACATGTACTACCACATTCAGAATTTTGCTTAGTGATTTTGTTATGTAATTATGGTCTTCTAAAGTCATTCAGAGATTAGCCAATAAAGAATTAAAATAGATAAGCACATTCATTTAAAGAGGTAATACAATGTGGAAGAATACAAAAGAAAAGGCTAACCGTAATAAAAGACTAAATGTAGTTCTCTCTCAAGAGTGAAAAAACAACATGAGAAGTAACAGACTTATAAATTAATCAAGTAATGGTTATCCAGTAAAAGTTTTAAATCATATAAGATTCATTTTTAAAGGACTTAACAGATGATTCCCTTTCTACAACTCATACCTTCAAGAATTTGTAAATGGATGCATCCAAAAAGTCAGGCAAGGACAAAAGCCTAAGAGTATGGCTCTAACAAAAATATGAGAATGAAATTGCATCAATAAGGTACATATAAGACTATTTTAATTTAGAAGCTAACAAATTTCAAACAATACTTCCAAGGAAATAGCAAAACGGAAAGAAATATAGTTAGGAAATATGTAATTACTGTAGGAGCAGTATCGAATACTATAGGACTAAAAATATTGTATTCTTGTGATTCAACAAATTGCATAACCTAGAAAAAAATCTCACAGACATAAAAAATGCAAGTTTCTTCCAAAAATAAAATAAAATAAACAAAACAATCTCTGTTTAACAGCTTGACTAAAATATCATACCTTTGAGATTGTAATTGCTTCATCCATACTTGGGGGAGGTGAGTCCAGTAACTCTCCTTCTCAAAATTTTCTTTCTTACTGTGAAAACTAAGGTTACCTGATACTTTCTTATAAACAACAACAACAAAAAATAGAGATAACATCACTAAAATGAGGGAATTTGTCTTTGTATTTTGATATAGATCATGACAACATGTGTTCCCATTTCTTTTACTATTCCCCCTTTTCCCTTTATCACCGGAATGCATGACTTTCTATTAATGCATGCTTTCTTTGATTAGATTACAAAGGAAATATCTAGATTACATAAATTGGCATCAAACAACAAGCTAAGTACCGAAGATGTTACTAGAGGAACAATAACATTGAGCAACATTGGGACCATCAAACAACAAGTTTGGCTCACCAGTAATAAACCTACCTGAAGCAGCCATAACTGCAATTGGTCCGATGCAAAAACTTCCTCTTTTTCGAGATGAAGTTTTTTTTTCATTATCATGATGTTAAGTTTGTCACACATAATAAACATGCAGATTTGATTATGGATAGTAAATTGCTAAGCAAACTATGGTTCAAATCTATAGTTGTTTTCTGGATGCTCGGAACATCTGTTCATGAATTAATGATCGTTTTGGAAAGAAGAAAAATATTGAATGAACAAATCTACGCTATGGGTATCAATGGTAATCATACAATCAACATGACCATGCAGCAAGCACCAAGCTCAGTGTTACATAAATAGGGTAAATTTTACAAAACCCTTGAAGTTAGAGTGTATTGTACAAAACATTCCCAAATTTTATAAATTACAGAAATCCTTGTTGAACATGTTTCACTAAAATACCATGATTGTATACTGTTATTTAGTTTATGTGACATATTTTGGATAATTTTGTTGTTATGCACTAAAATACCATGATTGTATACTGTTATTTAGTTTATGTGACATATTTTGGATAATTTTGTTGTTATGTACTTTTTATTTTTACTGAGAGTTTTTCAGTTAGTTTATGTGACATATTTTGGATAATTTTGTTGTTATGTACTTTTTATTTTTACTGAGAGTTTTTCAGCTTAGGGTTAATAAAAATTAATAAGAAAAAATAAAAGCTTCTATCCTTCACATCATCGCTGCTTATGACAATTTGGTTTTATAAAGTTTTGAAAGTTAATGGGGTTTCCTCTGTAGCGATTCATGCGGGAATATCCATGCTGTGTTCTAAAATTCTGTTTTATTACATTAAATTTTTCGTGGTCATTTTATTAATTACTTTTTTAATATCAAAGTAAAAGATGGGAGGAAAAACTACCATCTACAATGTAGCCGTGGTCAATCGATGCTATGAACGTATAAGAAACAGAAAATTACAGAAACTACATCCTGAAACAGGCGAGTAAAAGCAAACGCATAATCTTCCTATGTGTACATCAAAGACGCCGATATATAGAATAATAACATATATGATCAAAATCTAATTGAATTGATGAAGGAACATGTTTGCTGACTTATGAATTTGATTTCATAATATTTTAATGATTAAGAATTATATTTTGTATGCATAGTATTCCAAAGTATTTCAGGAATGTGAATTGATGTAGCTTGTACATCATAGCTTTAGTGCTTCGTGGTAAAGTGTTCAAGTACAATGATCAAAAGTAAAATCTTCAAGATTAGAGGACTAATTATTAATGTCATATTATATGAAAGCAAAAGATCTTAGCTTCAAAAAAAAAGAGATACACATGCCAATTGAATTAAGTTTCCATACAAGTACTTACATGCATAGTATCAAACAATCTCATGGTTCAATTATTTTTTCTATGATATATAGGTTTATATCACAAAACATGAAAAACATATAAATGAAGTAGAATATCATTGATCTACATACTTAATCACTACAACATAAGCTCTTAAAGAAAAGCAATACAATATAATTCTCCAATAAGCACTATAAACTATATTGACAATTAAACTATTTTTTATTTTTAATTCAATCGTATGAGGCCTGCTTGGATTAGTTAGCTAGGTTGTCGATTTGGGTGTCAATTACTTTGCAATTGATATTCTTCTGTTGATGATTAAGCATTTTTCGTTGCGCATATGAATCAGGTTTATCTTGTTAAATTGGGTTTATTTAGCCATGAAGGAATATTGTTGAGTTACTTGAGCAATTGTTATTTGGGCCTTGAAGGAGTTTAACATAAGAACAGAGCTTAACCTGGATATGTAACTTCATATGATGTCATATAAGTTCAGAAAATGAATATTGTACGAAGTTCTTGGTCTTTGGTGTTGAGTTATCATCAAGTTGCTGATTTTGTTGGGAATGTTGGATCTTTTTTGTTGATTTGGAGAATTAGCTTTGTGGATTGGTGTGAATAGGTGATTCATTTCGTGGTTCTATACTTATTTGTCAGTGTGAAAATATGGGTACGGGATATGTATATGGGTACGGGACATGAAAAATTCTTTTAAAATGTAGAGTACCCATGGGATATACTGATAGTTTTGAGCTATATATGTAAACAACCCTTTTAAAGCGTAGGTCTTAAGGTTAAAACAAACTCGACCTTTATACAACAAGTTACAAAAATGGATGAGAAGTGTATGATACATGTCCAAGAAGTGTATGGCTAGTGTTTTAAATCAAACATGCATTGTATATCGAGAACTGGTCTAAATAAATATATGCATATATTTTAGGAGTGTCCAAGAAGTGTTTGGTATGGGTACAGGGACACGTATTGGGGATGGGGACGGCTCCATTTTAGAAGTACCTAGGGAACATAGATTCTCAACAATCAATCCTTGGAATAAATGAAAGAAGGTCCATCCCTGATTGCCCTGCATGATTTTTAGGAGTCACATGTAAGTGCTTTTCCTTTAAGCTTCATCTGCAAACATCCTTATTTTACTGATTATTCTCCCCATTGGTAATCTGTATGGTTCTCGGAGGAATGTTTTATATTATAGTACAATAACTACAATCTGACTACTTACATGGGATTTGCAAGTCTGATGTTGATTTTGGTGATCCGGGACCTAATGTTATGTCTTTTGGGAGTATATGACATATTGGTGGTCTTTAATTTGAGATAGTTTGTTTTATTTAGATAGATCTTAGAGCACATGGATTATATATTATTGAGTTTTAGTAACTTTCCTCATATCTGTATGTGTGGATCTATGTTTATCTCCATCCAAACCCAAGTTGTTCGATATCTACTTCTATTTGTATGTATGACTAATAAAATATATATAGATATAGTGAATGTTATATCAAATCATTTTCCCTTCTAATAAAGAAGCATCCTTCTGTGTAAATTGGAAATCATTTTATTGGTTACATACACCTTTTAGTACCAGGACAATGCTCATAAGTAAACATTTGTTCTATGATTTGGTATGGACTTTTATAATTATATGTGTTTTGAATTAAAGCCTAAGAATTCACCATCCAACACCCAAGTAGTAAATGATGATGCCTTGAGGATGCTAAAAACATTTCTTTAGAATTGAAAGTTTAGCATTTAACATATATTTAAATTTAAACTAAATAAAAGCATGCATACCAAAAAAAAAGTTTCTGTTTTCTATTTCAATGCAATCAAAAAATATATATAATCCAATAAATCAAATTAATTTTATTAAAAATATTAATATTTACCTTGATAGATGGGAGAATCAGCAAAGTCCAAATACTTAATCATGTAACATAAAACAAAATAAAAAAATTTAAGAATCCCAATCACTCTTGGTCATCAGGAATCACCAACCCAATTCAAGAATATCTTAATTAAAAATTGATACGTAGTCATGATCGATGCAAAAATCTCAGAATTCAAGTCATTCACATATCCAAATATCATACCTAATTTTATTTAAAAAATCTCAGAATTCAAGTCATTCACATATCCAAATATCATACCTAATTTTATTTAAAATCTAAGAACATATACATATACAATTATCGTCATTCACATATCCAAATATCATACCTAATTTTATTTAAAATCTAAGAACATATACATATACAATTATCATACCTAAATTTATCTGAAATCGAAGAAATTCACATATCCAAATATCACACTAAGCTTTTTAATATGCTTCATTCTAAAAAATAAAATTTAAACTAAATAAAAGCATGCATAATAAAAACAAAAAGTGTCTGCTTTTCTATTTCAATTCAAAATTTTAATGTCCATAATATATGATGAAGTTATATAAATTATAAATTTATATAAAATATTAATATTTATTTTGATAGATGAGAGAATCAGCAACCTACAAATCCTTAATCCTGTAAATAATTCATGACACTCTATCATAGCTAATATTTTGACTTCAGCTAATTCCAGGCAGTCAGCTTGGACTGTGTATAGATGTACGTTACTATACATGCAAATTAACTCTTTATAAATGTCATCTCAATCTAGGAACATAGACTCGAGTCATGCGTTACTATACATGCAAATTAACTCTTTATAAATGTCATCTCAATCTAGGAACATAGACTCGAGTCATGCACTAAATCTATAGTGTTGCTCGTGATAGGTATGGAACAAACAACAGAAACAAACCTGCAACCAGAATCAACTCTATGGAATTCTAAGCCTCTTGAGGTAAAATCTATCTTGCTGAAGACCTACATTTGGCTAATAAGTACTGAGCATATGATTTCTATACGAGCCGGTGATTGCACTCAAATGGGCACCGATAACTATCTTTATGCTTGCCACTATACTCCTCTTATGGATTGGTATTTCCCTCTCAGAATATCCTATGCCAATGTAGCTCACAAATATTACCAGATAGCCAATACCTCAATGTAGAGAGAAAGGCAGAAATGAATGGAGCAAATACAATCAATTGCAGCAACGAAAGAATGCACCAATGTAACAATGATCATCATTGGCCTAAATGTACATCAGATGGATCAAATATATGTATGTGTTTATCAAGAGAATGAGCAGCCTAATCTTGACCAAAGAGAATGCTAGAAACTATCGCCTAATTATGGATAGACCCCTATACTATCGCCCAATTGTATATGGAAACCGTGTAGTCCCATTGTTGCAAACGGACCCCTGAGTGAAAGTTTTGACTTTTTCACCCTCAAAGAAAGAGAAATTAGTTTATTGATAAATAGACCTCCAGAGCGTAAAATAGTCAAAAATCACTCGGGGGGTCTATCTGCAACAATATATGTATGTGTTTATCAAGAGATTGACCAGCATAATTTTGACCAAAGAGAATGCTACAAACTATCGCCTAATTGTGGATAGACCCCTATACTATCGTCTAATTGTATATGGAACCCGTGTAGTCCTATTGTTGCAAACGGACCCCTGAGTGAAAGATTTGACTCTTTCATCCTCAAAGAAAGAGAAATTTATTTATTGATAAATAAACCTCCAGAGTGTAAAATAATCAAAAATCACTCGGGGGTCTATCTGCAACAATAGAGCTACAGGAAGTCTATCAGCAACTAACCCTAAAATTATAAGTAAATGCCACACATCTTGGCAGACTCCTTGAAAAATAGATTGTCAAAATATTAGCTCAGTTGTCAAAGCTTTCATCATCAACTAAAGCTAAATTTTTTACTTCTATAGACAGCATCAGATACACAGTTAACAAATAGAATACCAAAAGATTACAATAATTCCAGCATGATTGTTCGTTCATTATTTTTTTTATGTTTTACGGTATTTTCAAGTACATCTTCTAGCACCAAAAATACTCTACAGGCGACAAATGTTCTTCCAGCAATCACCAACAAATAACCAAACACTCCAAAAAAACAAAAAAGGAAGCGAATTCTACACATAATCAAACGACATTGTAGGAAAATATAATAGCTAATGTTAGTTGAAATCTATTAATCAAGAAAATTCACATACGCACAGAGAATCTAACGACAAAAATAAAAAATTTAAGAGAGAAATGGCATGAGTTGTCGCCGGATTTTGATCCTTAGGCGGTGACGAAAACACATTTAAAAATAAAAAGTAAAATTTTAAAAAGGATCAAATCATACCTTCGTCAAAGAGTCTCTTTCGTGACCGTAAGTGATGCCCAAAATCTAATAAGTGAGGAGATGATGGCAGAGGAGGTACGGTGATGATGAGGGCAATAATACTCATCGTTGTGGGAGTGCGTTGTCGGAGCTAAAGCGTAACTGATGGTGGCTGCTACGAAGTCGTAACCGACGGAGGAACGAACCGATGGAGGAACGAATTCTAGGGCTCCTAATTTCTCAACTCTGTTTAATGAAAAAAAGGGATAAATTAGTTATATTTATAATAGTTGAAGGGTATTTTGGGCTATGGAAAGTTTTTTTGGAACTCCCTCTTTTAAAGGGTAGAAGATATATACATATAAAAAATTACAAAAGAAGAGTGCGAAAAATGGGCACAAAAAAAAACTCTTAAATTCAAGGTGATTCTATCTTATAAAACCTAAGTTAACCGAGTAATTAAGCCCAATGAGTATTTTCATACTTAATGACCTAAGCCTAATTGGGTTGGGATCCATTAGCCCAAAACTCGTTAAATGGTCCCTTAGAAAGCCCGTTAAAGTAGAAAAAAATCACCAAGGAAGAAAGAGTCAAAAATAATAATATAAAAAATAAAAAAAATAAAAATATTAATAAATATTTTATATATACAGTTATATTTGTATATATGGTCTTGGAAAATATTTTAGATCAAGCAACTTGAATATTATTTTAAACAAAGAGTTAGCATGTTCTTTTCAAAACTTTTAAATTAAATTTCTAAGTTTGGCTTGGTTTTGTGTTGCTATAATGAGAAGATTTTCTAGAAAATTTACCTTAGAGTTATATGTAAAAATATTTTTTTGAGTAATAACTAGCTTCAATTATCAAGTAAATTTAGTTATTTACTAACTTCTTTAATTTGGCAAGATGACCGAATTTTGTGGGTATATTTACTACAAACCCTCACGAGACTACAACTTGTCCACTAGAGTAACCTAGGGGTTTAAAGGCTTGTTGTATGCGCTAAATACCACCAAGATTCCTGCGAAAGTGAGTTAGGATTTTCTTTTTCTTTCTTTGCTAGAGGACTAGCAAAAGTTTAGGTGTGGAAATATTTGATAATTATATTTTATTATAATTTTATATCCTTATTATCTATTTTTAATGAATAAATATATCACTAATAATTATTTTTATCTTTAATTGCAGGTTAATGAAGAATAAAGCCCAAAAATCTCATCTCTCAACAAAAGCTCATGAATTAAATGAAGAACACAAGAAAGTGTTAGACCCTAGAGGGGGGTAATTAGGGTCTTATGCTAATCTAATCCGATTTTATGCCAATTAAAACTTATTAACAAGTTATCCTAGCAAGTATGAAATACAACAATGTATATGAGCTAGGATAAGCAATATGAATAACAAGATATATCCTAACAAAGAGATATATGCAATATATGTGCAAGGATATATAAACTCAAGGGTAAACAATCTAAACTAGATAGTGGGCAATATAATCAACAAGCAATATACAAAGGCGATATAAGATATGAACATAAAAGGAAGTGCGCCAATGCAATCACAAACAAACAATATGATTACGGAGTTCGGTCCCCACGACCTACGTCTCCGCTCCTCACCTCGAGGAGATCTCCACTATCACAACCGGGTTTTCTACGTTCACCCGAACAACGTTTACACCTCACAATACAATCACTATGCAATCACACCTCACACACTAAGTGTTGGTCCTAGCCCGTGTCCTCCTCCTCAAGTGCTCGGTTACAACCTCTCCCTAGGCACGTCAACCGACGCCACTCCTCTTGGATTCGACCCCGTCTCTCACCACACACTTCTCTCGGTGTACAAGTGTATTACAAGTGAATCCTCACAATTAGGCTCAATACAAAGTATTTGTTCTCTACAATGAATGAGAACAAATTATAAGCTCACTCTCTAAGTTACACAATCCCACAACCCAATTATACTATGAATGTAAATACAATAAGCTCAAATGGTTGTGTGTATAAACATAGAGAAAATAAAATCAACTAAACTCAATATGAATACTAGCTTAATAAAATGATAATCAAACAATATGAAATATAAAGCTAGATTGAGTTTAGAAAACTTCTCAATAGATGACAAGAGATGGAGGGAGAATAGTTGATTGCTCAAACTCTAATAGATGATCTCCTCAAGCTCGATGGAGCTTTCGGTCGACCGCATCGGTCGACCGACCAACTCTCTGCTGCATGCTGACGAAAGAACAATTGAGCGGTCGACCGGTACGGTCGACCGAAAACTAACACAGTAGAAAACTGATATGCTGATTTAAAACACTGTTTAAAAATATTAAATAAATTCTAAAAAATATAAAACTTTAGGGAATGATTGTAGACATGATAATAAACATGCTACAGCGACTGGTTATCATAAAGGACTTCCCAAATGAAAAATATCATCATTTTACAAAATAGTCCAAAACATAAAAATATGATATACTTGAATTTTGATGTTTTGACATAAACCAACTTTTGAAACTTTGTGAAATATTTTTATAGACTTAGTAAATCATGTATAAACTGATATTGAAGTCTATAAACTAATAAGACAATATTTTCACAAAATTACATATTCTATGCAATATTTTCAAAAACACAATAGTAAATATGAAATATATGATTTCATATTATAAACATGAAAAACCAAAACATATGTATGTACATATATGTGACGCCCCTGGGTGCACACAAGGCTGCAGTCCTCGGTGAAACCAAGAATGTCAAACCTGCTATGCACCACACCGTGCAATAACATGTTTCACTATCACAATTAACATCTCTCTAGTAGAGTCAACAACAGGTGTAGGTACAAAAGCAAGTAAAAGATAATACAAGAGATACTGATGAAATAAAAAATAATATTTCATCATCCAACATATAGAAATACAAAGTCAATATCTGAAATGAATAAACTGGAGTTCTTATCAAATCTCAAATACAACAAGTCTGAGTAAAGGAAATAAGGCACACAGCCTTTACAACATCTAGAATAAAGCCCTCAAATGTCTAAACAAATTCAAATAGTCAGCTGAACGCTAAAGCGTGTCGCCTTCAACCTGCGACTCTCCGGGCTCCTGGCTCGTTACCTGAAAGTGGGAGGGACAACGAGCGTCAAAGCGCTAGCGAGCAACATCACAACCAACCCCAAGGGAGAGGGCTCGTTGTATACAGAAAGTACAATTATTACATAATAGTTAAAATCATTATTCCTAGCAAATAATGGGTTTTAGTATTTAGGAAATTACAACACGAGCATAGGTATGTCGAGCGAAATAATCCAAACAAGGAAACTCTCATGTATATACCTTTTATCTCAAATTGTAAATCCCTAATCACCAAACCCAAAGTCGAATACATGAATAATAAACTGAAAGAAACAACTCATCTCAATACTTAATCAAAAGTCACGTCAAAACCATATAAGTTTCAAATGTCAATATCACATAAGTGTCGTGTCCAGTCTAGGTAGCTATCATGTCCAAATCTCATGTAATCAAGTTATGTCCTGATTTAGATAAGTGTCATACTTATAGCTTAACAAATGTCCAGCGCGTGGTCTAATATGTAAATGTCCAACATGTGGTCTAATATGTAAATGTCCAACAAGAGGACTGAAATAAATTGTAGCCCAACACGATGACTTCAATGGATTATAGTCCAACACGAGGACTGAGTAAAGTGAATGTCCAACACGATGACTGAATGGAATGAGTGTCCAACACGAGGACTAAATAAGTAATGCATGTCCTGTTAGACCCTAGAGGGGGGGTGATTAGGGTCTTATGCTAATCTAATCCGATTAAATGCCAATTAAAACTAATTAATAAGTTATCTTAGCAAGTATAAAATACAACAAGATACGTAAGCTAGGAACTTCAATGGATTATAGTCCAACACGAGGACTGAGTAAAGTGAATGTCCAACAAATGGACTATAAGTAAAGAGGTGCAATTGTCAAAGGTATATGTGGAAAGATATACATATCCTAAACTCGCACGGGTCTCGATGTACGGGTCTAAACTTGTGTCAAAAGTGTCAACTCACATGAATAGACAAGTCACTATCATTGCAATGTAGTGTCAGATAATCGAGGCGACCCCTCGGACGTATAAAATGCACAACCAACACGAATATATGCACAAACAAAGCTGCGGTCGACCGCAGAGACCACTCCGGTCGACCGCGCATAGGGCAGAGGCATCCTGCAGGGATTTTCCCAGGTTTCTGTTCTGCTTCGAAATCGATCCAAACAATACACCCATGCTTCCAAACAATATATTACACATTCTAATACATATGAATCATCATATAATAACATCTAGCATGTAAACAAAATCATCACTAAGATTTGTGAACTTATATACACATGATTTAAAAGTTATAAAACAGTAAACTTGCATCAAAACTCAGAGTTCAAAAAAAATAATTTCAGATCCGGATCTATTACAGAAAAATTCATTGGTGAGGTTTTTTTCCAAACTCAATAAAAACAGAAATTTACTCTTTTAAAACCATTTTCAGATCAGATCTCTTTAACCAAAATCGTTGGTGAGCATTTGAAAACTAAAATACTTGATTCTTACATCTCATATCATAAAGATCCATCTATCTACACAAAATAATGATTTAGGCTCAAGAAACTTATTGAAATCATTAGAAAACTCATAAAAACGTGGGTGAAGGGCTGGGGCGATGTCACTCGCCTGAGGGGGGTTGATGAACACCCAAAAACGATCCTCCTTCAATCTGAATCGCGAAACCCCACCGAAATCCTTCGAAACGCCCTAAAAACGCCAAAATCCGAGCTAGGGTTTTAGAGGAGAGAGAGAAGGGGGGCTGAGGCTATTAGGGTTTGAAAGAGGGTTCTGAGAGCTTCAAAACGAGTATATATAAATAGGG
>NC_033796.1:103749158-103755463 GCF_001876935.1 Asparagus officinalis
TTTGCTGATTTTAAAACACTGTTTAAAAATATCAAATAAATTCAGAAAAATGTAAAACTTTGGGGAATGATTATAGACATGATAATAAACATGCTACAACGACTGGTTTTAAAAAAGGACTTCCCAAATGAAAAATATCATCATTTTACAAAATAGTCCAAAACATGANATTTATTCTTTAATTCTTCCTTCTCTCCTCTAAAATTCAATTTATTATCTTTTGCATATATTCACAACAATCACTCATCACAATCACATTTATTCTTTAATCCTATTTTTATCACGCACAAAATATAAGAACCAATTCTAATAATCTCTTAAAATCATCTTCCTCTTGGGATCGATATTTTTATACTATAACTTGATCAATTGTGCACTTGTAATTTTGGTACATAATTATGCCGCATTAAGTTTTTGGCATCATTGCCGAGGAAGGTGCTAATATAGAATTTTATTATTTTGGTTCTTTAACTTGTGTGTTTTCTTGTGAAGGAACCGCTTGGAGCTTGAAAGTCTTACTTAGTGGACGTCCACTTAAGTTGACAGAAGTTTTGCTCTATATATATATATATGACTATATATATATATATTTATACGAAGAAACCAATAAATGTGTGTGTATAGATAATTGAGCTTAGAGTATATAACACACATAATATAAATCCTAAACTAAATTACCCAAGCTAGATCTTGATCTTCAATAAGCTCTTCTAGGTAATCTCGCGGATGAAGCTTTAACTTGGATCTTGAACTTTGAATAGCAAGGCTTCACCGACATTCCGCCAACCTCCTTTGGATATGATCGTTGAAGCTCTATTCCATCCATCCTCCAACTAAGTTGTTTGTCTACAATACATGGAAAAACACAAACACTAGACAAACAACATTAGTAATAAATTGTTTGTTAAACATCATCAAAACAAGAAGGCCAACAATCTCCCCCTTTTTGATGATGACAAACAATTTACAAAACGAAGTATATGCATGAAGGAAATGAACATATATAAGATAATACACATGCATATAAATGTATACGTATACTCACAATATTTCTCCCCCTTTGACAACATCATAAAGGGGACAAAAGGATTAAGAGAGCGAAAGCTCCCCCTATCAATAAGCATGGGCGAGTATAACACATAGAAAGATATAGGGATTGCTCCCCCTATCAAAATGCCATATGGAGAATATGAAATAAAGATCATGGCAAATATGTGAGCAAGCATAAAAGATATGCTAACAATCACTCACATTCAAGAGATAATGAGAACACATATGAATATATCAATATGAAAAAATAGTGTCTCATATCAAAGACCATAAAAAACCATGTGTAAAGATAGATTTATGAAATCAAAAGAAAAGAAGAAATCATAAATCAAAGTTTATATTCAAAAACAATGTTTGATCAATAAAGAAAAAATTTTCTTTATATAACTTGATCAAACCACTCATAGAATACATTATAAAGCACGAATAGATGATCCATTAGCACAAACACATAAATATCATCATATAAGTGAAATATAATGAATTCAAAGCAATAATTCAAAACAAAATCTTTGATAAAAGAATTTTGAGAGAGGCAACAATGTATCAAGCTCTTAAGCTTGTTCCAACCCATATAATCATTCTAGCATCCGATAAACATGATTTGAGAATAAACACCTGTTCCAACCCATATAATCATTTAAGCATCCGGTAAACATGATTTGGGAATAAACACCCAATAAACCCGGAGGGTTATATAAATGCAAACCTCTCATCAAAATCAAAACTAATAATCATGAAAACAAAAGATTTGATAAAAGAAAAAATTGTTTTCATAACCAAAAGATCTTAAAACATAATTTTCAAAACCAAGAAAAATAAAAACACTAAACTAAAGTTCTTGGTTTAAAATCAAATTTGTTTTGGTACCCAAGTATTCTTGGTACCAAAAGATTTAGGGACATGACCCCTATCAATGAAGCTCAAAGCCCTAGGGTTATGAACCCTCTTGGGAACATATGGTGCACTAGCACGGTCAAAACAATATTCATTCAAATGACCCTTCCGATTGCAATTTGTGCAATGAAAGAGATCCATTTGTTTTTGTGGACCATTAGCTCGTGCACGGGAATCATTTGCAAATAAAGATTTTCTTTTAAAATTATTTTGCAAATGAGAAACATTCTTAAACAATGGTCTATTTGGAACATATTGCAATTTAGAAGCTTTTTGTATATCAAAACAAAATTTAGCAAGATGTCCAAACCTACCACAAACATCACATTTAAAAACATGTGGTCTATTGGAAGCATTTGTCAAATGAGATTTTCTTTTCAAATCAAAGCAATATTTGGCCAAATGACCAAAACGACCACAATAATCACACTTGAACACACTAGCATGCTTATGATGAACTTTGTGAGAATGAGCATGTGAATGTGTAAGTGTACAAGATGAAGAAGCTATATGAGATGCACAAGGAACATTAGAATTCTTATGTTTGTGTGCATCATAACAAAACTTAGCTAAATGACCTTGACGGCCGCAAATAGAACACTTATAAGTTTTGCTATACATGTGTGCATAATGAGTAGATGATTTTGATTTAGTCTTGGCACACATGTCCATAAGCCTCTTATGATTATTAATGCATATTTTCAAAGTTGAATCTAAAGATGAAATACTATTTTTCATAAGATTCAAATCTTCATTTTTAGGCACATATGCATTTTTAGAAGTAGAACATAAATAGTTATTTATAAAAGAAGCTGTATCATTCTTTATGTTCTCTACTTCTAACATGGCATCAATCTTAGCATGAGATAAGCTAGAAATGGATGATGATAATTTCTCATTTTCCAATTTTAACATATCATTACTTTCTTTAAGAGCAACATTTTCTTTGGAAATGATATCAAAATTGGAAGCTAGCTTCTCATGATCGGATTTTAAAACATCATGCTTGCTTTTTAAATCATTAAAATCATTTTGCAATTTGTTAAAGGCATGCAATAATTTTTCACTAGCACACGCAAGTTCATCACTAGATAAATCATTAGTTGTTTCGAACTCGCAAACCTCACTAGGGCTATCGCCTAGTGGCCGTGTGCATGATGCTCCACATGAACTTGAAGCGGGATCCTCCAAAGCTTGTCGGATCGCCTCCAAGTCCCCTTGATGTGCTTCAATAAATTTCCATAAGGTGTAAGCACTATCAAAAGAATCAAGCTTGTTAGACATAAATGAATCAAATGCATTTAATAAAAATTCTAACATAAGCTTGTTCATAATAAACATCTTTTTATCATGTTTGCTCCACTTGGATTTCTCCAACGTGGGCACAATATAAGCACAATCAATGATTTCCCATAAATCGATATTTTTAGATTGAACAAATATTTTGAATCTAAAACACCATTGAGCATAAGGGAAAGCATTGAATTTAGGAGCAATACTAGAATCATAGCCTAAACAAGATGCATCATTCATATCCATAATTTGTAAAAATATGCAAGCAAGATACAAATGCAATCAAAACAAGATTAGCACAAAAAGATAACTTGGATCTTTAACTCAAGGCGATTAGACCTTAAATCAAAGAGCACCAAGCTCTGATACCAATTGTTAGACCCTAGAGGGGGGGTGATTAGGGTCTTATGCTAATCTAATCCGATTAAATGCCAATTAAAAATAATTAACAACTATATTCTTGCAAGATAGGTATACAATCTATTATGGGCAAGAATATGCAATATACACAAAGTGATATATCCTATATGATGAAATATATGCAAGGATATATAAACAACACAAGGGTAAATAATATAAACAAGATAGTGGATGAAATAGATAATGAGCTAATGACAATGGCGATATAAGATATGAACATAAATATGAATGAACGCCAAAGCACACTCAAACAAGCAATATGATCACGGAGTTCGGACCTTCCGTCCTACGTCTCCGCTCCCCACTCCCGGGGAGAAATCCACTATCAACCGGGTTTTCTACGTTCACCCGAATAACGTTTACACCTCACAGTATCGGTTTTCAACGCTCACCGATCAACGTCACTCCTCACACTCGGTTTCTAGCTCACCGAAAACCTCACTACACACTCGGTTTCTAGCTCACCGAAAACCTCACTACACACTCGGTTTCTAGCTCACCGAAAACCTTACAACACTCACAATGTAACAAATATAAATTTGTTCTCTACAATAGATGAGAACACAATGAAAGCACAACTCAAAGTTACAATCTCTCACCACCCAACTATACTATGTATGTAAATACTAAAAGCTCAATGTGGGTGTGTGTAACAATGAGTAAAATGAAATCTAACTCAAATAGCAAACTAGCAATAATTAATATATGATAAATCAATAATGAAATTGCTAGGGAAAAGAGTTAGAAAACTTCTCTATAAACACAAAGAGAGGATGAGAAGATTTTGAGGATGAAATCCTCAACTGGTGATGCAAACTCCTCTTTGTAACAGCAAACCCCAAAAACAAACTAAACAAACTCAAACCCTTGTTTAAAACTTTCTTAAACTTGTTTTTAAAACTCTCTTAATCAAATTGAAAAGACATCAGCAATGGGGTATATATACCCACTAGAAATCTCAGCAAAAACCCCCAAAACAAAATGACCAAAAACCCCAGCAAACAGCTCAGAGAAAGAGCCGTTAAAAAGCAACGGCTATATTGTCGGTCGACCGAAAATTCCGTCGGTCGACCGATGAGAGCAAAAACACGAAGAAAACTTTCTGGACCATCGTCGGTCGACCGGAAAAATCTGTCGGTCGACCGATTTGAGCTTTCGGTCGACCGGACCGGTCGACCGATGACTCTCTGGAAAAATACTGACGAATGGTCAATTGACCGGTCGACCGTACCGGTCGACCGAAAACTGACATCCCAGAAAAACAAAGCTGATTTTAAAACACTGTTTAAAAATATCAAATAAATTCCAAAAAATGTAAAACTTTGGGGAATGATTGTAGACATGATAATAAACATGCTACAACGACTGGTTTCGAAAAAGGACTTCCCAAATGAAAAATATCATCATTTTACAAAATAGTCCAAAACATGAAAACCTGAAAATTGATATTTTGATATTTTGACTTAAACAACATTTTGAAACCTTATGAAATGATTGTATAGACTTGATAAAAGATATAACATGTTGTTATGAAGTCTATAACCTAGAAATACAATATTTTCATAAAATTGCATATTCTATGCAATATATTCAAAACACTAAATATGATTTCATTAAATATAAGCTTGTTAAAGGTGAAATCATATATAGGCATATAAACATGAAACAAAATAGTATTTTCCAATTCTATTCATTTGTTTCATAGTAAAACTTGAAAACTATCAAACCAAAACATATATGTATATATATAACTATATATATACAAAAACCAAAACGTGTATGTGTGTATATGATTGAGCTTAAAGTACTAACACACATAATATAAATTCCTAAACTAAATTACCCAAGCAATGATCTTGATCTTCAATAAGCTTGACTTGGTAATCTCGCGGATGAAGCTTGAACTTGGATCTTGAACTTTGAATAGCAAGGCTTCACCGACATTCCGCCAACCTCCTTTGGATATGATCGTTGAAGCTCTATTCCATCCATCCTCCAACAACGTTGTTTGTCTACAAAACATAGGAATGCACAAACACTAGACAAACAACATTAGTAATAAATTGTTTGTTAAACATCATCAAAACAAGAAGGCCAACAATCTCCCCCTTTTTGATGATGACAAACAATTTACAAAAAGGAATATATGCATAAAGGAAATGAACATATAATTTATAATTCACATGCATGTAAACTCAAGAAGGAATATACTCACAATATTTCTCCCCCTTTGACAACATCAAAAAGGGGACAAAAGAATTAAGAGAGCGAAAGCTCCCCCTACAAATAAGCATGGGTGAGTATGAAGCAAGTATAGGGATTGCTCCCCCTATCAAAATGCCATATAGAAAATATGCAATAAATAAAGATTATGGCAAACATGTGAGCAAGCATAAAAGAAAAGATATGCTAAACACCACTCACAAGCAAACAAGATACAATGAGGACACATAATGATATGACATTATAAAGATAGTGTCTCATTATAAAAAATCATGAGTAAGAATAGATTTATAAAATCAAAAGAAGAGGAACATGAGAATCATGCAAAAAGTTTTCAAATGAAAACAAATCAACCAATGAAATCATAAATCAAAGTTTAAATCCAAAAACGTAAGACCAAATCATCATTGATTCAAAAAATC
>NC_033796.1:103756744-103768721 GCF_001876935.1 Asparagus officinalis
TTCTGTCGCCCAGAGAACTTTTGACCTCAGGTTCGGTCGACCGGTGCGGTCGACCGAAAACTGACATATGAAAATCTGATTTGCTGATTTTAAAATGTTGTTTAAAAATATCAAATAAATTCCAAAAAATGTAAAACTTTGGGGAATGATTGTAGACATGATAATAAACATGCTACAGTGACTGGTTATCAGAAAAGACTTTCCAAATGAAAAATATCATCATTTTACAAAATAGTCCAAAACATGAAAATATGATATACTTGAATTTTGATGTTTTAAGCACAATGATTATATAGACTTAATAAAGTATGTATATGATTATTGTTAAGTTCAAAAACTAAGAATATAATATTTTCACAAAATTGCATATTCTATGCAATAAATACCAAAACACAATAGTAAATATGAAACATGTGATTTCATATTTATAAACATGAAAACTCAAAACTATGTATGTATATATATAAAACTATATATATGCATAGAAACCAAAACTTGTGTATATATATATAACTATATATATATACGAAGAAACCAATAAGTGTGTGTGTATAGATATTGAGCTTAGAGTATATAATACACATAATATAAAATCTAAAACTATATTACCCAAGCAATCTTGATCTTCAATTAAGCTTGACTTGGTACACTTGTGGATGAAGCTTGAACTTGATCTTTAACTTGAATTGTACGTTGCTTCACTCCACAATTCCGCCAACCTCCATTTGATATGATCGTTAAAGCTCTATTCCATCCATCCTCCAATAACATTGTTTGTCTACAATACATAGGAAAACACAAATACTAGACAAACAACATTAGTGGTAAATTGTTTGTTAAACATTATCAAAACAAGAAGGCCAACAGAAAGAGCCAAAAATCCCAAGCCCAGAATCAAGCCGAGTAGCTTGTAGAAGTCGGAGAAAATAAAAAAATCAAATATGAAAACAAAATATATTCAAGATGGTTACCCGCAAAGAAACGACGATATCTCTCAATCCCGAAGGTAGAATTTAACATATAATATATGAAAATCACCTATCTCGACGAGAAGAAGCCATCTGTGGAGGTAGATTTTTGATCGGACATCGATGTCAGTATCGATGCTGGTATCGATACCGGCATCGATGCTGGTATCGATACCTACGTCATTCTGTTACAGATCAAAGGCTGAAATTTGCTTGTTTTGGATAAGATTTCAATCCAAGAGCTCTCATTCACTGATATTTTACTATAAATAGGGGTAGAAAGTGAGGGGTTGATGGTGTGGAAATTTTTATAACTCCATTTGGAGAGGAGGTCACTCTTAATTGAGAATATCTTCCAAATTTATAACTTTTGTTATAATTAATAAAATAATTTTTTCACCACTTTAAATTTTTCTTTTCTTCTCTTTGTTGGATGATGAAGATAAAGATGAAGATGGAGATTAATTTGAAGGTTTGTTTTTCTTATTTCTCTTTTATTGCTTATTAGTTTAGATTTATTTTCATGCTTGTAATTATATTTTATTTTCTTGTTTAAATAGTCAAGATGCTAGAACCCTCTTGTCTTAGATTTATTTCATGCTTATAGATTAGATTTATTTTATGCTTATAGAGTAGATTTATTTTCTTGCATTTAATTCTTGTAATTTATTTTGTAGTTTAGATTTTGTAATTTATTTTGTAGTTAGATTTTAATTTCTTGTACTATTCAGTTAGATTTTAATTTCTTGTACTATTTACCTTGAGGCTAGAACCCTCTTGGGTTTAGTTTTTCTTTTTATTTATTTTTATTTTATTTTATTTGATTCGCCTTTAGGCTAGAACCCTTTAGGGGATCACCATTTTCTAAGAAGTGGATTCAATTCTAGATTACACATATCTTTAATTGAATCCGCCATCTTTACTTTCTTGAATTATATTTTCATTCTTGATTTTCCTTGTTGATTCTTGATTTTATTATGTGGAGGAGAACTTGGAAAAAGCAGTTTTTTGGTCATAAGTCGACTTATGCACAAGCATAAGTCGACTTATGGTAAGTCGACTTATGTTCGTGTCGTATGTCAACTTACGCTCTGCTCTGGATTGTTGATTTTGGGCTCTGGCAAGTCGACTTATCAGGTCTGATAAGTCGACTTATGATCTCTTCTCCAGTTATCGTTTTTTGCTCTGCCAATTCGACTTATGCAGACTGATAAGTCGACTTACGACGGGTTTTTTGGAAAGTTCAGGTTCCTATTTGCAGTCTGTTTGGGTTTCTGTTTTGGTATAAATACCAATACGATTTGAGGGTTTTGTAGGAGCGTTTTGGGGGATTTTGAGCACAAAAAGAGAGATCTTTCTGAGCTATTTGTTAGGGTTATTGGTTGAGAGGTTGAGAGATTTGTTGGTGAGATTAGTTGGTTCGTTTGAGCGATTTGTAATCTTAATTTGTACTCTCCTTCTCTATTAGTGGAAACCCTCCCCCTTCTTGCCCCATGGACGTAGGCAATTGCCGAACCACGTTAAAATTGGTGTTTAGTTTGTGCATTGATATTTGGTTGTTTTTGGCCTTCTTGGATCGGTGTTTGTTTTGGTTCCTCGGCGCCGCCGTCAGCACAACAAGTGGTATCAGAGCTCGGGCTACGCTTGGGCTATTTGGAGGAGTAGATCGCTTTGGAAGTTTATCTAGGGCTTCGTTTGGTGATAAAGGTGGGATTTTTTTGGTAAAAATCTCGTCTTTTTTAGTTTGGATCTATTTCTCGTTTGTTTTCGCATTGGTTTGGTGGTGCTTTGAGGATTATGGCCGAGAAAGAAGGAGTTGTGGGCAGTACTTCCGGCGTGAAGACCGTCCAAAGCTTGAATATCCACTCGATGAAGATTGACGTGGAAAAGTTCAATGGCACAAACAATTTTGGACTTTGGCGATGCGAAGTCATGGATGCGCTGAACGCGCAAAATTTGGAAGATACGTTGGAGTTGGTCGGGAAACCGGACAATATTTATGAGAAGGTTTGGAAAAAGATGAATCGAACGGCGTGTGGTGTGATTAGGTCTTGTCTCGCTCAAGATCTAAAGTATGATGTGATCAATGAGACTTCTGCAAAGAAGATTTGGGAGATCCTTGAGAGCAAGTATTTGACCAAGAGTGTGGAGAATCGCTTGCATTTAAAGAGGAGGCTTTACCGCTTCTAGTTGAAGAAAGGAACCTCCATTGGTGATCACATGAACCACTACACGAAGCTTCTTGCGGATTTGGCGAATGTAGATGTGGGGATTGAAGATGAGGACAAGGCGTTGTTGTTGTTGAGTTCCTTGCCCGACGAGGAATATGAGACCTTCGTTCTTACTCTTATTAATGAGAAGGCATCTCTTTCGTATAGTAAGGTCACCGCTACACTTGTGAATTATCAGCTTCGAAAGAAGGATAAGGAGACTTCGATTGAGCCGGTAGCGGGGGCGTTGGTCGCAAGAGCAAAGGGTCCAAACCGTAGTGGGAGGTTGCAGTCTAGAGGGGCACATCTTGGAGTTCGTAAGAATCAGTGTGCCTTTTGCAAAGAGGATGGACATTGGAAAGCCGAATGCCCAAAGTTAGTTGATCGAGCCGGGAAGAATAAGGGAAAAGCTATTCAAGCTTCAGAGGCGAATGTTGTCAAGGCTAGTGGCAACGATTCAGATTCGGATTCTTCGGGCTACTCATTATCTGCACTGCCGTCAGTTTGTGTTGCCTACTCTACAGAGTGGATGTTGGATTCGGGGGCTACATACCATATTTGCCCTAGGAGGGATTGGTTCTCCAGCTTTCAGGAGTTGGAAAGAGGGGATTTTGTGCTCATGGGGAATGATCACAAATGTTCGATTGGTGGTATCGGTACCGTTCGGATCAGGATGAGTGACGGGGTGATTCGGGAGTTGGTTGGAGTGAGGTTCGTTCCTCAGTTGAAGAAGAACATCATTTCACTTGGAGCTTTGGAGGCAGCAGGCTATAGGGTGACCTTGGCGGATGCACGCTTGAAGGTTACATTTGGGTCCACGATTGTGATGAAGGGTGTCAGAAGGAGAAATTTATATTATTTGCACGGAAGCACGGTAATTGATAAGGAGATGACGACTTCATCAGATTCGACTAGACTGTAGCATTGTTTGGTGCTGGGGTATATGATTGGTAATGCCGTGCATTGGTTGTTGAGGAGTGCTATGACCTGCAGATTGAAGTCCTGTGAGCACATTGGGATGAGCAAGACGATGGTGGAGTTTGGCACTCCTATCCATCGAGCGAGGGGTCTTTTAGGAGGTGTTCAGTCAGGCATTTGGGGGTCTTCCAAGGAGGCATCATTGGGAGGTAATCGTATCTTGGTTTTCGCAGTTGATGATTGTTCTAGGCATTATTGGGTCGCGACCAATTCCCGTTGGTGTAAAGTCCTAGAAGTCAACAGCAGTTGGAAGAAGTGTATTGGCAGAAAGGTAACTCGTTGTTTCAGCTTTGGTAGGGGTCCTTTCTTGCGTTTGTGCCGAGCTCACGGCAATAGGAGACACTTCATTGGTGTGGAGACTTTGGGGCGACGAGATGAGATGACAGTTTCGATGGGTCGTTCCTTTCTGGAGGAGGATCGGCGTTTGATGTCGAGCATTGGCATTGGTGTGCGGGCTTCGACATATTTGGGTCATCTTATGCATAGGTCGCCGACTGCTGCTTTAGGAGTTATTAGATCTGGTGGAGCTGCTTCAGATTTTGGGTCGCGTCGGATATTTGGATACCCAGCATTTGGTCACATCGTGGATGTGAGATTGGATCCGATTGCGCGTTTGGGGTTCGGAGGCTCAGTTGATTATCGTTTGGGAGCTTCTGATTTTGTTCTGAGCAGGTATGTCACTTTTGACTCTCGGCAGGTGAAGAGTGTTGATCAGGTCGTTTGGATATCGCAGTAGGTGGAGAGTGATGCTACTCCACGTTGGGTGGAGATTACTCCACGTACTCCAGATCATACTGCGTCATTTGGGATTCCAGCTGAGGTGACACATGTTGGGAATCATTTGATTTCGGATGCAGATGATGGATTGGTTTTGGATTCGGTTGCAGCTGGTGGACATGATTTGGATACGGCCATTGGTTCACCTCATATGGAGGTGTTTGATTTGTATCAGTTTGGGGCCGCTATCAGTTGCAGATCCGTCGGCGATATTGGGGAAGAGTTGCATACTTTTCTATTTGTTTGAGGGCCTTTGGAGGCCGTTTGGGTGAACTACGTGAAGGCTTGATTCCTTGGGCAGAGGATACGTAGGCAGTCTTTATGATGCAGCCGATTTGGTGAGCGACATCGACATTTGGGGTGAGTGTTCGCACTCCCATTTGGGTCTCAACACGTGAGGCATTTGTTTGGTTGGTGTCGGCTCAGTTTTGGAAAAACTTCGCCGAGGTGGAGAATTGTGGAGGAGAACTTGGAAAAAGCAGTTTTTTGGTCATAAGTCGACTCATGCACAAGCATAAGTCGACTTATGGTAAGTCGACTTATGTTCGTGTCGTAATTCGACTTACGATCTGCTCTGGATTGTTGATTTTGGGCTCTGGCAAGTCGACTTATCAGGTCTGATAAGTCGACTTATGATATCTTCTCCAGTTATCGTTTTTCGCTCTGCCAAGTCGACTTATGCAGACTGATAAGTCGACTTACGACGGGTTTTTTGGAAAGTTCAGGTTCCTATTTGCAGTCTGTTTGGGTTTCTGTTTTGGTATAAATACCAATACGATTTGAGGGTTTTGTAGGAGCGTTTTGGGGGATTTTGAGCACAAAAAGAGATCTTTCTAAGCTATTTGTTAGGGTTATTGGTTGAGAGGTTGAGAGATTTGTTGGTGAGATTAGTTGGTTCGTTTGAGCGATTTGTAATCTCAATTTGTACTCTCCTTCTCTATTAGTGGAAACCCTCCCCCTTCTTGCCCCGTGGACGTAGGCAATTGCCGAACCACGTTAAAATTGGTGTTTGGTTTGTGCATTGATATTTTGTTGTTTTTGGCCTTCTTGGATCAGCGTTTGTTTTGGTTCCTCGGCGCCGCCGTCAGCACAACATATTCATCTCTCCTTGTGGAAATCATTCATTCATTGTCATATCCACTCTCACTTATATTTTGTGCCTATTTACACACTATCACCTTCTTAATCTCTTCACGATCACATTCACTCATCACTCCTATTTGTCACATACACAACATAAGAACCGATTTTATATTTTCTCCTACAAAAAAAACGCATTCCACGTGGGATCGATATCTTTATATTTTTTTGGTACATGTTTATACCGCATCATGAAAACTTGACACGGTTATGCACTTGTAATATTTTTTTGGTACATGTTTATGCCGCATCATGCACACAAATATAAATCTTTTCCCCCACAATACGAGTGTATCTACATTGATATAGATGACATTCATGTTTTTATGCTTGTTGACTTCCTGGGTTATGTGCCAATATGCTTAGAGAAGAGGAGGAAGGCATCTGGAGAATATAAAAATGAACGTCATGTTAGCTTTCAGATGGCAGGAGGAAATTAGAATCGATCAACTAGTATTTTACCCTAGTTTCTAGATAGGTATCAGTGTGTCACTTAATAATCATTAAAATCCTGTTTTATATTTTAAATTACATAAAACTTAATTATTTGAGAACTTCTTTGTTTTTTTAAGTTGAAAGAAACAATATTCAAGCTCATATACACATACAATGTACGTATTCCCCCTCCTTACTTTGTTGAAATGCTATGTGAATTTTCTTCTCTAAACTTATCCTTGTTACTTGGTTGAATATATTGTCACCATCAACAGAACCCAATTTCTGTGTCTCCTGCTTCCGCTGCTGACCGTAACAATCTCCCACTGCAGGTTTCTGATGGAGTAGAACAAGTTACTGCTGCTTCCTCTGTAACCAAGTATGCTATGCACTCCCAATTTTTATTATTTGAAGAACTCCCTTTTCCATGGCTTTTCCTTGTTCTACTTATTTAGTTATCAGTTCGGGTGATTTGGTTCGACTATGGGTTTGATCCAGAAATTGCAGTAAAGTTAGTATCAGTTTCTTGGTAAGGATTTTGCGTAATTTAGCATGGTTTCAGGTAATTTGAAGGCAAAAGTTGTTAGTGTTGTTGGGGATGCACAACCCCCCTGATGCGATTTGGAAATAGAGATTTAGGAGAGAAGAGAGAATTCAATCAATCACAAACACACAAGATTTACGTGGTTCGCTTCTCAATGTGAGAAACTACGTCCACGGCCGTCGCAGGAGAAAATTTTACTATTTTCATCTCTTTTACATCATGCCCTAATCAACATTTTTATAGACTTAAGGGTTTTACAAATAGAAAAGGAAACATGTCAAAAAACTATAACTGGGCCAAAACCCGACTCGCGGTCGACCGTCGCGTCACGCGCGTATTCTTTGTCATTTTTCTTGAACTTCGTTGTCGTCGATCCTGTTTCTCCTGTTCCACTTTGTTCCTCTTCATTCTGAAGTATATGGCATGTCTGATAGTTAGACTTCACATATTCTAACAATCTCCCACTTGGAGACTAACTATCAATCTCTTTCAGCTCTCTCTGCGGCGACGGCCTCCATATCATCAAGTGCTGAGGCCAACTGAAGTTGAACACAACTTCAGTTTCTCTGTAGTGACAACCTTGGTAAGCATATCGGCCGGGTTCTTGCTTCCTTGAATCTTCACAAGTTCTAACATGTCATCGTCCAACGCTGATCTTATGAAGTGGTAGCGGACCTGTATGTGTTTGGTCCTTGCATGAAAAGCGGGATTCTTCGCCAAATGAATTACGCTCTGACTATCACAATGTAAGACACTCTTCTCACTCTTCTGTCCCAGCTCCTCTAAGAAACCCTGCAACCATATCATCTCCTTGCTTGCCTCTGTCACAGCAACATATTCAGCCTCTGTCGTTGATAAAACAACGATCTTCTGCAACTGAGAAACCTAACTAATAGCTGTAGAGCCCAAAGTGAATACGTATCCTGTAGTGCTCCTTCTCTGGTCTATCTCACCAGCATAGTCTGCATCAACAAAACCCTGCAGAACTAACTTGCCTCTCTTGAAGCATAAACAGTCTTCTATTGTACCTCGCAGGTATCTCAGAATCCATTTTACTGCTTCCCAGTGTTGCTCTCCTGGATCTGACATAAATCTGCTCATAGCTCCCACTGCATGGGTAATGTCAGATCTCGTGCATACCATGGCGTACATAAGGCTTCCAATGGCTGAAGCATATGGAACCTTAGCCATGTAGTCTTTCTCTTCATCAGTCTCGGGGCACTGCTCCTTAGTCAATTTGAAATGACTAGCTAGCGGTGTGCTAACGGCCTTAGCACCACTCATCCCGAATCTCTCAAGCACCCGTCTAATGTACTCGGCCTGAGATAGCCGCAGTGTGCCCAAGAGCTTTTCTCTACTGATCTTCATTCCTAATATCTGCTTCACTGCGCCTAGATCCTTCATGTCGAACTCACTCGACAGCTGCTTCTTCAGCTTCTTGATCTCTCTCATGTTTGAACCGGCTACTAGCATGTCGTCGACATATAAAATCAGGATGATGTAACTGTTGTCAAACTCCTTGACAAAGCAACAGTGATCAGCATTACACCTGGAGTAACCGTTCCTGTGCATGAATCCATTGAACTTTTTGTACTATTGCCTTGGAGCTTGTTTCAGACCGTACAAGCTCTTCAATCTACATACCATCTTCTCTTTTCCCTTCTGAGTAAACCCCTCTGGCTGCTACATATATATCTCTTCCTCTAGATCATAGTGGAGGAAAGCTGTCTTTACATCTAGCTGCTCGAGATGTAAATCTTCAGCTGCAACAATACTCAGGACTGTTCTGATGGTAGTCAGTTTGATTACAGGAGAGAAGATCTCTGTGTAATCAACTCATTCTCTCTGCTGAAATCCTTTAACCACCAATCTGACCTTGTATCTCTTGGAACCATCATGTTTCTCTTTGATTCTGTACACCCATTTGTTGCTCAAGGCATTTTTCCCCGTTGGTAGATTTGCAAGTTCCCATGTCGTATTGGTGTTCAAGGATTTTATTTCATCTTTCATGGCGAGCTCCCACTTGCTCACATCATCCACTCGAAGTGCCTCGTCATAACTTTCTGGCTCTCCACCGTCACTCAATAATAGATAGTTAAGATGGGCTCTGGGCTGTAGTGATGGATACTTTGGATTAGGCTTGGGGACTTTGGCTGACCGCCTCAACTCTCTGACGGGCGAAACATGCTCTCCATCTTCATCTGCCCCCTCTGAAGTAGTCTCATCCATCAACTCTTCTTCATCAGAACTAGCTTCGGGATTGCCTCCATCTGAGGCATCATCTGACTCGAAGTATGTGTGATCACTCTACACCGAACTAGTGGACTAAACGGCATCACGGTCTTTGTAGAGGACTGTTTCATTAAAGACCACATCCCTACTTCTGATGATTTTCTTGTTCTACTCATCCCAGAATTTGTAGCCAAACTCATCACCGCCATAGCTAACAAAGAAACATTTCAAAGACTTAGGGTCAATTTTGTTTCTTGCATGATCACACAGATGAACGTATGAAACACATCCAAATACTCTCAGGTGAGAAAGATTTACATGCTTTCCACTCCATACTTCTTCGGGTATTTTGTGCTGCAAAGGCACTGATGGCTCCCGGTTGATCAAGTAGGCAGCTGTGTTGACTACTTCTGCCGAGAATTGCTTTGGAAAACATACTTGTAACCACATACTTCTGGCTCTCTCAGTCAACGTTCTGTTCATCCGTTCTGCTATGCTATTCTGCTGGGGTGTACCTGGCACTGTTCTCTCTAATCTAATGCCGCTGTCATAACAGAACCTCTTGAACTCTGAGTCTTCATACTCACCGCCGTTGTCAGAACGAAGCTTCTTGATCTTCAAACCGGTCTCGTTCTCTACCATAGCCTTCCATCTCTTGAAGACTTAAAACACTTCTGATTTGTGTTTCATGAAATAGACCCAAGTCTTCCTCGAGTGATCATCTATGAAGGTTACAAAATATAACCTTCCGCCAATTGATGGTACAGATGCTGGACCCCACACATGTGTGTGAACTAACTCAAGCTTCTCTTCTTTAGGAGTTCTGCCAACCCTTTTGAAGCTTATTCTCTTTTGTTTTCCAAGAATGCAACTTTCACATAAGTCAATATCAGCCGATCTCAAACCTGGTAACTTCTCATTCGACTGCATAACATTTAGGCCTTTGCTACTCATGTGACCTAGCCTCTGGTACCACAAATTTGGGTCTTCCTTACTTTTAGCCACTACAATGGAACCACGTGCATCTATTGTCATGTAGAGGGACCCTGTCTTCGTACCACGGGCAACAACCATGGACCCCTTTGTAACCTTCCACGTATCACATGCGAAGGTTGATACATATCCCTCTTTCTCCAATTGTCCTATGGAAATCAGATTTTTCCTCAAGGTAGGAACATGTCTCACATCACTCAGCTTCCATATAGACCCTTTGAGCTTGATCTGCACGACTCATTTGCCAACAATATCACAAGGCTGATCGTCACCAAGATAGACTTTTCCAAGATTTCCTAAAACGTAGTTCTCAAATAAATCTCTATTTGAGGTAGCATGAAACGAAGCTCTTGAATCCAGCACCCACGATTCAGTCTTGCTCTCCAACGAACGGATTAGGACATCATCTGATTCTCCTGAGGCCACGTTCGCTTCAGTCTTGTTCTCCTTGTCCTTCTTGGGTTCTCGGCACTGATTCTCATAGTGGCCAAACTTGCCACAATTCCAGCAATCGATCTCCTTCTTGCTCTTGCGATTTCTGGACTTTGACCTCCTGTTCCTCGAGTTAGGTCTTCCTCGGGTATTCCCTCTGCTTCTGTTTCTGTTTCTTCCTCTACTCTCAAGATTCAACACCGACCCTGAATTAGAAATCCCTTCCTCTTGTCTTCTAATCTCCTCAGTCATAATCATGTCCACCACCTCTGAAAATTTCAGTTTTGATTTGCCACATGATCCGCTAATCGAGATAACAGTACCCTTCCAACTGTCCGGTAATTGACCAAGTATCAATAGTGCTTGGATTTCATCGTCAAACTGAATAGTGACCGAGTTTAGTTGATCTGTGATCTCGTTAAACTCGTTCAGGTGTTCCTTGAATTTCTGGCTCTCGGACGTCCTCAAATTAAACAGCTTTTTAATGAGATGTACCTTATTCGTCGCAGAGGGCTGCTCATACATACTGGATAATGCTGCCATGAGATCCGTCGTCGTATTCTGATTCTTGATGTTGAACGCTACTGATTTAGACAATGTCAACCTGATCGCTCTAAGGGCCTTTCGATCCCATAGCTTCCAATCCGCATCCTTCATATCCGTTGGCTTCTCTCCCAATGGTAGGTATAAATCCTTCTGATAGAGGTAGTCTTCCATCTGCATCTTCCAGAACCCAAAGTTTGTTCCATCAAACTTTTTAATCTTGGATGTTTCCTTCTCAGATCTCATGTCTCTGACCTCAAATCACTCGCGCCGAACCTGGTCGCTCTGATACCACTTGTTGGGGATGCACAACCCCCCTGATGCGATTTGGAAATAGAGATTCAGGAGAGAAGAGAGAATTCAATCAATCACAAACACACAAGATTTGTGGTTCGCTTTTCAATGTGAGAAACTACGTCTACGGCCGCCGCAAGAGAAAATTTCACTATTTTCATCTCTTTTACATCATTCCCTAATCAACCTTTTTATAGACTTAAGGGTTTTACAAATAGAAAAGGAAACAGGTCAAAAAACTGTAACCGGGTCAAAACCCGACTCACGGTCGACCGTCACGCCACGCGCGGTCGACCGCAACGAATCCTTCTCCTAATCAGAGTCTCTGGAGTTTTGGCGGTCTACCGCCGGGCCATGCGCGGTCGACCGCGACGAAGGTAAAAATTCTGACTGCTCTCTGGACTTTTGGTGGTCGACCGTCGCGCCATGGG
>NC_033796.1:103768731-103781936 GCF_001876935.1 Asparagus officinalis
TCTGTGCACGTCGGTGGTCGACCGCCGTGCCATGCGCGGTCGACCGCGACTCAGTCAAAATGTGTCCTTCGTCGTTTTGTTTGAACTTCGTCGTCGTCAATCATGTTCCTTCTATTCCACTTTGTTCCTCTTCATTTTGAAGTTTAGGACAGGTCTGATAGTTAGACTTCACATATCCTAACAAGTGTCACAATGTTGTTTCACCCATAATATTCATACTTCTACAACCAGGATTCTGAGACCTACGATAATTTGTGACATCGAGTTCCATGAGATGAGAGATAGTTTTACCTGTGTGTGGAAGAGGAAATGTCGTTATTAACAGGAGAGAGTAGTTGTTTCTGAGGGGTGAAAAGGGGAATGTATACGAAAGAGAGGAGGCATAAAAAAGCTGGAAATGGATGATTAGTATCAGGGGAACTGGAAGGGTTTCGGATTAACTTCAGATGAAGAAAGCATAAGAATAGAGAAGAAATAAGAAAAATTAAAAAAAATGAACATTTAATGACAGAAGATGAAGTTTTTCATTCATGTGAATGCCACTGGTCGCATTCTTGCAACCATGGGTCTTCATGCTTGAATATATTGTCACGCTTTTTCTTCTCCGAACTTATCCTTGTTACTTGTTGTGTTGTCAGGTTTGCTGAAGCTTAAGGTAATGAATCCGACATCAGGTGAAGGGTCTTCATGCTTGTTGCTTCTCTCAGCAAATTCTGGGATGTCAGTTTGGGGAATGAAGCAGAATTGGTATCAGAACGCTATGTGTAATAATTAATATCCTATTTTTGCCAGCTAGCCTTCATTCTGTTTTGTTGATAGTCTGAAGTCTGTTATTGCCATTATCCTGGGTTACTGCTTATATTACTAAGTTTAGCTTTTCCCTTTCATTGCGGTGTCTGATTCTGTTCGCTGGGTTATACTATGCTTGCCCTTTAATAAGTTTAGCTTCCTTTCATTGCGGTGTCTGGTTCTGTTTGCTGCGTAATACTCTGCTTGCCCTTTGCTTCTAGTGTTACCTATTCATTTTAGACTGGGCAACTCCTTAGGTCGAAGTAGGGTACGTAGACAAGCTATTCATTACGAAGAAATATTCATTTGATACTGGTTTGTGTTCTTCAATGAGCTTGGAATAATCACGATGTAATTAATACATGTACGTGTTACTTGACTATTTTGTGATAATATATGGTAACAGAATAATAATGGCCATAAGCATATGGTAATATATGGTAGCGGAGATCTGCATTTGATGTAAATAAGATGGGTTAAGAGAATAACTTTTTATCAATTTTAAATTCAAATTCATGTATAATAAAGTACAAACACTAGATTTTGAAATCAAAGATTTCAAATACTTTCATTTAATAAAGATATCCAAACAAAAGATTTATTAAATCATGGATTTCAAATCCTAAATTTAAAATCCCTTAATTTTAAATCAACTTCTCAAATCCAAATCCAAGTTTCCAAACGCAGCCTAAAGGGGAAATAATCATCTAAATTTATTCCTGTGAAATCCATGACAAAAATTTGTGCAATACAGCAGTAATACTGACCAGTCATATGGAACATTTGATGTGGTAGTAAAATAACATAAGAAGAGAGCACTCCCTAAGTGGGCAAAATAAGTCGTTCCAATATATTTTAATAAATGTAACATACATTAATTAGCCAATGTTATGATATGTATCAAGGGATAAGAGATTCCTCCAACTCTTCAAACTAACATGGTGTCTAATCTACGACTCCAACTCTCTAGATACAAAACAAATTTAAAACAGCCACAACTCCTAGAGAAAGTTCTTTAAAATATATTGATGATATGTGTGCTGTATTTATTAACTTTCTATCTATCTGCAAATTACAAAATGTACTTGAATAAATCCTTATTATGCATCTGATATAAAAAAAATACTGATAACGTAAACACCCAGTACAAGTATACATAGCATGACTTGCATAAAAAAAAGAACACCATGGTTCTTCTCATGGAAACTTTTTACCCCCATTAAGCTCTAATTCAGCCCATGTTAAATTTGCAACTAAGTCTTGTTTGGGTCAAAAGTTGATGTTTTCATTGCCTTGAATCTATTACAACTTCAGTCGTTATAATAATCTCAAATAAACGAGAAAAGTAGATCTTTTTATAAGATCGACTTATACAATGAAAATGTAAAATAGTACAACTCTTGTCAAACAGCGCAACGAACGTTTATCACCCGCTGCTTGCGTGGGAACTTCGTCTGTGCTGGGAACGTTAATATCCGTGGACCACCGCGGATCAGATCCGGTTGCCGGAAAATTGACAGAGCTCCTACTTCACCAATGAAGTATTAGCTTGAAGCACTGAGATCGACCAAGCGAAATTAGTAGCTCTTCTCGAGATTAAGACTAAGCCTAATCTCGAGGAACGGACGGACGGAGCTTCAGATCTCTCGAACTCTCCCTCTTTATGTTGAAAAACTTCACCGAGATTAGTTATCCTCCTCTAAAATTTGTGCTCCCTTGCTCTCCAACTCAGCAGCACCTCCACATCTTGATAATAATTCAACCCCTGTGAAATGAGCCCCTACGCCTGTATTTATAGGCTTCAGTTAGGGGTTTTCGGATAAGAATGATGGATTTGATCTTATCTTCAGCTGACAACGACCTAACCATGTTTATGGATGATATCTAGGCAGTTGAGATGCTCTGGAACGAACAAATCCTGAGAAAATAGCAAAAAACCGTCGAAAACGCGTTTTGGCAGTTCTGGGCGCGAGACAGACCGCGGTGACCCACGTGGCCGTGGGTCACTAGGCGGTGTCCCACATGAGCACAGGTTCTGAGCTTTTTTCACGTTTTCGATGTTTCCCGACTGTCCCGGACTTGTATTTTCTACCGTTTTGCGTATTTGGTCGTCTTGTTGACTTGCACGCATCGTTAACTTACTTCCTGCGCTCGTTAGCTTTTTTATGGCACTTGAAATTGACCAACAAGCATGGGGGCACTTTGGATCTGACCGACAAGCACGTCGGGCACTTTGGATTTGACCGACAAGCGCGTTGGGCACTTTGGATCTGACCGACAAACGTGTCGGGCACTTTGGATCTGACCGACAAGCGTGTCGGGCACTTTGGATCTGACCGACGCGCGCGAACTAACTAACGAGTGCATCTGGTCACTTGTGGCTGACTGACGTACGTGAGCTGACTGACGCGCGTGGGCTGACCGACAAGTGTGACGGCCAATTGGAGATGGCCGATGAGCGTACGAGACACAGTTGGTTCGCCATTCCGGTTCATGCACTTGTCGACGTCAGATAATCTTCCTATACTCGGATAACGACGTTCATCATCTTCTCTCAGTCTCTGTAGGCATATAAAATTGCTTATAGGTCCCTTAGCACAGTTCGGCATAAACCGACGAACCAACGAGGCGACGAGATCGACGAATCGTACGCAAGCGACGGAATGAATCCACCCGCGTGCAGAATCAAGCTAACGAATTAAGGAATCAACGAGTCATCCAACCGAGAACAGACTCGGACGAATCACGATCGAATCAAGATCAGTTTCGGACTCGAACTCAGAAGCGGATTTACTGCCTCGAAAAAGTCGGAAAACACCACCTCGAGGTGGCTCGGTGGCCGAGCCACCTTGAGGTGGCTTGGCCATGAGCCGAGCCACCTCAAGGTGGCTAGGCACAGTGCCGGCCACCCCGAGGTGGCCGACAGTGGCTGATGGTGGCCGACACTTCTCTGTTTGCGGCCACTGTCCTGAGAGCCTATAAATAGGCCTAGAGATGTTCATTTTCAGAGGTCGAACTTTCAAGAGCCGAAACTCTGCCGGATTGAAGAGTAAACTCAGAGTTTTGAAGACTTGAAGAATTGGACGTACAGATCTGATCCTCGGCGACCATCCACGTCAGAAAAGGCAGGATCTCGAGAGGAAGAAAGAACAGATCTGAGATCTACACGAGGTCATACTCCAGATCTAAGCTTGGTCTTAGATCTCGAGATCCGAGCGATTATTCCCTTGGTGGATTAATCCCTCCCGGCTATTATTCCCTTCGTGGAATAATACCCGCATAATCGTGTAGATCCGACCGGATCTAGATCGCGCGGTGGTCCATGGCAAACAACCCCGGCGCAGGCAAAGAACCCACGCAAGCGAGCGGCCGTAAAACAGGAGCTCGCGATTTGTTCACAAGAGGAAAGTTGTAATCTTTACTTTTTTCTTCTTTCTTTGATTTAGTTGTAACCGGATCTATAAAAGACCGGATCTTTGTAACCCAAGATGACAATTATCTCATTAATGAAGAAAGCTACAGTTTTCCACGCGAACAGTCTCGAGCTATGTGCGGACACCTATAGGTATTTTTAGACGCCTACAGATACCCCCTCCAAAGTATTTCAGACTCATTCTTTTATAGAAGAGTCTGGAATACTTTAGATAATATAGGCCATTTCCTCAATTTTGTAGAGGGACCTGTGAACTGCTTCAATTCTTGACTTCTTCAGCCTTCAGTCTATTCAGTGTTTTGTCGAATAGATGAAGTTCTTCCGACACTGCATTTATCGTCTGATCGTTGTCGAAATCTTGAACTGAAGTTGATGCGTAAGTTTCTGAATTTAGCTCGTGTCATTGAGTTGACTTTGAACTGATAATCTTTGTCAGAAATTCATATCTGAATGCGATTGAACTCCCTGGAATCATCCTTTAATCCGAAATTTTTCCTTAGCCTTATTTTGGCGAAACCGTCAATGCGTTGATCATCCTCGACTTTTATTGTAACGCGTTGACCGGCGTTAACCTTTGCTGTAACGCATGAAACCCACATATACCTTCCATTAGCAGAGGAGACAAAAATTTCATCGCCAAGAACTTAAAATGACCCATTTCTTTACTTAATTCTTAAACCTAGCAACAACTTCAAAAATTTATCGAAACAAAAGAATACATCATCAAAATTTTGTAAATAATCCAGATAAATTATATGATAGAATAATAATTTAAATATAATTCGTACCTTCTTTCATATTTTTTAACAAAAAGGTATAATGTTTTACCTCAACAAAGCATCAATGGGAGCATAAGGTTGGGTATTCACCAATTCAAGAATATTAATCATGATCAGGGTCGGCCCTGGGGGTAAGCCCACCAAGCCCCGGGGCTGGGGCAACCCAGGGCCGGGGGGCAACCTATCCCTTCCGCTCCTTCATCTCTCAAATTGTAATTATCTTTGATTGTTAAAGTGGACTTTATAAGAGGACCTTTATGTAAAAATTATTAGGGGTTCTATTTGTAAAAGAACTCTAATGAATAACCAAAACCCTACCTCACTCCTTTATTTCTGTTAGCATTTCCTCTCCTCCTTCCCATCTTTGTTCCGCTCACAAAAAAAGGAAAAAAAGAAAGAGAGAAAACCACTCATCTCCTTCTTCCCGAGCCTCCGACGGTCTGACCTTACTCTGCTCCCATCGGACCCATCTTCATGCTTCACCCCGCTGACTCCTCCAACCCAATCAGGTAATTTTTTTAACTAAATAATTTTAGGGTTTTTTTGGACAGAAATTTGGGATTTTGATATTTTGTAATGAAATTAAGATTTCTGATTTTGAATCTTGGGTGAATATTTGTTGTTGAATAATTGAATTAGGGGTTATGATGTTTTGGAATGGGTTGCTTATCGAATTTTGTTAACTATCCATGTTACAGTTGCCTCGACGGAGAGAAGTTTTTCCAAATTAAAATTGATAAAAAATTATCTTCGCACTACCATGTCACAGGAACGATTGAATGGATTGGCAATGATATCAATTGAAAATGAATACTTGGAGAAACTTGAGTATGATGACTTAATTGAAGAATTTGCTTTAAAAATTCAAGGAGAAGTATTTTTTTCTTTGAATTAAATTGTAGCACAAATGTAATCTCTTCTTATATGAATATTGATTTTGCATGAGAATATCTCTTCTTATATGAATATTGATTTTGCATGAGAATATTATCAGTTTGAGCCCAATATAGAACGCTAAATTGTATTATATGTATTCATTTTTATCGTTATTATTCGTACCAAATTTTTAATTTAAGGGGCAACCAAAATTGGATTGGGCTAGGGCAACCCAAAGCTCAGGGCCGGCCTTGATCATGATTTTGAGAATTTTACCTTTTCCGGCCATTTGAGTAACAACAACCATAATGATCCCCAAAGTCGTTTATCACCCTCAGAGTGTACACTAGTGCAAACTAGGGAAACAACGCAGTTATCATCATAAATTTAAATAAAACAAGATTAAAATTTAAAAATCAAAGATGACCCTAGAAACAATTCATTGAAAGGTTGAAAGTTATATTTGGGAGAGTAAATGGCAGGGTTATGTAAAATTAACCTTAAATGAGAGCTTAATGTGCATAGAAAAAATTAATTAAAGAGAATCTTGAAGGTTGGAAGTTATATTTGAAAGAGTAAATTATTTACTAATACTAATAATTTAATGAACAAAGATTACAAAAAAGGGCAAAATAGGGGGGAAATAGTTTTAAAATATAGGATAAAATTAAAATTAAGAAATTTATAAAGGGCAAAATGGGTATGTAAAAGTTTTGACATTTGTTTTCTCTTTTAGAAGTAGTACAGATATATAGTATGATTTAAATTAAACCAATAAAATTATTATGCCGAGCTTTATGGACTATTGACTCATTCCTTCAGATTATGCCTTAAGACTTCAGCGTTTTTTCTTAAGCACGAAGTTGATTCGGTATTCATGTTCAAGGTCTACACTAAAAAAAGTATTCAATTCGATTATTTGACCAGTTCTATCTCTTCACAAAAACGATGGTTTCTTTAATTTTGAGTTAGCTCTGACCTTGCACATTCCAATTAATGCGTCTTCAAGAATTTTTAATGATACGCGCTTACTATTTTGCGGTAACTATTGGATTTGCAGAAATTTGCAATTACAGCTGTATTTCATATTTTAATTTGAATAATTGAAGAATAATGTCTCTATTCGCGATCTTAATTAATAGTTTACGTTGTCAAAATATTCAGATCTTAATTAATAGTTTAGATGTATGAGGCCTTCAGTAGCACTTAAGCCAATGTCATTGAGAGCATATTAAAGTCATGAGAACACTTTTTTTGTTAAAATTTGAGAGTTATGACCAATATGATCATAAATTTTTTTATAGAAAACAAAATAGTATTAAGCATGTGTGCTGCTGCGGGTAATATTTATCAAGGTATAGTTACTGCTGAATCGATAATGTTATATTTGTATATAACTATTTATAAACACTTCAGTGACAATTATTTTTACCACTATTGCTAGAGTGAATCCCCAAATTAGTAATTCACAAGTTTTATTAATTCTCTTTAATAGAAGAAAAAAAAATTAATATATGAAATGTTTGGTAAATGTTCAAATCATCATCCGCAAAGAACCCAAAAAATGACATGAAAGCATTTTCAAGGTTAAAAAGATTTACTTTAGCTTTAACAGTGGACAAAAGTTTTAAAAAAGTACAAATATGAACAATATTTTCAAGGTTAAAAGATTATATTTTAGCTTGAATAGTGAACAAAGGGGCAAATTTTCATCGTAGAATGAATAATGTTTAATGTTCAAAATTGTATTGTTGCCTAAGTGAGGTTAATATTTTGAATTGAGTTTTGCTACAGGGACCCAAAATATGGGACCAATAAGGGGGACAAGTGAGGTGTCCCCCTCCTATTGGATAATGAATTGGCCATCATTAATGATGGCCAACTTATTATCCAATAGGAGGGGGACACCTCACTTGTCCCCTCTATTGGTCCCATATTTTGGGTCCTTAAAGAATTTTTCTTTTGAATTATACTGTAGTATAAATTGTGTTGACTGTAGAATAAACAATAATTTTAAGATTTTGCTTTTTTTAAGACTAGTTTGCGGTCCGTGCAAAGCACGACGATAAATTTTTTCATGCTACAACAATCATGTTTCTTAAATGCTACAGTAAGTTTTGAATTGCTACAGTATCTCACATTTTGAAAGCGCTGCAGTGTTCCCGCGTGCTACAGTAATAATGCTACTGTTTGTAATAGTAACCATAAGTTCCTTGAATTGCTACAGCATCTCGCATTTTTTGAATTGCTACAATGCTCCAGTGTGCTACAGTATAATGTTACTGTTTATGCTACAGTAATTATTTACTGCTAAATTTGCTGTAGCATAAATAGGAATTCTCTAATCCTCCTATTTGTATAAAGGAATAGATAAAAAGGTAACAGACAGTGGTATTTTAGGAAAAAATATGTAACTATAAAATAAAACAGTATACATAATTTAGAAAACTTCAATTTGTATCTTGAACTTTGATTTACCATCTTGGAATGATGAACGGCTAGACCAGCCTACCAAGCGTCATTCAACTTAAGTGTAAATATACCAAATTGTCCCTGCCAACCATATTCAATCCGACGTGGCATAACTTTCGGCCAATGCTTGGGTCAGCCGCCAACCTTCTTATTATTTTAAAGTCCAACCGAACTTTTTGGGCTGCAGAATAAAAAGCAAAACTGTGAACGAGGCGCATTTTATTATTAATAAAAAAAGAAAAGAAATCTAATCATAAAGCCGGGGAGGATACGTTTTTACCCTGAATACGGGGCCCACCAGATGGGTGAATGGTGGGTCAGAGTTAACCAGGTGCGGAAGAAATTGATAGGCGTGCATCACGAGGTGCTGGATCTCAAAAGCATCCCCCGTCGTCCGCTCTCGCGGCGGGCCTGATTCTCGACCGCCCAATCTCCTTGTAATCAATCAAGAGCCCTCTAATCTTTCTCGGTTAGATCGCGTTAACCAAAAAAAGTTCTATAAGACGATCTCCAACCATCCTCCATATCTCTAAAATCTCCAAATTTGAAGAGTGGAACCTCTCCAACCACTCTTCAAATTTGGAGATCTCCAAATTTGACCCTCCAAATTTGGAGGGTGGGGCGAAAAAATGGAGGGTCTCTCCATAACAATATTCATGGTTTTTTAATTACAATTTTACCATTTTTAACTATTTGATTTCTTAAAAATTACCACTTTGCCATCCTTCTTAGTAATTTAAATTAGATGTTTAATTTCAAATAAATATAGTTAAAAAATTATTAATCTAATATTTGAAATCATTATATATTTGGAAAGGGCTCGTTGAGATCTTTAAAATGAAACTAAGATTAATTTATTTTAGTATTATTATAAAATTATTAATTTTAAAATTAAATAAATAAGTATTAGACATGAAATTTTGAATATGGGGATCTATTTAACTTGCTCCATAAAAAAAATACAAGCATAAATTACGAATATGAATTTCCCACTGGAAATCAAGGAGGATTTTCTCAATTTGCGAGCAAAGCTAGTTCTGTAGGAAGAAATGAATATGGTGGTTCTTCGAGAGATCGGGATGGAACCGGTAGTTATAATGATAATGATCTGTCAGAATTTTAATTGTCACTTATCATATTTTATATTTGAGGTTTATGTTTGCGACCTATGGTATGTTGTATTAGAGGTTAATATTTGCTTTCTTGTTCTATCGATGTATGCTTTCACTGTTATTTCAGAATTTCTTCTTTTTTAATATGTTGTGTTGCGGTATTAATATTGGATTCATTTTAAAGCTCTCATCGACACCTTTATAATGTTATAATTTTTTTTTCCAAATAAATTATTAACAATAAAATTATTAACGTAAACTATATCCAACATTATTTAATTTATATGGTTTTTTTGACAAAAAAAATAAAAAGAAAAACATTTAGAGAGTGTGGGTTGGAGTAACCCTCCAAATTTCACCCTCCAAATTGGAATATTCCTACAATATTCCAATTTGGAGGGCCAAATTTGGAGGGTATGGTTGGAGATGCCCTAATAAGCCAAGATCTGACTATCTGTGGGAATAATTGGAGATCAGATGTCACTATGGGAGAAAATTAGGGCAAATTGTAAGTAACATTTCTTCACTGTAACTTCAGTGGCATCCGCCAACTCATTTAGGGCATGTTTGTTTGCACGGAAGTAATTGTGAAGTAGCAGAAGTAAAAGAAGTAAAAGCTATTTCTGTTACTTCCAAGCAAAAAAATATGTTTGGTTCTCTGAAAAACTTACTTTCAATACTTCCCTAAATGCTTATGTGGCGCTTACGTGTCATCCTTACTTCCAAAATATTTTTCCAATCCTCAATACTCAGAAGTAGCTCGGAAGTAGTTGAAATGCATATTAATTATGGCATCAATAATTTTTTTATTAATATTTCCTTTATTAGTTACTTCTAACAACTTTTCATTGATAAAATTACTTCCTAGTAATATTTCCAAATGTTATCCAAACAAAAAAAGTAAATGAAGAGGAAGAAGTTCTACTTCTATTACTTCTACTTCTATTACTTCTAAAAATATATGAAACAAACAAAAAAATGTTATTTCCACTACTTCCTACTTCATAGTTTTGAAAGTTAATTCTATAACCTACTTCTTACTTCTAATACTTTCATTATCTAAACGGGCCCTTACTAGCACTTGTCTAGCTTAGATTTGAGGTTTAGAATAATAAATTATAATAAATTACAGATATCTTCTATCATTCGTCAATGAAAAATTCCTCAAGGACCCAAAATATGGGACCAATAGAGGAACAAGTGAGGTGTCCCCCTCATATTGGATAATAAGTTGGTCATCATTAATGATGGCCAACTCATTATCCAATAGGAGGGGGACACCTCACTTGTCCCCCTTATTGATCACATATTTTGGATCCTTGTAGCAAAGCTCTTCGTCAATTAAAGAGTAACAAGAGCTTTTACACAAACTAAGAGGTGATGAGTGCAACTGAAGATATAAGTGACAAGATTATTTACAATTTACTCAGAAAAAATATATAGAGAGGACCCTGTAGAAAACCAAATAAAGAGTAATGTTAGGCAAATATAGCACAACAGTAGAACCAAATAACAATATATATGTAGAAAGTAAAGATCACATTACTAAGCAAAGTTGTCTTAGTACAAACCAAGCACAATATCATATGATATGATACTGTGATAGGAGGAAAGGAGAAAGTAACCAAAAAAACATTTCAAATTAAAAAAAGATATAAACACATCTAACCGATTTTCAAATAGGATGATCGGAATTGACATTATGATGAAAAATGAAGATGTTATATAGTTTACGCTTCACATATCTCCACGTAGTCTAATATGCATTCTTATGATTATGTATCTCTTTTGATCCTTCGCGATTTGCAAATAACAATTTAAAAATCAGTGGAATTAAAAATTCGTATTATTAATTTGCATCTCTGCTAGTTGAGCAGCCATAAGTTTTATTATTTTCAAAGTCAATTAGTTCTTCCCTTATTAGTTCCGTTTCAGACGAATTCAAAATATTTCAAGTCTACGAGGGCCCATCTACGAAACTATTTTTATAAATATTCTCTCTCTCTATATATATATATAGTCGTCAAGCAAAATGAGAATTAGTGTTTATCACGTGGATAATTTTACTATTTAGATACCATTAAACATGGAGCTGCGAAAAATCTTGAGGAGTGTGAAAGTGGGGACAGTGGTCAGAGGAGTGGGCGGTTCGGTGGGACCCGGTTCCACCCCGAAGTCGGTGGACAACTGGCCCACAAAAAATAAAAGAGAGTTATTTTGATAAAAATACTTGCGTTATTTCGTCTTAGCCCCCCACATCTTCAACATTCGTAATTGGGCCGCCGTATATTTGGAAATTGATTGCTGCCCCCCCACCAAAAAAAAAAAAAACTTCAATATTTGCTATTATAGCTGTTTTAGTGATGGAAAATAGTCTTCAATTAATAGCAGACAAGTACCCCACATTATGAATAATTAAGTCGGCATCTCAAGATAATCAGAGGCCCAATTCGGTCAACTCAATACGCTGACATCTTACGAGCACGACTTGAAAGACATCATATGTCGACGACCCAAAAGGCATTATGTGTCGTTCCCTGACTGACTTGACTGCTTAACCACTCCATGCTGCGGAATAATCGGCTGACACCTTGCGAGAACGACTCAAAAGGCGATATTTCTCGACCATTCGACGAGTAGAAAGACGACGAAACACCTCGAGCCTCAAGCCCCCTCTTTGTGCACTGATAACCAATCACCTCGCAGTAAATACAATTAAATGCATTCGTGCTATCATTCATCTGCCCCCAATAGTATTTATGACACGTCGGCACAGCACATCCCCCGTCACTTCGCATTAAACACTGAAGTGACATCTCCTCCACTCGTCGGTCGACATCTGTAAAGTTAAAGCTGACTTGGCTGCCAACCCATACCCGACCGAAGTTACCATCCTACCCCTTCTTCCGCTACTATAAAAGGAGATACTATTTTTAATTATAGGGTAAGCTTTTTCCTACTACTCTCTGAGTTTAAAAACTACTGTAGTTCTTTTTACTTCTTTACGCAAGCAGCTCACTGACTTGATCGTCGGAGGAACAACCGAAGGAACCAGACCCCGCCCTCTTACAATTTGTTACTTGTGCAGGGAAGAACAACTTGCTCAAAAATCAGACATTCGAAGGGTTAGAGGACCTCCGTTAATTTGATCACTCCCACCATTTAACTGTGCGATTCCATACGTCAACATTTGCTAGTACGCCCAAATATTTAAAATTGATCTTAGGCCTTCCATATCATATTAGCATGTTGAAATAAGCTCTCTAGTGAAAATCTAGTTAAAATGAGGAGAGTATTCTAAGTGATTTTTCAGTTATATCCCTTTCTCACAAACCCAATCACATTAACAACATTGACTTATATCGGTTAAATTCTCCAAATTTGTTTAATAAAACCCTAACATAAACCTATTTTTCACTTCATCTTCTCCAGCATCTTCTTCAACGTCTTTCCTAATGGGAATCTATCTATTGCAAATTTGGAATTTAGGCTAAAGATGGTCGTTCGGGAAGTTGTTGGAGAAGATGAAGTAATAAATAATTGATTTATGACTTTATTTAACAGACTTGAGGGACTTAACGAGTTCAAGCTAAAGTGGTTAATGTGTTTGGATTGTGTCAGAGGGGTATAACTGTCAAATCACCAACAAAGTTAAAATAAACAGATTATTCCCTCTATTTCCTTCAGATTTTACCTAAGGAGCTTATTTTAATATACTAATAAGATTTGAAAAACTTGAGATCA
>NC_033796.1:103781946-103812717 GCF_001876935.1 Asparagus officinalis
GGGGGGGGGGGGGGGGCTAATATCGAAATATTGAAGATTTGGACGAGCTTGAGAGTAGTTTCTAAGATTTGGAGGGCTAAATGTTGAAATATTTAAGATCTGGATGATCCTATCGAGATATCACAAAATACTTTTATATAATGACGTTGTACAAATTATCAAAAGTTTTTTTTATTATAAAAATAAATTGCACAAGGACAATTTATTATCAAAGTAATACTTGCAAATTAGTAGAGTAAGTCTAAAAACAAATGATAATTAAGAAGGAAGGATAGTGACTAATTAAGTAAATCAACATAAAATTACCAATAACCCATACTAACTCATGACCATCATTACCATTATAATTTATGAATAGATTAAGTTTCTCTAGTAAAAATAATATGAGTATATATTGGCTGAGGGCAATGCTACAGGGACCCGGGGATACGGGACAGGGGAGGGGACATGTGAGCTGTCCCCTCCCTATTGGTTCATGCACTGTTCATGAACAGTGCATGGACCAATAGGGAGGGGACAGCTCACCTGTCCCCTCCCATGTCCCATATCCCCGGGTCCTTTAGGAATTTTCCATTGGCTGATGATGCATCACTTTGTATTGCCGTGTGTCGCTAATGTGACACACATTAAATCATCAGCCATGGTTTTACTTTTTTAGAGTATCTGAATTACAACCACCTTGTGTGCTGTTATCGAATAGAGATAGCTTCGACATGATTGACACGAGTCATATTCCTTCAACTAGCTAAATTGTTTCATTCAAAATTATAGATATATTGCACCAATAGAGGACATAAATATTTTTTAATAAATCCCTAATAATTCTTTTCATCAAATTATAACCAAAATTAGATATACCGAATAATACTCCAACAACCATAAAAAATCAAAGTATTTTCTCAAAACAGTACGGAAAATCCAATTATTACATTTCTACAGCGAGGGTAAATTTTTTTTTTAAACAATTTTTTTTCTCTCTCTCTCTCCCAAAATTCATCGAATCGAGCTGTTTAAAAAGCAGAAGAAAGAGATGGCGATGCTGGATCGCTCTTTCTCTCTTTCCCCCTCCCCTTTCTCATCGTCTCCAGCTTCTCTTCGAATCCCTAGCGATCTCCCGATCTCAAGTAAGTCTCCCATGCCTCGATCTTTAAATTTCGCTCTTTTGATGCTTGAGTTCTGTTGTTGTTGTTGTTGTTATATATTGGATCGCGTGCATATTTGATCGGTTCATGATGGAGGGATCGAATCTGGATCGGGGAAGTTCGATTTTAGGGGTTTAGGGTTTCTTGTAGTGATTCGAGTAGAGATTTCGTATTTTGTTGATCGGGATGCGATTTGGGAAGTTTGCAATTTAGAGTAGTAGAAGTGTTTGGTTGATTAACCGGATCCAATGGGGTTTAGGGTTTCTTGTACTGATTTGAGTATAAATTTCTTATGTTGGCGATCTGGATTAGATTTTGCGAAGTTTTTGCTGTAGCTAAATGCTTGCTGTAGGGAAGAAGAAATGATTGCTTGATTGAATCGTGAAGCAGGATGGTGGGAGCCAAGGATTTGATCTTGATCAAAGAAAATTGCTTGCTTTTTTGTTTACTGGAATTCTTTTTAATCTATAAGCAATAGATATTTTATCTATCTGATTTCTAACAGCTAAACTATCACTTAGTATTTCTTAAGGAGGAGATCATTTTGTGAATAAGTGCATCTATTTTGGAAGAAGAAGCTCAAAATGCTTCCAGGAGTTCTATAGTAGTTATTTTAAGTTCTGAATTTGCAAGTTGGTGATCACGGGAAAAAAGAGAAAAAAGAGAAAAAGGAAAAAAAAGGTCTTCTCTTAATTCTAAAATCAAGAGCAAAAAACTTCTTTTAGTCCCAATAAATGTTGTTTTCGTAGGTTTCTAACAAATGATGTTAGAGCAGCTCTGTGCTTCCCATGTTGAATGGGTTTGGTATTGAAGTGTTCATTTGAGACTGGCCTAGTGTCGAGATAAAGGGGTGATGTTGGGATAGTGTGGTCGATTGGGACTAGATAAGTGACAATCCAGCCCGTGTGGGCTCAGGGATGCAGAAGATTGGTGATATGTTAGGACCCATTTGGTCGGGTCCCATGTCGACTAACCCGTGAGTCACTTTAGTTTATTAGAGTTTTGAGTTCCTCCTACTAAGACCTATTTTTAACGGTGAGTTATCCCAAGTCTCTAAATATTCTTAAGAGTTTTATTTGCAAATGCTGCGGTTGGCAAAAAAAAAAAGATCTGAATTAGCTTGGGCTTGGCGTCTCAATATTCTATGAGAAGAATGGTATTTAGGGCATTGAAGCCTGTCCAATTAGTTGTAGAATGGTATTTTGGGCATTGAAGCCTGTCCAATTAGTTAATTGATTACTTTTTCTTGATCCAAAAGTTTACATTATTCTACTAACCTAACATAGTCGAGTGCTTGGGAAGCGTTGCATCTACTTTTGGGTGAATACCTTTGCCCGCCTTTTGGATATTCTGATTAATTCATATCGCAATGTGTTTCATGTTACTTAAAACACGTTAAATGTAGAAAATCAGAATGCTAAGGCAAGTGTAGGAGACTAGGGATGTGTTTGGCAATATGCTGAAAACTAGGCCTAGTTCAGTCCTGGCCCAGTTCTATCCTAAACTTGTTATCGTTTGAATCAGGAGAGGGCTGGTCCAAAATAGAACTAGTTTAAAGGCCACATTTTGGCCTAAAACAAATAGACCAACTATGGCTTAGAGTTTTGCCAAACAAAAATATCCAAATCTGGGCCAGGTTTGAACCTAGCCCAATTTTGAAAGATTGCCAAACACACCCTAATAGTTTAGTTGTAGCAAAACTAATTCTGTGGCTCCTTTAAGATGGAGATGGCACCACCTTCTTCTTCAATTTACCTTTTGGAACTTAAATGAGTTATCATCACTATTGTTTAAATTATGCAAAGATTGGAGACTATCTCTATATTTGTTTCCTTCTCTTTTTTCTATATTACATGTGACTCCTTATTTTTCTGTCCCAAAATTCATTGAACTGTTCAAAAAGTGAAAGAAACAGTGAAAGAAAGCGAGGGCTATGCTACTCCACCCCCCAAATCACTCTTTTCCCCCTCCCGCCCTATTCCCCCCCTCCACCTCCGCTTTGAATCCCTAGTGATCTCCCGATCTCTAGTAGGTCTCCATACTTCGATCTTCGATTTTCTTCAAATTTCGCTCCTTTGATGCCTTGATATCTATTGATGTTGTTATTTATTTGATTGCGCGTGTCTTTGATTGATTCTTTATGGAAGATTTGAATCTAGGTTGGAGGAGCTCGATTGTTTTAGGGTTATTGTGCTAATTTCAGTGGGGATTTCTTCTTTTGGCATCCAGAATGAGATTTAGGAAGTTCTTGCTTTAGAGAAGTAGAAGTGCTTGCTCGGTTAAAATGGTTCAATGGCCTTTAGGGTTTCTTGTACTGATTCGAGTAGAAATTTCTTATCTTGGCCTTCCGGATTAGATCTTGGAAAGTTTTTTGCTTTGGTTAAAAGCTTGCTCTAGGTAAAGAGATGATTGCTTGCGTATCCGGATTAGATCTTGGAAAGTTTTTTGCTTTGGTTATTGGTTAAAAGCTTGCTCTAGGTAAAGAGATGATTGCTTGCGTATCGTGAAGCAGGATGTTGGGAATGAAAGATGTGATACTGATTAAAACCCTCAAAGAAAATAGGTTGATTTTTGTTCAGTGGAATTATTTTTGTTCTACAAGCAATAAATTTATCTATCTAAATCTAATAACTAAAACTCTTGCTTTGCATTACTGACGAAGAGATGGCTTTGTCAATATCTCTTTTGGAAGAAGTAGCTTAAATTTTTTCCACAAATTACAGTGCAGTTAGTTTAAGTTGTGAATTTGCATTCTGGTAAACAGGCATCAATTTTGAAAACAAGTGCAAGAAACTTCTTTTAGTGCCAATAATTGTTGGTTTCTAACAAATGTCATGAGAGCCAGTCCTGTGCCACCCAGCTTAGATGGGTGGTGACTCTGGTATGGAACTGTTCCTCCAAGGCCTAGTCGAGTGTGGACCTAAAGGGTGACTGGGGATATTAGTGATCAACTGGGACTAGATTGGTGCAAAGCCAGCCCACATGAGTGTAGGAATGCAGAAGATTGGTGATATGTTAGGAACTTAGGATCCGTTTAGTCAACTCCTATGTTGACTAAATGGTGAGTCAGTTTTGGGTTTGTTGGAGATTTGTTCCCGTTCCTTATCCTAACACCTAGTTTTTAGGGGTGAGTTCGCCTAGGTCTCTAACAAATGATCTCTGAGATTCTTTGAGGGTCTTATTTGAACATGTCACAGTTGGTGAAGATAACTGATCTGAATTAACGTGGGTTTTGCCTCTGAATATTCCATCAAAAGAATGATGTTTAGTGCATTGGAGCCTGTTTAATTAGTTACTTGCTTGCATTTTCTTGATGCAGAACTGAATCTTATTTTACTAACCTGATGTACTGGAATATAGAGAGGCTTTAATGTATTTTTGTGAGGATTTTTTTTTGCCTTTTTGGATATTTTATTCAGTCTAATTTAGTTTAGTTTTTTTTTAAATAAAATAACTTGTGTTTTATATTACTTAGAACATGTCAGCTGGGAGACTAATAGTTTGTGTTGTGGTAAAACTAATTCTCTGGGTCCAGAAAGATGGAGGTGGCACCATCTTCTTCTACAATTTCCCTTTTGGAACATAAATAAGTTCTCATCACTGGAAGCTGAATTATGTTGTTTAAATATTCGAATTTGGAAATGATTGCGTATTTGTTTCCTTTTTATATTACTATATTACATGTGACTCATTAGTATTATGTTTTTCTTGTTTGTTTCTTCACTCCTTTTTAGATTCTTTGTGAGGATCTACTTCTTGTTTATTCCTAAGCTCCTTTCTTCTTCCTGACTAACAACTCTTATTCTTTCCCTTAAATATCGGAAGATACTCTTTATGTTATGTCTGAATAATCATTCTCAGTCTGTGTTTTATGTATGTGCTACCTTATTTGTTTTATTTAATGTGTTGGTCGAATGAGTTCTTTTAGCCTCATTGATTTCTATTCTATTTCATTTGAGTAAATTATATTACTCTTATATTGAAGAAAGTTATTCATAAGAAAGATCATGCAGATTGAATTGTATATAACTTGACCATTTCATATGTTCAGAAATGGGCGACGCATGTTGTTCCACCCAGCTCATTGATGGGGATGGTGTGTTCAATGTGAGTGGTCTTGATAACTTCATGAAGACTGTGCAATTGGCTGAATGTGGACTTTCTTATGCAGTGGTTGCTATAATGGGCCCACAAAGTAGTGGTATGTAGCCTTTTTTTTTTGAGTAAATTTATTACACACACAAACTTTGTTTATAGATGGGTGTTGAATTCATGGAAATACATGCTAAACTGTTTTGACATTTGTGGGGATCAAAGTGGCTCTTTACAGAGCCTACCTGATGCGGTTTTTATTGGTCTATTCGTTTGTTCTCATTGTTGAACTCATTTACAGATGGTTAAGAAAAACAAATTATTTATTTTGAATGTAATTTTGAGGAAAACCTTTGCTATGGGGAAAACGTCATTTGAGCCAATTGTAAGGTTGTAAGCACTGCCGATGGCGGGGTGAGATAATAAGAATTAAGATGAATTTCCTCACTTTTCATTGCTTAAACACAACAAGAAAATCTAAATTTGGCTTTTTGATGTGATATTTTGGAGAAGATTTGAATATGAAGTAGGAGATGTTGCCAGGTATGTTACATTTGCCAACCAAAAAAATGGTGGGTGGGGTGGGGTTGGATATATTAACAGTAATTCAATCCCTTATAAAAAAGATCTTTTTGTCTTACCAAAATCATCCAATTGTGAATGAATAGTTAGGGCACTTTAGTATCTATTATAATGTATCTTTATGTGAAAACGTTGTGAGATTAATCTTTTCCTTATATTTGCTATTTAACCTTAGAATTTAGATAAAAACACAAGCCCTTTGGACATAAAAGCTTGCTAATGAACCATTAAATTGCTATCAATTTTCAACTAGCATAGAAGCATACAACTTGCTCTGCATCTGCGGTGCCATGCAAGACTTGGAGTTATCGGGGGCCTGGTCTTGTGATTGTTGCCTTTCTGGGTCTTTTTTGATGCACAAAATGATTGTTCACATTCTTCTGCAATTCTTATCCATTTGTCTGTCTGGACAGGGAAGAGCACTCTGTTGAATCATCTGTTCCGCACCAACTTCAGAGAGATGGATGCATTTAGGGGGAGGCAAGTTTTTACTAGAAGCTCCTGGTTTCTGTTATCTTTGTTGAATTTATCTCTATTTAGTTTTGAATATGTCTTAACTTTCCACATGATTATTTGTCGTTCAAAATAGGTCTCAAACTACTAAAGGCATTTGGTTGGCAAGGTGTGTTGATATTGAGCCTTGTACGATTGTAATGGACTTGGAGGGCTCTGATGGAAGAGAGCGAGGAGAGGTATCTTTGCTAAGGATTGATTTCATACTGGAATAGCTTCATGAACTATATGCAATGATATTTCATCATTATTTTTGGGATAAATTGCTCATAACCCCCTCATGTATCCCTTCAGTAGCACTTATTACCTTCAACTATTTTATTTGCACTTAACGCCTTTACATTGTTATTTAGGACAATAAATCTCTGGTAACCCCCTCTCTCATGAAATCAAGGGCGTTAAGTGCTACTGAAGATATAGGCGAAGGGGTTATCTGCAATTTAACCTTATCTTTAAATTTTTCATGAGATATCATCTCACTTCGTAGCATTAATAGTTCATTATTTGTTATCTTATACACAGTTTGCTTCATTATTAACGCATGATCTTAAATTTCACCCTTTTACATGTTTATGAGGGCGTTTGGAAATCTTATTATTAGGTCAAAGTAGCTTTTAAGCTAGTTTTCCATATCTACATGTTTGATAGATCTCAAATAAGCTAACTTTTAAGTCCAATTTAATAAAGCTGGGGTAACCCAACTTTTGCGGAACTAGCTTATAAGCTCATCCAAATAAGCTCGGTTTGACCAAACAAATGACGATTCTATCCATACAACTTTTGTAGCATTTTTATTATAAAAGCCAAGCATTAACTTATAAGCTTCAAAGAATAAGGCCTTCCGAACACCATCTATGACACCTGCATATTTGGTAATTGATCACTTAAGAGTATTATAATACACAGTCTGTTGATATGAGACAGATGACAAATTGGAAGGGGATCAACAAATTAATTTAGGTTAATATTGTTATGTATATGGAGAAAAACGAGAGCAATCTGCAGAATATCTTTGGTGTTACTGCATGAAGTTTTGTTACTTGACCTACTCTTTATTTATTTCTGGAGAATACCATTTTTGGTATTGGGTAATTTGCGAAACATATCTTAACGAAGTAGTAGAGACTACAATTCCTGAGCTGTAAAACAACAGTTTTCCCATATGTGAGAAGCTTTCATGCTTAAATATGATGAAATCTATTTGCTAGTGCCTTTTATACAGGTTCACATGTCTTGAAACTTGAAAATGGTGTGTCTAGTCTGTCTACTTGTGTTAGCTGAAAAACTGAAAGCACTGTAACAATTGTTCATAAAAGGCGTGGATTTACCTTATTTCAGGATGATACTGCATTTGAGAAGCAGAGTGCTCTTTTTGCTCTAGCCGTTTCTGATATAGTTCTGATAAATATGTAAGCATACTGATCTATCACATGGCATCAACTTTATTAATCTTTTATTTCTTTCAATATCTGAAATATCCATCAATTACCTATTTCTCCTCATGTAAACGTACATAGGTGGTGTCATGATATTGGGCGAGAGCAAGCTGCAAACAAGCCTCTTTTAAAGACGGTATTTCAGGTATACTTCAATGTGTAAATGTGCGTGCAATTGGTTACTGCTATATGCTTTTGGTTTCATTCACTTCGGAAACCCTTATGACAGGTCATGATGCGATTGTTCAGCCCTCGCAAAACAACTTTACTTTTTGTCATACGTGATAAAACTAGGGTAATTTTCTTAACTTTCTTAAAGCTGGTGGTTCTTTCTTTTTACATCTTCTCACTCATACTAAGTTGTTAACCTAACCTAAATAAACAGACACCTTTGGAAAATTTAGAACCTATTCTGAGGGAGGATATTCAAAAGGTATTGAGTGTCGTAACTCTTTTGGTTTTCCATATGTTACTTTTTTTTTGGTTACTAACATTGTCTCTTGATATTTTGTTTCCAGATATGGGATTCTGTTCCCAAACCACAGGCTCACAAAGAAACTCCTCTTAGCGAGTTTTTTAATGTAAGTTAACAATCTTTGTGAGCTGGCCTTTATGCTGTCTTGATTGATGGCAAATAACTCTGTTACTTAATCTTTCCACTCTATGCGGATGCCCAGGTAGAAGTTGTGGCTCTTTCAAGTTATGAAGAGAAAGAAGAGCAATTCAAGGAGCAGGTGCGACATTAAACAACATAAATATTGTTAACTTTTGTGATATAAAATTTACCTGTTCTTATTGCTTTCTTTGGACATTGTTATGCTTTTCTTGTTTTATGTTGCTGGTCAATTATTGTTGGTTTATCTAATAGCTAAGATTTTGGACATGTTAGCATAGCATCTGGATCGAGGTCCTGGGTCATGCCCTCTGTCATCCTTTTTTTCCATTTTTTTTTGTTTCTCTGAACTTCCATATGCTCAAATCAGGGGGACCTTGTGGTTCTGCGGGAGGAGATTGAATATAGTGGAAATTTGGACCGAGCTTGATATACATTTTTTTATCTCCTAGAACTTTTCAGTGTTTCACCATATTTACCTAGAAATCCTGCATTATCCTCAGATGTTTCAAATAGAATATGCCTTTGAATCATCCTTTTCTTGTGGTGACGTACCCAGAACAGATTGCCTAGTATACACATACAGTCGTACATAGTACTTGGATACTGTCACGCACCGGGCTTGTGAGCCCATTGACGCATAGTAAGTTGTGGGACCCATTGCGTGTAGCGTATTGATCGGCTCAAACCACTGTCAAAATCAAGTGGCCAATACTACACTTGGGCCTTAAGTTTTATCATTTTAAACCATTCGAACTCTACAGTTTTCTGATGTGGGACTATAATATTTGGGCTATCACAATCACCCCACCTTTAATATGCAACATCTTTGTTGCGGCATGACAATTGGCATATCCCAGTATCATCGTCAGATGACGTGGACTCTAGATGTGGCTCCAAGGTTACCGATAGCGGATAAGGTCGCGTAGCGGCAAGGCACCACTATGGTTATTTGGGGCTATAGCGGTAAGGTAGCTGCAAAAAGACTCAAAAAATAAGAAAATTAAAGAAAAATCTAATATTCTACAAATGCATATTCAATGATTTATAGAGATCCTAAGTATGAACTGGACATGTAACAATCACACAGTATTAATAAAAGTACTGTGTAGAATAAAAAAGCATACATATTTATCAAAAAGACTATTATTTGTCTTATTCTTTCAACTTTAAATCTAATAGAGAAATTCTCAACAATAGAAAAACATTGATTAGTAGCAACATAATTGTATTAACTAATTGAAACTTAACATAAGCACATAATAGATAAGTGGGCACTATTTACCGCTACTTCGTGCTTTTGAACGCTTTCGCGAGCGAAAAGCGTGCACAAGTGGTATTGCTGACCGCAATCAATGAAATCGTAGAGGCAGGCTCCCCACTGCCATTTGCGCCACAATAGCGCCACTATCAGCTGCTATTTACATTAGTGGGTGGCTCCTAGTGGCTCCTCAGGTGGCTTCCACTGACCTCACACGGTATATCACTTAGCCCCGCATAACCGGCTAGCAAACTGCTCTGGTACGTGACATCAAAGTGCTATGATATGATTTGTCACGCACTGGGTCTGGAGCTCGGTGGCGCATAGTAAGCCGTGGGACGCACTAAGTGTAGCTCGTTGTTTGGCTCAAACCACTGCTAAAATCGACTAACCGATGCTACACTTAAGCCTTAAGATTTATCATTTTAAATCATTCAAACTCTTTATAGTTTCCTAATGTGGGACTATAATCTTTGGGGTGTCAACAGACATCGGAGAATTTTCCCCTTTTCAGAATATTTTTTCTATGCTAAATTGCAACTATTATTAATTGGCTCTTTTTACTGATTTCCTTGTGGCTGGCTTATCCTAATGTTAAGACTTAAATGGCAACTAACTTTGGAAGTTAGGTAGCATGCAAGTAACAAAGAGCTGAACATGAATATTTATTGGCACAGTGTCATTTATTTGCTTGTAATTTATTATGAAGGTTGCGAGTCTGAGGCAAAGATTCTTTCACTCTATTGCTCCTGGTGGACTTGCTGGAGACCGCCGGGGTGTTGTTCCTGCTTCAGGATTTTCTTTTAGTTCTCAGCAGATTTGGAAAGTTATTAAGGAAAACAAGGATCTTGATTTACCTGCACACAAGGTTTCTATCCAAATCATATCTTTCGGATCTTAGCATCAACTGAGGCCTTTTGTTTACTTGGATAGTAAGGTCCTATTCTCATTGTTCTCTTGTAGGTTATGGTAGCCACTGTACGCTGTGAAGAAATTGCTAACGAAAAGTATGCTTCTTTCTGTGCTGATGAGGTAATTGATTTTTTTCTCCAATAGTTCATGCATGATTAGTTCAAATGAGTGATCTGTATAATCAGTTTTATTTTTCATCTGAATACTACAGGACTGGTGCCAGCTTGAAGAGGCTGTACAAACAGGTATTGTACCTGGTTTTGGAAAGAAGCTTAGCACACTATTGGACAAAGCATTGTCTGGGTGAGCATTCTATTATTGTTATAATAATTTTGCATATGTTGCAGCTCTGTTCGCATAGATCATGATATTGTCTTGGCTTCGATTTTTGTCCTAATTTCTTACGTAGTTTGCAAATAAAAGTTAAGAACTCCAATTTGCGGTCGTTGAATTTGGACCATATTTATAAACCCTTCTTAATTTACAGTTTTGGTTCATAATCAACCATAAATGCTCGGGAACCTTCATGACGATGCAGATTATTCTTACGCCATGTATTTAGGATTCTTATGGTGGGCACAATTTTCTGTCAGTTGATGTGCTCTTAGATATTGTGTATGCCTCACGTTATGATCATGAATTTGATGTCGTTAAAAGAAAACCCAAGACGGATAGTCCAGTTAGGAAAATCTGTAAATCTGTCTCTAAATATTTTATGGGGACTTTATTCAAGGAAACAAATTCATCACATGTTCACAAGTAACCACACAACTACATACCACACAAAATGAGGGAGTCGCAAACAGGATATGAGCCTATCATCTTCTATGGGAGAGTTCAATGTTAATAGGTGAACATGTGCACAACCATAGTTGCATGGAACCCGGTTTGTTCCGGTTCACACGACGGGTACGGGAATGTGGTACGCCAGTCATTATGAATCGAGTTTGAGGGCGTAGGCTTATATGGTATGCCAGGGAACGTGGTATGCTTTTGGTTCAGTTCTTTATGCTAGTTGATATTAGTAATAGTAAAAGAACCTTAAGGATCATGTTGCAATTAAGATATGCAAAATTTATTTGCTTAATTTCTCACGTTTTTTGTTTTTTCAAAGTTTTAACTGGTTTGAATTCTAAATTGGGTCACTGGAGTTGGTGAATCGGGTCATGTTCTACGCGAATCTGGGACGATTGAACCTTGGTCGCAGTTTGCTGTAGCGTATCATGTTCCTGACTTCTATGTGCACAACTAAGGAAGTTAACTATAGAGAATAAAATATTTTCTGCATTTTAGAAAAAGAAGGGTTTTGATGTTTCAAGTTGTGGACCTTAGATATTCAGCTTAGTCGCATATAGTGTTTCAATAATTATATTCTATATGTATATCTGAACCTTATAAAGGGTAACGACTTTTTGTAACACGCGACATCCGACTGAAGGTTACTGGTCTTATGGCTAGCAAAATCTCAGGTCTTTCTGTAGTTTGGAATTATTCACAGTGATCTACATTCTTTCCTTACTGGTTAGATGCATTTTTTTGGGAGTATCCACCTTTGTTCAACAGCAGAAATAAGATAAAAAAGAAAATCGACCCCTAAGCGGGTACTGTCAACTTATTAAGATTCTTGTGTGAAACTAGTGTTCTTCTTAGATAATGTCTGTATACCTGATATATGATTCTCAGTTCTTTAACAATTAAGAAGTGAAGTTCTCTAATAAGTAGAAATATTTTTGGTTATCATGGGTTTTATTTTTGAGGCATGCACGCATATAGTCGTCATTATGTATGTATTTGAGTTATAACACACGAGCTTTTATTTTATAGTTATTAGGTCTGTGTGTGAGCTAACAGGGAGCGATCATTTTATTCTGTTTTTTTACCGATTGAGGAAAATTGGGAAGGTGTTATATTTAAGGTCATTCATTCAATTAACCGGATATTGTTCAAGGTTAAAACCTTCTATGCAAAAGAGAGAAGAAACAAGGAGGCTCCTGAAATAGAAATCTGCAGGGAATAATGAAGAGGTGGATTCTCTCAACGAAAGCTAGAGAAAAAATAGAGGTCGAACAGCAAATTAAATTTGAGAGTACCAAAATTGCTGATAAATATGATGAACGATAAAAGTGAACATTCATTCTAAAGCTTAGAAGGATTTGGTAAGAGATAACTTTGTATTTGTTAAGTTAAAAGATAAAGGGGATATGTTAAAAATGTTGCTATAATTTAAGGAAGCATATCAAATCTATTACATTGATAAATAGACATCCTTATTAGAAGAAAACCATTGGACATAAAAAGTTCTTCCCATGTGAATTCACTAAAGCTTGCTTTTTGGTATATTTTAAAATCAGTAAAACTTGTTTGTAAATTTGAGAGCCACTTGCACCTATGAGAAGTCAAAACGAGTTGCGGCATTTTATCATATGACAAGTTTCTTCAGTAACTTAATAATTCACCTTTTGATTAAATAACTTGTGGTAATTGTGAACAGCCATCCACTTATTAGTCTCAGTGTTAAATATCAAGTTAGTCTTGTACTCTTGCTGACTTGTTTTCTTTCTTCCTGTTTCTTGCAGTTATGACATGGAAGCTATTTATTTTGATGATGGTGTCAAAACTGCAAAGAGGAAACAACTGGAATCAAAGCTCCTCCAGGTATTTTGGAGTTAGTTCACTTTCCTATTATCCCAATGAAAGCCAGAAAAATTGATTTAGTTAGTTCAAGCATGTTGCATTTAGTTGAAACATGTTTGGTAAAAAAAAAGTAAGCCGCACGGTGAAGTGATTTATAACCATGTTTTCAGTCCTCGAGGAGTGTTATATCTCCATATCCTCCCTCACAATAAAAAATAAAGTAACCCAACATCTTTATTGAACACAATTAATTTGCTGTGGCTTATTTCTGCTGGTTAAGTAGTCCGCATAAAACCTTAAGATGTGCAAATATAACTCAAGGTTTAACTGGGTATTGTTAAGTGAATGAATGATGAAATGACTTGAATCTTCTTCCTGCTTATGGTTTTTTAACTTCTTGTTTGACATGTTATAGAAGAATGCCTCTTGCATTTACACTAGGAAACTGACTGTATTATTACCAGAACTAACTTGGAAAAGCACAACTAGTAATTGTCAACATTTTCTTTTATTGTGGTGAATAATTGTATATTTTACAAATTATTGTGTTTAAGGAAATTAAAATTTCCCATGTCATTTTGATAAACAAACTAGCCCCTAAATTTGTGTAAAAATATGCATCACCTCTACATTAATTTTTCCATCTCATTTAAGTTTGTATTTTAGATCTATTATTATTTTGAAATGCTAATTTGGGGCACTAAAATATTACAAAATTTTAGTAGGTGAAGTGAATTAATGAAACAATTATTTTTGCGGGTGAACTTGGTTAACTTTTATTTGTTTGTTCTTGTTCTTCACTTAATGGCTTGAATTACTTCCTGGTTTGTTCGTTCATACTATTCTTTATGGAACCAATTGAACGATGCTTCAAGATCTCAATTAGGAGGGCAGTTGAGAGTCTTTGGACCAATCAGTAGTAGTAGCCATGCTCTAAATTTATCTGCCATGTGCAAGGTTTTAAATATCGGTTACCAAAAATATATCGTACGAGCAAATTTCATATCGGATGGTGAGCATGTATAATATAATGTCCTAAAATGTAATCTAAGCATATTTAATGAAAATAACGAGAGAGGGTCTTCGACAGAGATCTTCGAGTGAGAAATTTGTGAACGATTTGGGGGAGAGTACAGTGGAGGCAAAGAGAATTAGGGTTACATGATGAGCTGATGTGAAATAGAATAGAATAACATAGTTTTTGTTTAGTGTATGCGGGTCGGGTATGAAAAAGAGGGGTTTTTTTTGCCTTTAAACCTAAATCCATTCACTTAGAATATAAATTGTAGAAAATTGGGTTATTTTTAGCCCACGAGAATTCGACTACTTTATCAAATTTACACCTATATATCGGGACAAATCTCTCAAAAACGATATCCGATAAATTTTTGCAGAAATTGTATTGGTCATGCCCAAACCCATATTGGTGATAAATCGATAAAATCGGTCTATTTTTAAAACACTGGCCATGTGTGTCTCTCTATGGCTTTATAGAGAAAAGTATGTTATTAATAAGTATAAAGATTTAAACCTCCGGCAAACCATAAAAATCTTATTTCACTTTTATGACCTGGCCAAACACTCTTATTTGCGAACATCATGCTTTCATTCACCAAAGCCAAAATGTGAACTGATTGTTCAGGCCTAATCTGTGGGCTTAATTGCTAGTACTTGAATTTTAAGTGACATTTAACTGATTTGATGAGACTAATCCAAGGTGGACGGCATCAACTATTTGTGATTTTTATATTCTTTTCGTTTTAATCAACACACGCAACATGCACATGCAAGCAACATGTGCACACGCACCAGCAGCACAAAAAGGGAAGGAAAGAAAAGCACAAGCTATGTGTTGGTGAATTCTCCAATTATACCCCTTTATCTGTTTGACCATTTTCCCTTCCGCTTAAAACATTATGGCCTGTTTTTTTCCTTCCCATCTCAAGTTTGGTTACATAGATTCACACTCTTGTTCATGTAAAAAGTTTTACTAGATTGTTAGTGCTTTACAAGCTTGTTTGTATCTCACTGATTACACCTTCTGCACTGTAGCTGGTCCATCCTGTTTATCAATCCATGTTGGGTCACATAAGATCCAAAGTATTAGATGAATCTAAGGCAGCATTGACTAAGTCCCTGGAGGGAGGAGAAGGCTTTGCTGTTGCTGCTCGTGATTGCGCACAATCTTACATGTCAGCATTTGATGAGGGCTGCAAAGGTATTTTGTAAAAGTTTTTTTGCTCACTTATGTATTCATCTCATGCATTTAATCTTTGTTTTCCGTCATTTCTTGCTAGCTTGTTGTCCTTTTTTCTGTAAATGCATTGTTGCTTTCAAGCTAGCCTATTTTCCTTGTGCAGCTGAACCTGCTTCCACACATTCACTTATTTTTTTTTTTTATAGTTTCTGTAGCTACCAAATAGGAAAAAGATGTCAACAAAATTTTTAGTGAATTTGATTCTGGCATTTGATTTCTTTCATTCGGTGAAATCTTTGTTCTTAGATACACATCATCTTCTATTAGGCTTTTGTTTTCCACCTAGTTATGAATTGCTGTTTATGCCTTTGTTAATGCTTCTATATCTCTTTTTTTTGCATTTTTATGTAAGCAAGTATGCCTATAATTTTTTTTAACCATGTGCGGCACGGTGGCATATTAATTCTTGACCATTTGCATAATCAGGGCCATTGATTGGAACCAATTCCAATGTTTGAGGCTCTAGCAAAATTATCCATCAACATAGCTTTTTGCTGAAAGAACTGATTCTGACGAACAGTATACCTGCGTTGGTTGCATAGGCTAAACACTTTCATCAAAATTTTATTAGGGGATAATGGTCTCATTCATCTCTTTCGGTTCATCTGTCTTGCCTTCTGAAATATCACAGTGTGGGGGGGGGGGGGGGGGCAGTACTGGCAGCTCTATCCGAAGACTCTTGACGATTAGTTGACATTAATTACTATCAGATTTATGCATCTGTGGTGGTCTCTTCCAGTAGTAGTATAAAAATAAGCATCTTGATAGTCGTATATGGTTATGCCTAAGTTGATTATTTTCTGCAAGTCGTATACTAATTCAGCATCGATATGCAAACGTCTTTAGTTAGTGTATTGCTTTCATCTTGGTCTCCTGGATGCTTGTCACTTGACCATTATAGCTTTCATTTTGGTCAAAAAAGATCCTTTATAGCTAAATTGTTTGCTGTTACTTTGGTCTTTTTTTTTGGGATTTTTTCAATGTCAAAAAACACTTTCCCTGAAGTTGTTCTGTCTCTAACAAATATGTGAAAATTCTGTGAAAAAGATTTACAATGATGGATGGGAAAAAAAAGAGCTGAAGACCCCTCAGCAAAGAAGTGCATGAAAATTAAGATACTAAGCTCATAAGTTATATTACATCATAGAGTTAAAGAAGCTCTGTTGCAAAAAATAATCATTTATTGTGATACTATATTCTAACTGTTCCCTTGCGGAATGTGCAAGTATGTTAGAAGTAACTGAAATATGCACCAGAAGAATTCAGCCTTATTTCATCTGTGTCCTTCATTTTGTAAAAGTTATTGCCTCCTTTTCTAGGCAATGAAGGAATTTATTTATACTTCTCCTCTGTTTGCTCATTATAATCCCTGTGTAAATGAATTTGTTGTATCTTTTGCAATATAGATGCAACTATTCAACAAGCGAACTGGGACTCATCTAAAGTACGGGATAAGCTACGCCGCGATATTGATGCACACATTTCTTCAGTTCGTGCTGCAAAACTTTCTGAATTGACTACCTATTATGAGGTACAAACATTCTTTCTTATTCTTCTTTAGTTCTAACACGGAGGAACCATTTGGATTGTATGTGTATCTGTCCACAAAAAGGAATTGCTGATTTTTTATTTGATCAGCTACAGTGCAAGGATATGCTTAAGTCCTCCTATAAATGATTAGGATTTCTGAAATGTTTGCAGGCGCAACTTAATAAAGCACTTGTGGAGCCTGTAGAGGCTCTTCTTGATGCAGCTAGTGATGACACATGGCCGGCGATAAGAAGACTCCTCCAACGGGAGACTAAGTCAGCTGTATCCGGTCTGTCTTCTGCGCTTACTGCATTTGATATTGACCAGGTAACAATGGAGAAAATGCTGGCAAAATTAGAAGACTATGCCCGAAGCGTTGTTGAATCCAAGGCAAAGGAAGAATCTGGGAGGATCTTGATCAGAATGAAAGACAGGTACAGGGTGCTGTCCTTGTCTTGGTTTTCATGTTCCATGTTTGTGAATGTTAATGTGACGTGGGATTCATATCTTTTATATAGATTCTCAACGTTATTCAGCCGTGATTCTGATTCAATGCCAAGAGTTTGGACAGGGAAGGAAGATATCAGAGCAATCACGAAAACTGCTCGATCCGCGGTAATGCTTAGTTATTATCAATTTCACATCGGAGCTAGTATTTTGATGTCTCGGTTTAAATCTGGTGTTAAACAAGTTGAATATCATACTTATGACAAATTCTCATTCGGTTTTCTTGTTTTCTTTCTGCAGTCATTAAAATTGTTATCTGTAATGGCCGCAGTTCGTTTGGATGAGAGTAATGATAAAATTGAGAATACCCTTTCATTGGCTCTGGTGGATTCAGGCAAAACTGCTGGTACAAGCAAGAGTATCCAATCAGCTGATCCGCTGGCTTCAAGCTCGTGGGAAGAGGTAAAAGTTGCAGGATATTTCTTAAGTATAATTATTTTCATGACATGTATGATTTCCACGATATAGTGTCCATGTTAGTAGTTGTTTATCTTGGATTTGAATGAAAATTAGGTTCTCATCTTTATATATTATTGCAAAGTCAGGCTAGTATCTTGTGGTGCTTGATTGCACATAAAAAAAGAAATGCTCTATAATTGTGGACAAAGTTTAATGATCTTTTTACTAATGATCTAGACATAATTATAGGTTATTATGGATATTATTTCTTTAATGTTTTGTCTTTCATGATCTCAAGTTCGTCCTGGCAGTGGAAAGGCCATATACACACACCAAAAACAACAAGAAACATAGTGCATCTATTAGTTCAGCTGAAACATCTTTATTGAGGGAGTTGATTACTCAATTGCAATGTTCCTTCTTTTACCTGGTGAAATAGTATTTAGTCATTCCATTTTGATATGTTCCATTGAAGTACATTTTGTGGTTTATGTTTCATACTGGATAATAAAAACATTGCATCAATTTGATATGTACGTCTGTTTTTGCAATATAGCATGTTGTCCTAATGGTTGACTTTGCTAACCTTTATACTAGGTTCCTCCAGAGAAAACACTGATTACACCTGTCCAGTGCAAGTCATTGTGGAGGCAGTTCAATTCTGAAACCGACTACACTGTCACTCAAGCCATTGCTGCTCAGGTACTGTTCCCAATCTTTTTCTTTTATTGCATAATCACCATGTTTCTATATTTTGATCCCTTTTACCCATCTACCATACTGATTTGAAACTTATGATGTTTGCTTAGAGTAGTTCGTTTATTTGCTGCTGGAAACTAGTTCTAGACTAATTTAATTTTTTCCTTAGGGATATAATATAATTGCCAGTCTGATTGTGGTGGACAAGGTGGTATTTTCATATGAAGAAAACTGTAAAGATGCTCAACCTGGATCATAAGTCATTGTGATGTTGATTCAAACCTGGACTTGTGTTGTGTCATTTGTATGTCCAAGTGTACTGTAGACCAACTGGCACACTACACAGGCCCCTCGTTGTCCAATATCGGGTTTATTATGCCTGTTATCAACTAAACTTAAAAAGAACAAAAAAAAAATCAATCTATTCCACTGCAGTGTCTTTTTCACTTACTGTACATTCGTTTCAGAAGGAAGGTCAGCAGTATAAGAACTGTATTACTTCAAACATCATCTTTTTCCTCTTTAAGTGATCCAGTTTATAAGTTTTTTTGGTCAAGCATTTCTTTTGCTAGGAAAAAATCACAAAGAAACTATAACATTTTGGTGTCATAAAATGAATGGTGTTTCTGTACTTCACAGGATTTGTTTGAGCAAGTGTCAACCTTGTGTTGATAAAGCTAATGTTAATACTTTTAAGTTTCTCAACACTTCACAATCTGCTATATTTTGTATCAATTGTATGATGATGCCACAAGAAATATTCCAAGTCAGTAGTCACTCCGAAATTATTTTTCAGCTTACACCAGGTAAAAGGGTTGCATGTCGGGAAGACTCGTACTCAGTTGAGATAACTCACTTGCTCTAGTTAATCAGTATATTTGGGAATTATATTATAGAGTCATAGACTAAGGGAAAGTGTATATGTTGTTGTTTACATTTTCTTTTTTCTAATGGTTTCTATGCATTGATGGTAGATGGTCATGCAGTCCCAGGTCATTTTGTTGTGCTACTTTGTGTCATGTATTGCTCCTATTTCTTTGCAGTCAATGTTTCAGCATTTTAAATTGCAACTGGACATTTGTTAATGATATATATATGTAACAAAAACTTACATTGTATGTTTTATTTTTTTAGGAAGCCAACAAGCGAAACAACAATTGGTTACCTCCTCCATGGACAATCGCTGTCATCCTAGTGTTAGGATTCAATGAATTTATGACCCTTCTAAGGTATTCAAGTGAATAGAATGATCATATAGTATCTTCTAGGGTTTTGCAGCATCTTCCGACTTATAAATCCTCTTCTATCCTTATATCTCGCAGGAATCCTCTTTACCTTGGTTTTATTTTCGTTGCGTACCTCCTGGGGAAAGCTCTCTGGGTCCAGCTAGACATTGCAGGCGAATTCCGTAATGGTGCTGTAAGTGAAAATACATCATAGAAATCGAACCCTAATCGTAACCCTAACAGGACTTGCAGTTGAAATTGCCTTGAATTTCAATTTTCATTTTCTTATATGCAGCTCCCTGGGATACTTTCCTTGTCAACCAAATTTCTTCCTACGGTTATGAACCTTCTCAAGAAACTAGCAGACCAGGGGCACATACCTGCAGCTCCAGAAACCCGAAGAAACCCTGAACTCGATTCTAGAAGCTTCCGGAATGGAATAAATAACGATTCAACATCTGACGCAGCATCGTCTAATATAACATCATCAGAGAGTGGGGCTGAGTACACAAGCCCGATGAAGCAGGAGTGATGATTATAGCAACTAGAATACTTCATTTGTTGTGCTTTAATTATTTTGCGCGAGTTGCAGGAGTGCATTGTTTTTTTTTGAATGTCAAGTCTCTTGCTCTAATAGCTGGGACCGAAAGATGGAGATTTGTGTAGATCGAGTGTAGTTGTATGTGTATTGTTATACTTTTGAATGGGAAGCGGTCTACATTTTTGGAGTGGGGGTGGTGGGGATCTCTGGTGAGGAAATGGGCACCATAAAATTATATTTTAATCTTTTATTTGAACTTTGATACAACTCGGTGTATAAGGATCTCGCTTCATTATTGTTTCAGTGTTCCCACTTTGTTGTATACAACTACTATCATCATTTTAAATGTTGATGCTAGAACTTGGGAGACGTGCATTTGATGTAGAACAGAATATGGCTGTAGCAATAATTTAACGAGTAATTAATTTTCACTTATAATCTTGTGCTGAGACCCAATTGTACAATAATTTAATGAGTTGGGTGATATTTCTTTTTTTCCTTTTTTGTGGCTCGTTCATCATCGGTGAAATTTTGGCGGATATTGACCCTCCCTTCCTGCAGAGATTAATGAGTTTATCTGAGGGTGGAAGTGTAATAATTAAAAAAAAAAAGAACTTCTCTTGAGGGGTTTATCTGCGAAAATGAAACTACAAAGGGGTAACTCAAAAACATCGTAGTATGAAGATGTTTTCACAATCAAGAGAGGTCATTTCTTATGAAAATTCCTGTAGTATGAGGATGTTAAGTTTTATTGGCTATGTAATTACGGGTCATTTTTGGACTTGTTTATAGTTGTTTTGATCATCAAATCAAAGATTAACCGATGGATTAACAAGAGTTCAGAAATAGTCTGGCTTGAGGTGGTTGTCTGCTGTCCTTCACTTCCCCTCGAGAGGAACCTTGTCTTTTTTCCTTTATGCATGAAACAAAAATAAAATAAAAACCCAAACACGAAACATAGGGATAGACTCCATGAGCTAACTGTTTCGTCTCTGCTTTAAAGGGTATTTATTTACTTGAAAGTAAAATCTAAAAGTGTGAAAGTAACTCATTTTCCACGCTATAGGTGTTTGTTTATTTGAAGTATATATGAAAGTGAAATGCAAAATTTATATCAAGTCATATTTAATGCAACTTCAACTTCCTCTAAAAAAGTATTGAAGTCACATAAACTTCATCGGAAGATGCGAAAGTCATTTTTTGTGTGCAAGTGAGAAAATGTATTCACATCGAGTGAAATACAATATTTGTTTTAAAAAAACAAACTATTCTACAGGATACAAACAATTATTATAGGTTATAGTGGTGTACTTAATATATGAAGTAATGAATATTTAAACTACTATATGTTCAGTTGATTTCGTAGAAAAGGGAAAAAATTGATTTATGGAAAGAAAGCCAAAGCCCTTATGCATGTGGATCCTGATTTGGGGTTTCAACCCATTTCCATGAAGAGATAGGGAAAAAAAAGAAACTATGGAATGGATGTCTAAGAAAATCCATGTGATTGTTAATTATTCTTTACATCTCTTGTGGTCCCCATTCTCATCTGGTTGTGCATCGTTTTCCATTAAGGGCCTGTTTGGTTGGGGCAATATTTTAGGAAACCAGTATTTTTGAAACAAGCAGGTTTTGGGTCATTATATGATTCTAAGGGTCAGTTTGGCAAACAGAGCAAAACTATCATGAGATATGATGCTATGATCTGTAGACAAGTTATAAAGATAGCAATCTACAGACTTTGGTGTGTATTAGTATGACATCTACAGACTTTGGTGTGTATTAGTATGACTATCTTTCAAACTTTGGTTCCTCATTTAAGCACTAAATTGGACTTTGCCATCATGCAACCATTTTCATAAGCTATTTGGGGTTTTAGCATTAGGCAATGATGATTGGTCATTTTTGCTAATGCAGCCTATATTGTTACTTCATTATTTTGACGAGGCAAACCATGATGAGAATGCAATCTAAATTGCTCATGCAATTTAGATTTGGAAACCATTATGTGAACGCAATCTATAAATGAGGAAACCATTATGTGTACGCAATCTATAATGTAATTATAATATTTATGCGAGGCATTGTATACTGACAATATGACTTTAATCTGAGACCTCATACTCTATTATTTAACAATCACTTTCATATTTCTACGTTTACTAATCCATGATTAAAACATACGGGAGTACTCGTCCCGTATGTTTTCTGAGCTATTTTGCAAAATAGATATTTTTTTGGCCTGTTGGCCAAAAAGAGGTCTATTTTACTAATTATTTAGCAAAACGATCTATTTTGGTAAATAATTAGTAAAAACGGACTATTTTGCAAATTTTCCCATCGGACTACTCTGCGTTGTGTTTTCTCTGCATTAGTGGGCGTGTAGTATGAAGATGTTTTCACAATCAAGAGAGGTCATTTCTTATGAAAATTTCTGTAGTATGAGGATGTTAAGTTTTATTGGCTATGTAATTACGGGTTATTTTTGGACTTGTTTATGGTTGTTTTGATCATCAAATCAAAGATTAACCGATGGATTAACAAGAGTTCAGAAATAGTCTGGCTTGAGGTGGTTGTCTGCTGTCCTTCACTTCCCCTCGAGAGGAACCTTGTCTTTTTTCCTTTATGCATGAAACAAAAATAAAATAAAAATCCAAACACGAAACATAGGGATAGACTCCATGAGCTAACTGTTTCGTCTCTGCTTTAAAGGGTATTTATTTACTTGAAAGTAATATCTAAAAGTGTGAAAGTAACTCATTTTCCACGCTATAGGTGTTTGTTTATTTGAAGTATATATGAAAGTGAAATGCAAAATTTATATCAAGTCATATTTAATGCAACTTCAACTTCCTCTAAAAAAGTGTTGAAGTCACATAAACTTCATTGGAAGATGCGAAAGTTATTTTTTGTATGCAAATGAGAAAATGTATTCACATCGAGTGAAATACAATATTTGTTAAAAAAAAACAAACTATTATACAGGATACAAACAATTATTATAGGTTACAGTGGTGTACCTAATATATGAAGTAATGAATATTTAAACTACTATATGTTCAGTTGATTTACTAGAAAAGGGAAAAAATTGATTTATGGAAAGAAAGCCAAAGCCCTTATGCATGTGGATCCTATTTGGGGTTTCAACCCATTTCCATGAAGAGATAGGGAAAAAAAAAAGAAACTCTGGAATGGGTGTCTAAGAAAATCCATGTGATTGTTATTCTTTACATCTCTTGTGGTCCCCATTCTCATCTGGTTGTGCATCGTTTTCCATTAAGGACCTGTTTGGTTGGGGCAATATTTTAGGAAACAAGCATTTTTGAAACAACAAGTAGGTTTTGGGTCATTATATGATTCTAAGGGTCAGTTTGGCAAACAGAGCAAAACTATCATGAGATATGATGCTATGATCTGTAGACAAGTTATAAAGATAGCAATCTACAGACTTTGGTGTGTACTAGTATGACTATCTTTCAAACTTTGGTTCCTCATTTAAGCACTAAATTGGACTTTGTCATCATGCAACCATTTTCATAAGCTATTTGCGTTTTTGGCATTAGGCAATGATGATTGATCATTTTTGTTAATACAACCTATATTGTTACTTCATTATTTTAATGAGGCAAACCATGATGAGAATGCAATCTAAATTGCTCATGCAATTTAGATGAGGAAACCATTATGTGTACGCAATCTATAAATGAGGAAACCATTATGTGTACGCAATCTATAATGCAATTACAATATTTATGCGAGGCATTGTATACTGACAATATGACTTTAATCTGAGACCTCATACTCTATTATTTAACAACCACTTTCATATCTCAATACATTTTTCAACTACATGACATATTTTTAAAGACGAGTACACAAATTATAACTGAAAACAATACACTCATTTTCCAAATGATTAGTTGATGCTTTGCAGATTTCAATTCTCTCTTTAATTTTTTGATTTTCATTGACTTTTTATCTTCACTTTGTGATACTTGATTTCTATTTCTGCAATCACAATTAAGCACAACCCCAATAATATCTCAATTTATTTTTTTCCATTTGCACGTCTAAAAGATGTTGCCATTCCCTTCTTGTAAGAGACCCTTTTTTGAGTGGCAACCCTAAATAGGAAAATGGAAGGGATCCAACGGAACAGTTAAGAGTTCTAGCTAGTAATTGACCTTTGTGAGGAAATCTACCATGATAGAAAAGATTAGTTTTGAGATTGTTAACCTTGAGACCTGAGATGTTAGCAAAGATAAGAAGGATGGCCTTAAGAGGGATCATGTCTGAAGAGGAAGTCTTGGAGAAGATGATTGTATCGTCAGCAAATTGAAGGGATCTAATAGAGTTTAACTCTCCCTTAAAGATGAAGATCAGAGAGGTCTCCCGATGCTACACTAGTTGTGAGCATTCTATTAAGAACGCCAAAAACTAGGAGAAAAAGCATAGGAGAAAGAGGGTCTCATTGTCTAAGACCCCTATGACAAGGAAAAAATTTGGTTGGAGATTCATTAACCAGAACATCTGCTTTTGATGAAGAAAGGATATGTTTGATCCAAAAACACTATTTGGAACTAAAGCCCCTGGCTGCCATAAGAGATAGGAGAAAACTCCAATCGACACAGTCAAAAGCCTTGTAGAAATCAACCTTGATGGCACAAACCTCCTTTTCCCCCGAAGAACAGTAATTAATCATCTCATGTGCAAGCAGGATGGAGTCTAAAGTTAAGTCATTCTAAAAGTGAAAATGTGGAAAGCATTTGACAGTAGTTGGCAAACAATCCTTAAAAGCACAAATGTGATTTTAAATAAATAGATATTGTGACATCACTTTTTTAATTAATTTGGAATAACATATATTTGTTTTTTCAAACGAACTATAATACCGACGCGAAGTTGCATTAAGCTAAAGGAGATATTCTGATAAATTCTCAAAGCTAAAGGGGATTTTCTAACAAGAGTTTAAAGTTAAAGGAAGATTTTCTGATAATCCTTATACCTAAGGAAAGGTATTCTGATATTTTCAAAGTTACTTCTTTTATCAAATGCATCTTTGAAAATTATCTAGTATAAATATGATTTTCAATAAGCAGATGTTGTCCCATCATATTTTTTTTTTCTAATTTGGACAAAATATTAAATTTTTTCCCTTTGAACACTAATATTAGCATGACTCTGCATTAAGTTAGAGGAGAGCTTATGCAAATTCTCAAAGATAATGGGGGTTTTCTGATAAAAGCTTAAAGTTAAATCGATGCTTTCTGTAATCCCTATACCTAAAAAGAGGTTTTCTAGTACTTTCGAAGTTACTTCTTTTCTCATTTGAAAATTATCTAGCACAAATCTGATTTTCAAAAATAGATATTGTTACATCATATTTTTTAATTTACTAGTTGAGATGCACGTGCAATACACGTGGTTAAATATCATGATTATTTAAATTAATAAAAATAGAATAAAAATAAAAAGGAAATAAAGTTTTTTGTGGGATTGATCATCAACTCAATAATCTCTCTCTCAACTGAAATATCGTCATTGTTTCCTTCAACCCAGACTGTGATCACGTGATCTACTATTTGTGAGTTATAAACATATTAATCTACTATAATATCTCTGTTTATTAGTATCTTGAATTCTTCAAAAGATGGGTGATCATTCAATTCGTAAAGAAATTTTTTATATGAATTTACTTGCAATATGTTCATTAAACTTTTAGTTGTGGTTTGACTCATACTCACATTAACGTTTAGTTATGGTTTCACTCATATTTACATTATCTAATATTCTCATTTAATTTTATACCTCATTCTCTGTATCATAGAAGTAAAACAAAAAGTATGAAGAATTATTTTCTTACGAAATTAGAGCATGAAGATTATGATATATTTCACCATGTGCTCTAAATAATTTTTTTTTCTTTGATGCAAGGTCCATATAAAATCTTACCCTAAACGATGTGAATGGAAAATGCTATTATAACTTACTTGCCTAGGATAATTGTATTGTATATAAAACATATAACTCATCTGGAATATCCACATTTGCTAAGTGGATTTTACTATTTGTAGTACTATTGGCAATGCCATTATCTTTTCTCTTTATCTTATTATTCACGTTTTTCTGATGTAAATTCTCTTTTGCTAATCACTCAATTGACCATATTTAGTTTTTATAATATCAAAGGTTAGAATATTCTATTCTGTTTAAAAAGTATTGACATGATTTTCTTAAAAAATATATAAACATAGTAGCAAAGTATATACTTCAGTTCAACTCAAACATTGGTTTGAAGTCATTTAAGGTGAGGTACTTTCTACGCTAGAACGATGATGTAGTGATTACACAATCTAAAAGTCAAAGAAGAAATTTCTACAAAGAAAAAATATTTTTTATGTTAAATTAACAACTAATTTATAAAATATACATAGGTGATACACATAGCTATGCAAAGTAATGTATATATCTTCATGAAAATTCCATAATGAGTGACTAACTACAATCATCCTAATTTAAGCATAAATAAATATTATTTTAGTTGCTAATTTGATACGCATAACTATTTTATAAATCTCAAGCAAAAAATAAGAATTGAAATCGTATTTTTTAAAAGCAATAATTTAAATTATTAAGCGCTAAATATTAGTTCATGTGAGAAAGTAAAGTAATATATGGTCTATATACCTATATAGTCAATCAATCAAATGTATTATAATTATGATTACTACAGTTAAAATTATATGGTGGATTCACATTAAATATAATTTATAAAAAATAGTACATTAGAGTTAAAATCTTTTTAACCACTATATAAATTGTCTAAAAAATTTTGCATATATAAATTACACTACTTAGGAACAGTGATGTGTTGTACACTTAACTATGGTCTAATAATCTTAAGAATGACTTACTCTTCAATATCATCATTAATTGACGTATCTATACATTACACAAAAATCATAATGAAAATTTAAAAAACTACAAAAGAAACACCCTCAAAAATTTTAAAAATTATAAAAAACACCCTAAAATTTTGTAATTTACAAATTCACAAAACTATTAAATATTACACTGAAATCAATGAATTATAAAAAATCATTAAAAATTTTCAAACTTTGGAGGGGTAATTTGCAATGTGCTAAACTTTAAGGGTGTTTTTTTGTAAATTTCAAATTTAATAGATTTTCAATCATTTATGTTCTTTTCCAAAACGTTATGTGTAATATTGACTATGAAAGGTTTTTTTCTAAACCTATACTTTTAAAGTGAGTATGATATTTTTTGTAAAATTTTAATTTTCTAGGGGTTGTTGGTAATTTTGTATATTCATTTTAGTGTCTATAGGTTAGAAATTCTCATAGTGTTTTTATAAATTATGAATTTTAGGGGCTTTTTATAATTTTTTAAACTTATAGGCTTTTTCTACAGATTGTAAATAGTTTATAGACTATTTATAATTCCTATGCTTTCAATTTACTAATGAGTTTGAAATTCTCAGGGTGTTATTTGTAAATTTTGAATTTTAAGATTTTGTTTGTAATTTTTGAAACTTCAAGGGTGTTTTCTATAAATTATAAATTATGTAGGGGATATTTATAATTCCTATATTTCCAGTGTACTATTAGGTTAGAAATTATCATAATTTTTGTAAATTTTACAACCTGAGAGTTTTATTTTATAATTTGTAAAAAGTTCAGTGTTTATTGTAAATTCCATAAATTTTCGGGGGTTGTTTGTGTTATTTGTAGTTTTTAGTGTGTTTATAGATTTGAAATTTTTAAGGTGTTTTTTATAAATTTTGAATTTTTAGGGGTGTTTTTATAATTTTTAAAACTTACAAGATATTTTCTCCAAAGTTAAAAAACTTTTAGTTTCTAGCTAGTATATATTTTTCAGATTTCTCACTGAATTGAAATAAGTAAAATTTATAATTTTTAAGATATTTTAATAAAAATTTAAATATGTAGGGGTGATTTTGCAATTTAAAAAACTTAAGAGGATAATTTTTACAAAGTCCAAAATTTTTAAGGTGTTGGCTAGCATATGTTTTTTAAAATATCTAAAGCATTTCCTTGACATTTAACTAAGGAAGCAAAAAAATATTCATCTAATTCAGAAACCTCTAATCCTGAACCAATTCCAGATCCACCAGTTAGTTCAGATACCATTGCATACCTATTAAAACTTACACTTTTACCTCGACTTGTGCTTGAAGCCGAAGGCGCTGAAACTGTAGACCGTTGTGCAGCTATACCATGTCTAGCTGCATACTCATACTATAATGTTTGAAAATAATTTCTAATAGATAAATGATGAGAAGGGTGGAACCATCATCTAAGTCCATAATCTGTCCATCATATAATGACTGTAACAAACTTTGAAGATCAATATCCTTCAAACATGGATCAATAAGAACCCCTAAACCAAAAATATGATGAATATGCCTAAAAAACTTATTAAATTTGCTCTTCATTTGAAAAATTATATTTCCAAAAATATCATCCATACGATATTTGAATTTTTTTTTGAATATTTAAAATTTGTAAAGCAGCTAAAGTAATGGTTGGATAATAACAATCAGATAACAACATAGTAGCATCATAAAAAACTTGTAACATCTTATTTAATTTACATATAATTGTCCATTCATCTTCACTTATTCCATAAGTGGTATCAGAGCTAGAACTAGAAGCATAAAAATTTATAATTTCTTTATATTCTATTGCTACACTTAACATTGCAGATGAGGAATTCCACCTATGATCAACATTTTTTGGAATTAGTCTAGGCTTATAATTTTTTCTTTTACAACATTGTTTCCATCTTTTAATTCTCATTTTAGAAGCATTATGCATATTAGCAACTGTTCTAACATTTTCTATCATGGGTTTAATTTCAAAAAATGTACTTTAAATAATTAAATTTAAAATATGATAGATACATCTAACATGAATAGAGTCACCATGACATGGCAATGACAGAGTTGTTTTAATAAAATCAACAGCTACATTGTTATTACTTACATTATCTAGTGAAAGAGAAAATATTCTTTGATCAATTTTTAGTTTTATAAGTTCTTCAATTATTAAATTTGCAATATTAATACCAGTGTGTGACTCTTCAATTGCAATAAAAGAAATAACTCTTTTAAATATTTGCCAATTTTCATCAATCCAGTGTGCTGTGATACATAAATAACCAGTTTGCACTCTAGATGTCCAAATATCAGAAGTTAAAAAAAATTTACAGTTTAAATTTTTAAAATAAAAAATTATTTTTCCTTGTTCCTCCTGATAATATTTTAAAATATCACGTTGACAGGTTTGACGAGAAAATTTTGTAAATACGGGATAAAAATCATCTCTAAATAAATCTTTAAATTCATCATCTTCTACTAATTTAAAAGGCAGGTTTTTAAGAACAATAAACATGATTAGCATTTCCTAGCTCGGGCAGCGTCATAATTCTAACTACCGAGGGTACCAGAAGAGGAGGATTGAGAAATCATAGACTGTCGGATATCACCTTGAAGATTCTGACCTTTGTTGTGTTTTTCTATATGACGTTTGAGATGGTTGGTGCCGCTCTTATGATGAGCTTGGAAAACCTGACCGCACAACGCACATTTTGCCTTCTGGGAGATGATCCTACCGTGTTCATCCTTGGTGACGTCTATTTTCTTAAAAAAATTCCACACATCGGATCTCGGCCTTTTAGGAGCTCTTGGTGCAATAGATTCGTCGCCACCAGATTCAGGATTAACACCGGTAGGAGGAGGAGTTGTTGTAGGAGGACTCATATCTGGATCGGTAGGAGATAGGTTTTGCTCTTCATAATCAGATACAGAAGCCATTTGATGGAAGTATTAGAAAATATAAGAGATTATAAGATAGTATAAGAGAGTATAAGATTGTATAAGAGAGTATTAGAGAGAAGTAGATGAGTTTTGTTGTGAGAAAATGAAGTGAAACCCCCCCTCTATTTATAGAGGCAGCCCCCTAGGCAAATGACAAAAAAAACCATCATATTCTAGCCGTTTTTTGACTGTTTTAAGGGGCAAATCGGTCAAATGCCGTTTGCCCCCTAGGCAAATGACAAAAAAAACCATCATATTCTAGCCGTTTTTTGACCGTTTTAAGGGGCAAATCGGTCAAATGCCGTTTGGTCGGTGCGGACCAGGCTGGGCCGGCCCGGCCAAAACGGTCAGTTTTCTGACTGTTTTGGCCAAGCCGGGCAACCCGGCCCGACCCGGCATAAACGGTCAGAAATGACCGGGCCCGACCGGGCTGGCCCGGCCAAATTCCGCCAACGGTCACAAATTGTGACCGTTGGCGCCGGGCCGGGCCAGGCCGGCCCGGCCCGGTTTTTTCATCAACGGTCACCCTAGGGTGACCGTTGTTGCTTGGGCCGGGCCCGGACCGGCG
>NC_033796.1:103812727-103813372 GCF_001876935.1 Asparagus officinalis
GGGCGACTTTGCGCCGACCCGGGCCCGTGCCCGGACCCGGGTTTGGCCCGGGTTTCCGGGCCGACCCCGAGCCCGGGCTCCGGCCTTTTTGGAGACCCCTAGAACCACATATGGGAGTAGTGAAATGATCACATTGTCTCTTGCTTTGCACTTTGTGTGCCCAGAACCTCTCGCACGGTGCGAAAGGTTCTAATAGGATACATCTACATCCATGTGCACCTATACGTCCGACGATATCACCGATCCATTCGACAAATAGATCAGCTAAGCTTTGACAGATTTTTTAGGTCTTGTTTATACCCAGGTATGAAAGACATTTTGTATCTGCGAAAAGGTAGATCAAAAACTTGGTAACACATACTCCAGCTCAAAAGTTCGTAAACCAAGAGAGGACGAATAATACACTTTAGGAAAACCTCAAATTTATCAATAGGCTACTCTTAACGCAATTTCATCAACAGACTTTGTTGGTTTTCTTTTACAATACCGAAAGCATAAACGAACATGCTCCAAAAAAACAAGTAATAGACTATAAATTGAACTACAAAACGATTACCAGCTTTCACGCCTCTTCAAAATGAGCTTCTTCTTTAATAGTTCAAACTTTCTTCGAAGATGAGCTGTCACCTCAATTTCATGCTTTTC
>NC_033796.1:103813395-103822143 GCF_001876935.1 Asparagus officinalis
GATTCGGTCAACTTATTAGTCTATCTTCACTGAAGAGTATATCTTTCTAACGAACCAGAAGCAGGCATAGAATCCAATAGTCCCCGTCAAAACAAAGAAAGCGAATGACCCAATCAACATGTACCCGAAGTATAAAATCCCTGAGACAACTTTGGTTATCTCCAGCTTCGTGAAGAAATAGAAGGCTGCGTAAAGGAAGAGATACAGTGCAGAAGAGCCAGCAGTGAGATAAGCTCTCCACCACCAATGGTAGTCCTCGCTGCACAGTTGGAAGTAGCAGAGCACAATTGTAATCTCAGCACAAGTCACAAGGAGAATGACGAAGACGATGAAGAGGAAGCCGAAGATGTAGTAAAATTGATTCAGCCAAATGGAGGTTAAAATGAAGAATAGTTCAATGAAAACTGCTCCGAAGGGAAGAATGCCTCCAATTAGTATAGAGAATGCCGGCTGCATGTACCAAGCTTGCTCAGGTATTTGCCTAGGGATTTTATTTGTTTTAACCGGATCTTCAACTGGGGGTTTCTTAAAACCTAGGAAACTACCAGCGAATACTAATGGAACTGATATACCAAACCAGAGGAATACTAAAGCAAACATGGTTCCAAAGGGAACTGCCCCAGATGATTTCTCACCCCAAATCAGAGCATTGAGCACGAAGAAGATGGAGAAGACTATGGCTGGGAACATAAGTGCAGTCTTCAAGGTGATCTTTTTCCACTCGGTGCCTTTGAACATTTTAAAGAGTCTTGCTGAGGAGTAGCCAGCGAATAGCCCCATAAAGACCCAGAGAAGAACCATGGCGGTCATAAGACCACCTCGATTTGAGGGAGAGAGGAAACCAAGGAGAGCAAAGATCATAGTGACAACTGCCATTAAGAAGAACTGAACTCCCGTTCCTACAAAAACACAGAGAAGGTCAGAGTTTGTAGGTGGCCTGAAGACATCACCATGGACTAATTTCCACCCGGTCTCTTCTTGGGCTTCTTCTTGAGTGTCAAGTTGGTTGTAGTTTGCTATGTCCTTGTACAGAGTTCTCATCATGATCATGGCTACCATGCCGGAAAGGAAGAGGACGATCATCAAAGAGTTGATGATGGAAAACCAATGGATTTGATCGTCGTTCATGAGAAGGTAAGTGTCCCATCGTGATGCCCACTTGACATCACTTGGCTGCACTAGGAAAATCACACGGACGTAAAATTTAAGGTTTAAAGAAAGAGTTATTTGCACTTGGAAGTACACCAAAGTTCAAAATTTTACTTTGATCCCCTCCACCAAAATTTTTAACAACAATTTATCTTTGATGCCCCAAACATTAACAAGAAATTTAAGTTTGCGGTATCAATGTTAAATTTTGTTGAACTTAGACGTATATTTTTTGGGCAAGAGAATTTTTTGGGGTACCGATAATAAATGAAGTAAACTTTGGAGTAGTTAAATGCAAATAACCCATAAAGAATAATGAAATCTTCATAATGAATCCATATATACCTGAAATGTAACATCATAACTAAAGACAATGTATGCATCAGCAGCCACTTCCTGAGGAGCATTAGAGCCAGGAGATATTTTGGTGTTTGGGTTACATGTTGTCACTCTTGGGTTCTTATCATCCCACTCACTGTACTCATGATGTACACTGTTTGGAGAGCAAACAAGATCTCAATAAAAGAAAATTAACTTGTTCAACAGAAGTAGACAAGAATTTGCATCAAATCAGGACATGAAGGCAACCTGCAGTTTCACTAACTTTACAAGATTACTTCTTTTATGCACATTATCATGCATGCTAAGATATTAGCGATCAGGTGCAATAGAAGATCAATCACCATCGCAACTAGATAATTGACAACAGATGGATTGTAAGACACTTTGAAAATATAGAAAACGACAATGACAAAGATCCTGATCCTGATAGCATGAATAATCTTTTCCATTTCATACACTGCAACATAAAGGTGAACTCTGGATAACTTGATAATTGTTCCACATTTTTTTTTAATTTTTATAGCATTGAATAATCTTTTCCATTTCAATTTCTTTTCATACTCAGAGTCAAATGCAGGACAATAGGAGTTAACTGACTCTTGAGTCCTATATAAAATATGAAGTTGATTAGTATCTCAAATTCTAAACCGTACACACCCCACTTGATCTTGAATGAAAGATATATACGGCAAAACCTAAGCGTGTGCGAAAGTGTATCTGAAGCCCATAGCAATAAAGTTTGTGGTTTCTTAACCTCAAACATTCCTAATATATAACATAAAATAGGAGCTTTTAGTATATCTAGGAAAGATAGGTAGTAGTCAAAAACATGACATCTATAACAGCACTCTGCAAGTAGAGGGACAGATATCAACTGCACAGATACATAAATGAGATAGTTACATATTTAGTAGCTTTTCCAATAATTTAAGTCGTTAATGAACTGCATAAACTCATCGCGATTCTACACTGAACTCTTAAAACTTCTAGTAAACATTAGGCCTAGCTGCTTAAGATCCACTAAATTTAAGCATGTTACTTTTTTTCATTTTTTAAGATAGCATATAATAATGGAAAATAACTGAAAGTCAATAAAAAGTCAGAAAATGCCCTAGATGCAGTACGGAGTGGCAATAACATAAGAGGAAATAGTAGAACAGGTAGCAGGGTTAGCAACATGGAGCAGTGACAACAACAAATCACAGGAGAAGAAAAGAGGACGAGGAGTAAGAAAGTAACAGAGGAGTCGAAGGTAAAAGAACTAACTACAAAGTTTAAAAATAAAAGAAAAGTTAAACTAAATGAAAAATATATATAGGAGTCGCGCAGTGGTGCGGGCAGAGGCAAGAGTCGCGCAGTTGTGCGGGCAGAGGCAAACAAAGTCAATGGGGGCATTTGGTACAGTCGACTGAGAAACTAAGAAGGGAGGGAGGGCAGTTCACTGGAGTACATTACATGTATTAAACTAATCAACCGGCTGATCCCAAACTTACTGGGCCACCTGATTTCAACCAGATTATATAAGCTTATTGAAACAGATAAAGCCTGGTTAAGAAGACCCGAGCTGCTTTTGGCTGCCCAAGCTGTCCAAACACTTCATATGTTCCACCCAGGGCCTACAAGGAGCTCCGTGCATCACTAGCACATAGGTGACTGCCTAAACTTCTTTACAAAAATGGTAGCCGATCAACAATACGAACCACCAGAATTGAGTATGTTCAAACTTCAAATATGTTAATTCAATCATCATCATCATCATTTAAAAATACAACAATTTCCTCTCCCTATCCTTCGTTGCCTGAAAATCTATGCCATTATTACTTATTTCTCTAATTATCATTTAGTTAACGTATGTTACTTTCATGAATTCATATAAATTCCATAACTAGAAATCATCTTAACTACATCAAATTGTACATTGTTATGTGCAAAATGATATTTACAAATAATATGTTAACATGAAAGCAAATGCACGCACCTGCTTGGAATAACCTCAAACCCAACTATGCGAGCATCATCAGTCTCAGGGTCCATATGATACAGGACCTTGAAGCTTAGGTGGTTATTAATGTAATATTTGTTATCTTTGCTCTGCAACAACCAACTCAAGTGTTACCCATAATATCAAAACCAAGCACAACCTACATGTGAATTACCATTCAAAATATAGAATATAACTTACACCAGTCAGTATGTCCTTGTAACCCACGCGGAAGCCATGCTCGTAACTTGGCAATTGGCTTCCGTCTCTGCTTTGTCTTGGAACTGCCACAGGAAGATTATCCAAGATCCTGTAAAGCACACCACAGATCTGTTAGGTACTGGACCACAAAACAGACTAACAGGGGAAAACTTTGAGATTAGAACACACTTTGCAAAAGGGCGTTTCTAACCTGTATAACCCCCAAATCAACCGTACTGAAGATTTACTGATATTTTCTAATTAGCCCTCCAATTCTACAACACTGAATTCAAATACTCCCCAAAAGTAAATTAAGGGATATATTCATGTTATTCCAACTTTGTCTGTCAGTTATCTAGCTACAATTTTGCCTTTCCACCATTAAAAGACTAATGTCATAAAATTTAGGGGATATTTTGTGCTTGGAGGGTAGGTAAATTAGCAAATATCTAGATTTGAAGATAAATCTGCAAATATTTCATATTTGGGCTATAATTTCATAGACAAAAAGCATTTATAAAATAACTATACTGCAGATAAATATTGCTACTTCAGTATTTGCCCGAAAAATGTCAGGGGTTAGAACTCACATATTTACTCGATATTCATCATCAATCTTCTCCTTAAAATTCTTCTCAGTTTCCTTGGTGAGCTTCGTGCGACAAGCCACTTTACACGTCTCATCAGTCCTCATCTTGAACTGGTCGTGATTGAAGTAAAAAAATGCATTGTTAAAACAATTCAACGATTCCAACAACAATGCTGCAAATTGCATGATTGTTAGATTGAAAAGATCAAAATATACTAACAGTATAGATGGAGTTCTCGATCCGATCCCCACGAAGCACTTCCCCCAAATTCTCAGCGCTGTTCAAGATCTTTGCGGGCTTGCAGTAATCCAAGAAATAATAATTATATGGAAGCTGTGTCTTCGTTGAAGAGAGTTTGTTCACTTTAACCTGAAGCTCATCACCCTGAGCAAACAAAACACAGTAAATCACAGCTCTAAGCCCACATATCAAAGCAAGCCGCCATCTTTCAAAGAAAAAACACAAGCGCAGAGCAAAATTTCCCAGATCTGATCCCTTTTCGTGTTAAATACAAATCAAGTATCACAATTTCAGAATAATAAAACATATTCCATCCCTATATCCACAGACCGAATTAATATGTCATCTTTTAAAGGAAAAATATCAAAAATGTAGATCAAATTTTGCTCAGGTTCGATCCCATTAGTGCAAAATACAAACCAAATAGCAAAACCTTCACATCAGTTAAAAAGTTTCCTCTTTTCCATAGGAATTCGGGAGTTGAATGAGGGCAACAAAAAAATTCTCAATTTCTGTTTTTCCAAATGACACCTAGTATCACTCATTTTTATAATTTATTTAAAAAAACCATCATACTTTTATCAACCACTAGATCTTAGGACAAGGTCGGGCAGATCTCGATCTTGACTCGAGATAGAGAACGGCAGCAACTAAAGAAAAACTAGGGTTAGAGACCTAGATCTAGTGGAAAGTGGAAGCCGTAGCCAGATCTGAGATCGCTCGTACCTTCACGAAATCGCGAGGGGCGACGCCGGGGAGATAGAAGGCGGAGGACGATGCGACGAGGAGGAGGAAGAGGAGGAGGCTGAAGGCGGCGGCGGTCGCCATTCTCGAGCTCGATGGATCGAGAGCCAGATCGAAATCGAGAGATCGAGATCGAGATCTTGAGAGAGGAGAGAGAAACGACGAGGGATTGATTTATAAATAGGATGAGTAATTGGAGGAGAAAGAACGAGAGAGGTTTTGGATTCAAGATAGCGATGAGGTGGCCGACCTGAACGAGCGACCGAACGTTGGGACTCACGCTGACGTGGCGATAAGTTATGATGCCGTGGCCCTTTCCTAATTGTTTATTGGCGGAATTGCACATCAGTCCCTTACGTCACATCTAACCACCAAATAGTCCCTCAAATCTCACTATTTACTTATCAGTCCCTTGAAACTTCATTTTTCTTGCCATATGGTCCTTCTGTTAGAACAATTGTCAACTTCAATAACTCTAGTTTAGTTAATGCTTAACTCAACAACTCAAGTTACCTTATTGCCTCTAGGATATAAATTTCCCTTCCAAATTTTGTGTTTAGAGGGAAGCTAGCCGTGGGAGTGACCTTAATTTTGGGTTTGGGAGAAGCATGGGACCATTGGAGAAGAAAGAAGGTGGGTTTGGGTTAGTATAGGTGGGGGTAAAATGGGTATTCTACCTAATTTCGTCATATTTAACGGTCATTAATAACACAACATAACACGAGGGATGGATTTGCAAGAAAACTAATGATTTAAGGGACTAATAAGCAAATAATGCGTTTTGAGGGACTATTTGGCAATTAAAGATGATGTAAGGAACCAGTATGCAATTAACCCTTGTTTATTTATTTATTTAATTTCAACACTCAAGAATAAATTAGTCTGGGGCATCTGAATGTTCCCTATTGATTCTATTATGAAAAATTCCTCAAGGACCCAAAATATAGGACCAATATGGGGGGACAAGTAAGGTGTCCCCTTCCTATTGGATAAGGAGTTGGCCATCATTAATGATGGCCAACTCATTATCCAATAGGAGGGGGGCACCTTACTTGTCCCCCTTATTGGTCCCATATTTTGGGTCCATGTAGCAAAGCTCTTCTATTATTATATAAAGTCGATGCACTGCAGCACATCATTTGTTGCAAATCAAGAAAATTATAAATGAGATTAGTATGTCATTTGTTGCTCAATAGTTAGGCATTAGGGTTTATTAAAAATTAATTTTCTTTATTTACAATTTAATGTATAGAATTTAATTAATACTAAGTTAGTAAAGCATGTTTAAGCTAACATTAAAACAATAAAATATTTTAAGTTAAAGTTGCACTTACAGTTAAGTTTGACAACAACTTAAGTTAACAACAGTTTAAGTTAACAGTAACTTAAACTTAAGTAGTTATTGTTAATTTAAACTTAACAGTAACTTGTGATAAAAAAACTTAACAGTAACTTAAATTTAAGTAGTGAGTTAAATTAATTAAATAACATTTAGGTAAAAAAATTTGGTTTAGTTGTAAATTTAATATTGTAGTTTTATCATGATTTGATTTTAATCTATGTATGGTATGTTTGTTCACTTATTATGATTCAAAATGTCGAGTGTACTTGCAAAGGAGTCTGCAGGTTCCACCACTATTCCTGTGCCCCCCGTGAAAGATAGAAGGAACTCATGGAACATCGGCTGGGCGTTCTAATTTTGTTCGGACCAAAAAAATTTGAATATTGTGCAATGCTGACTATGTGGACACAAGGTGAATGTGGGGATCCAACAATTTAAGAAGCATCTTGTAGACTGTGTTTGAAGATTAATGAAGAAAAAATAAGCAAAGAGTGAAAGAAGTGATTGACGCTAAGGAGAGGCACACTATGGACTTATAAGAAGAACTCCATACGACGAGGTTGAGGGATGAAGAAAAAGATGAAAAATGAAATCATCTCTCCTCCTACATGCGGTGAATCTTCAAAGAGGTCCAGAGAGCCTACTGTCGGGCTGATTGATGATTATACCGCTAGTGATCAGGAGCTAACGAAGAGGTTGAAAGGGAAAATGAAGCAAAACGGGGTGAAAGATTATTTCTTAAAGGAGAAGAGAGTTTGGTTACATGATCAACTAGCTACTTGGGCATATGAAAATACCATCGCCTTTCATGTCATCAATCTCCATGGATTTCTTTTTGAAGACATGCATGGTTATTGAAGACTATGGACCGAGCTATAGACCTTCCATCATGTACATATTAAAGGAGCCCCTATTGCGAAGAGCTGTTTAGAGAACAAATGTCTCTTTAAAGACACACGAGGAGAAGCGGGACAAGAGTGGATGCTCCATTATGACTGATGCTTTGTCGGATAGAAAGATGTGATTGGTAATAAATCTTTGCATCCATTGCAAATTGGAGCAACTTTCTATAAGTCGATTGAGACCTTCAAAGAGGCACATACAGAGCAATATATATTTGAGTTGGTTAATGGAGCTATTGAGCAGATAGGAGCTGATAAAGTCATTCATGTTGTCATAGATAATGCAACTGCAAATATGGTGGCGAAGGAGCTTTTATACAGGGCGAGACTGAGGATCTTTTGGACTAGCCATGTAGCACACATTGTTGACCTGATGCTTGAGAGCATCGGAAGTTGAGCTTATTTAGAGGAGCAATTGAGAAAGTAAGGATTTTACCGTCTTTATTTACAATCATCACAAGACTTTGTCCATGATGTGTTGTATATATGACAAGAGGGATATTGTGAGGCCTGGAGTCACTTGCTTCGACACTATATTTTTGACTTTGCAGAGACTTCTTGAGAAGAAGGGGGAGATGAGATATATGTTCTTTGATGAAGCATGGGTGAGATGCAAACTTGCAAAGGTGGCTATAGGCCAAAGGTGGAGGCGGTTGCTATGGGTGATAGTTGGTGGACAACAGTGGGCAATGTCTTAAAAGTGTATGCTCCTATTTTTCGATTATTAGGGTTATCGATAGTGACTACAAATCCTCAATGGGGTTTTTGGTGGGGATGCTTGAAGATATGAAGAAAGATATCATTCAAGTTTTTAAGAAGATGGAGAAGGATTTTATGCCCGTGATTGATATTATAAATGGGAAGTCCAAGGATTTACCCATTTCTCCCTTGCATACGGCTTCTTATTAGGGGTGGGCAAAAACCGAAAAAACCGGTTCAATCGAAAAAACCGTCCGAAAAAGCGGGCAGGTTAATCGAACCGGATTAAATGGATGAGAAGAAGGCTCTAAACCGCCCGAACCGGATTAAACCGGTCTGGATCCAGTTTGAACCCCTGAACCGCCCGAAAAAAACTGACCCGAATTTATATATATATATATATATATATAACGGGCAGGTTAATCGAACCGGATTAAATGGATGAGAAGAAGGCTCTAAACCGCCCGAACCGGATTAAACCGGTCTGGATCCAGTTTGAACCCCTGAACCGCCCGAAAAAAACCGACCCGGATTTATATATATATATATATATATATA
>NC_033796.1:103823620-103870804 GCF_001876935.1 Asparagus officinalis
TTGGCGTCGGTTTGGTCTCCAAGTGGGAGATTGTTAATTTGGGGGTGGATACCAACCTCTGCACCGGCGAGGAGCTCCGACGAGCTCGATGTCGACGAGGCGAAGCCACAGGTGAGGTCCAGGCTATCTTCGGCAGCGCCCCCCCGAGCTCTGCGTTCGAGCTCGAGCCCCACGTGCGAGCGCCTCCACCCAACTCTGCGTTCGAACGCAACCCTGCGTTTGGCGATGGCGTCCTTTGCGTTCGAGCGCTCCCACCTCTGCGTTCGGCCTCGAATTTGGCGTCGAAGCAGTCGCTGGCGACAGGCTGTCGCCAGCCCTCCACCTCCGCCTATAAAAGAGACCCCATGCCCTAGGGTTTAGCTGCTGAAGAACTTCCCCCTCTCCTCCGATTTCTCCTTCTCTGGTGGCGGCGGCTGCCCTAAAATCGCAGAGGCGATTTTTCTCCAGCTCTCAACGCGATTTTGAGAGAGAGAGAGGGGATTTAAAAGGAGAGAGAGAGAGAATTAAAGAGGGTTTAATTGTGGGGTATCATTTATTCTCAAGTTGAGAATTGAAAGGGGTTCATACCCTTTGATTATTAACACTGTAGCTACAGTGTTTATCAGAGAAATCTCAGTTTTGAGATACGCTCCTAAATTGTAATTTCTTGTTTAATTAATAAGAAATTATCTGTGTGGCTCCCGAGGACGTAGGCAGTTGCCGAACCTCGTAAATCTTGTGTATTTTTTCTATTCTGCGTTTCTGTTGCATTAGGGATTTCGGCGTTAGATTCCCAACAACTGGTATCAGAGCGTGAAACGATCTAGAACAAGTCAGATTCAAGTGGGAGCCATGGCCACAGATGAGGCAAAAATGAGACTTGAGAAATTTGATGGAACAGATTTCGGATTCTGGAAAATGCAGATAGAGGATTATCTGTATCAGAAAAATCTGTATCAACCACTATCGGGGAAGAAGCCAGATTCTATGAAGGAAGAAGAGTGGAACCTTCTAGATAGACAAGCCCTCGGAGTTATCAGATTGACGTTGACTCGCAATGTTGCGTTCAACATAGCGAAGGAGAAGACCACGGCAGGTCTTATGCCAGCTCTCTCAAATATGTATGAGAAGCCATCAGCCGCAAATAAAGTTCATTTAATGCGGCAGTTATTCAATCTGAAAATGGCGGAAGGCGCGTCAGTAGCACAACACCTCAATGAACTTAATACGGTTACAACCCAATTGAGTTCAGTTGAGATTGAGTTTGATGAAGAAGTTCGGGCGTTGATATTGTTGTCTTCCCTACCAGAGAGTTGGAACGCTACAGTCACAGCTGTGAGTAGCTCGTCGGGAAAGAAAAAGTTGAAGTTTGACGACGTTCGTGATTTGGTTCTCAGTGAGGAGATCCGACGGAGAGAAACGGGTGAAGCTACAACCTCTTCAGTATTGCATACAGAGTCAAGAGGTAGAAATTCAACCAGAGGAAACGGACGAGGAAAATCAAACTTCAGAGGTAGATCAAAGGACAGGAGGTCCAAATCAAGGAATCCAAGCAACAGCTCGAAGGCTATCGAGTGTTGGAATTGTGGAAAGACCGGGCATTACAAGAATCAGTGCAAGAGTGCACAGAAAGAGAAGGAGGCAAAGGCAGAGGTGAATGTCACATCCACTTCAGGAGGAGACGACGCATTGATATGCTCTTTGGAGAGCAAGGAGGAATCTTGGGTGTTAGATTCAGGAGCGTCGTTCCACGCTACTTCTCAGAAAGAATTCTTCGAGAAGTATACCCCCGGAAAACTTGGATACGTATATCTTGGTGATGATCAACCGTGTGCTATAGTGGGCAAAGGCGTGGTGAAAATTAAGTTGAACGGGTCAGTATGGGAGCTGAAGGATGTCAGGCATATTCCCGACCTGAGAAAGAATTTAATATCCGTAGGCCAGTTGGCTGGCGAAGGATACACCACAACCTTCCATGGAGGTGATTGGAAGATCTCAAAGGGCGCAATGACGATTGCCCGAGGCAGGAAGACTGGTACCCTATATATGACAGCAGGTGCACGTTGTTCGATCTCAGTTGCAGCAGGCAATGAGACTTCAAAGCTGTGGCACCAGAGACTCGGTCATATGAGTGAGAAGGGGATGAAAATCATGCATACAAAGGGAAAACTCCCAGGAATGCAGTCAGTGGAGATGGATATGTGTGAAGAATGTATACTTGGAAAGCAGAAGAGAGTCAGCTTTCAGACAAGTGGCAGAACCCCCAGGAAGCAGAAGCTAGAGCTCGTTCACTCAGATGTTTGGGGACCAACCACCACTGCGTCGATTGGTGAAAAACACTACTTCGTGACTTTTATCGATGATCACACTCGGAAAGTATGGGTCTACTTTCTGAAACATAAGTCAGAAGTGTTTGAGGCTTTCAGAAGATGGAAAGCCATGGTCGAGAATGAGACCGGTCTGAGAATAAAGAAGCTCAGGACCGACAATGGCGGTGAGTATGAAGACACCGGATTCAAGAAGTTCTGCTATGAGCACGAGATCAGAATGGAGAGAACCGTGCCCGGCACGCCTCAGCAAAATGGTGTAGCTGAGCGGATGAACCGAACGTTGATAGAGAGAGCCAGAAGCATTCGTGTACAGTCAGGCCTACCGAAGCAGTTCTGGGCAGAAGCAGTCAACACAGCAGCTTACTTGATCAACCGAGGTCCATCGGTTCCATTGGAGCACAGAATACCAGAGGAGGTATGGTGCGAAAAGGAGGTAAAACTCTCACATCTTAAAGTTTTTGGTTGTATAGCTTATGTGCATATTAGTGATCAAGGCAGGAATAAGCTTGATCCCAAGTCAAAGAAATGCACTTTCATCGGCTATGGTGAAGATGAGTTCGGTTACCGCATTTGGGACAACGAAAACAATAAGGTGATCAGGAGCAGAGATGTGATATTCAACGAGAAGGTGGTGTACAAGGACATGCACAAGACAGATGACTCAGAGAGCGAGTCAATATTTGTAGATGCAGATGATGTCCTGAGTAACCTCTCGGAAGAACCCAATGCAGAAGATCCTTAGCCAGAAGAGCCTGTTGGACAAGATGGTGCGCAGGAGCCCGACGCACCAGCTCCCATATTAAGAAGATCTTCTCGTCCTCCTGTACCCAACAGGAGATACATGAACTATCTGTTGTTGACAGATGGTGGGGAGCCTGAAAGCTTTGATGAAGCTTGTCAGTGTGGAGATGCGAGCAAGTGGGAGCTTGCAATGAAAGATGAGATGAAGTCTCTCATATCAAACCAGACGTGGGAACTAGCTGAGTTGCCCACGGGTAAGAAGGCACTCCACAACAAATGGGTGTACCGGGTGAAAGAGGAGCAAGATGGTTCCAGAAGATATAAGGCCCGGCTAGTTGTCAAAGGTTTCCAGCAGAAGGAAGGAATTGACTACACCGATATTTTCGCTCCCGTGGTGAAGCTAAATACTATCAGGATCGTGATGAGTATTGTAGCAATTGAAGATCTTCATCTTGAGCAGTTGGACGTGAAGACGGCGTTTCTTCACGGAGATTTAGAAGAGGAGATATACATGCACCAGCCAGAAGGTTTCTTAGAAGAAAAGAAGAAGAACCTGGTGTGTAGACTCAAGAAGAGCTTGTATGGCCTGAAACAAGCCCCAAGGCAGTGGTACAAGAAGTTTGACGGCTTTATCCCTCGCCGCGTCCTACCCCAGCCACCGCCAACGCGTCCTCGAGCTCCTGCTCGACTCTCCGCCGGAGATCGACGACTGCGAGGCTATGGAGGTGGAGGGATGCGAGGGGGAGGATGTGGATTTGATGTCATGCGAGGATGTGAGGATCCGAGGAGGACTCTCTGCCCAAAACCGAAACTGATCCAGCCCGATCTGAATTTCGGTTGGGCCGAATATTCGGATGAAAGGGGGAAAAACTGGATCTGGATGAGAATTTTGAGAATTCGAAAAATTCGGATTGGATGCGGATTGGGCTTAAAACCGACCCGAACCGAATATGCCCAGCCCTACTTCTTACTACCTCAACTCTTACTATTTCTATAGGGATAATATAGTGAAGGACTACAAAAGGGCAAAAGATAGATTTCTAGATGTGATGGAGTTGTTCTATCCTAATGTAGATGTTTGTCAGAAAATTGTGAGAAATTTGAGAATAAAAATTTGTATTAGTCTCCCTAACTGACTTAGAAAAAATAAATACAATCTCTCACAGTAATCTCTCTCTAACTAACTTAAAAAAAGAAATTATAATTTCTCTAATCAGTTTCCCGATTTACAAAAGAGAGAAGGAATCGACGGAGATCTTTCCCTTTGTTTAATACTGAGTTCTTCTTGGTAGCGATGGGAGTTCGATTCTTGTATCCCATTGACGATCCGAACTCTTCACTTCGTAGAACTTGGTTGATTCCTCGTGATAGGAAGAACTTGCAATGCAAGTTTTAAACTCTGAACGAGTTTGAAAACTCGGTGAAGAGTTAATTTGAGAAAGGAAATTAATCCTTTTTGATCTAACCGAAATGTTTCACAAGCCAAGGCCGAATAGCTCCAAGAAAATCTCTTGATTATGCTTCAAACTCTCCAATATCCGAAGCCTCCAAACCTTGATAATTCTGATCCCCAAAATGATGATCTGCCGCAAAAAGATCCCTTTTTAAGCTGATTTTTCTGCTATTTATAGGGGTTTAAGGGGTGTAACTAACCTCTTAAATCGCTCCTAAGTGGGGATGTTGTTAGGATGAGGGTGTAGATCAAACCTCATTTCCGATGAGGAGCGCCGGCGAGGAGCTCCGACGAGCTCGATGTCGACGCAGGCGAAGCTGGAGGCGTAGCCCAGGTGAGCTTCGATGGTCGCAGGCGAGCTCGAGCTCTGCGTTCGAACCCCGACTCTGCGTGCGAGCGCCTCCCCCGAGCTCTGCGTTCGAACCTCCCCCGAGCTCTGCGTTCGAACCTTCCCCTCCTTTTAGCTCTGCGTTCGAACCCTTTGTTGACCTCGGCGTTTCTTGGGGATCCGACCTCTGCGTCGGCTCGAACTTGGCGTCCAAGCGGCCGCTGGCGACAGGCTGTCGCCAGCCCATCGAGTTTCCCCTATAAAACCCCCATCGCCTAGGGTTTCGAATGCTGCGGCAGAGCTTCTCCTCCCCTCCTCCGATTTTCTTCTTCTGGCGGCGGCGGACTGCCCTAAATCGCTGCTGCGATTTTTGATTTAATCCTCAGTCTTCAACAGTAGTTGAGGGGATTTAAGAAGAGAGAGAGAGAAAATTAAAAAGGGGTTTTATATTGTGGAGTTCATTTATTCTCAAGTGAGAATTGAAAGGGTTCATACCCTTTAATTATTAACACTGTAGCTACAGTGTTTATTTGAGAAATCTCAGTTTTGAGATTTGCTCCTAAATTGTAATTTCTTGTTTGATTAATAAGAAATTATCTGTGTGGCTCCCGAGGACGTAGGCAGTTGCCGAACCTCGTTAAAACTTGGTATACTTTTTCTATTCTGCGTTTCTGTTGCATTAGGGGTTTCAGCGTTAAATTCCCAACAACTGGTATCAGAGCGCGAAACGATCTAGAGGAAGTCAGATTCAAGTGGGAGCCATGGCCGCAGATGAGGCAAAAATGAGACTTGAGAAATTTGATGGAACAGATTTCGGATTCTGGAAAATGCAGATAGAGGATTATCTGTATCAGAAAAATCTGTATCAACCACTATCGGGGAAGAAGCCGGATTCTATGAAGGAAGAAGAGTGGAACCTTCTAGATAGACAAGCCCTCGGAGTTATCAGATTGACGTTGAACACTGTAGCTACAGTGTTTATTTGAGAAATCTCAGTTTTGAGATTTGCTCCTAAATTGTAATTTCTTGTTTGATTAATAAGAAATTATCTGTGTGGCTCCCGAGGACGTAGGCAGTTGCCGAACCTCGTTAAATCTTGTGTACTGTTCTCTATTCTGCGTTTCTGTTGCATTAGGGATTTCGGCGTCAAATTCCCAACAGATGTGATCCCCTTAAATCGTGGAAAATAGTTTTGAAACCGTTTCGATCGTGTTTGAACGAGTCAAACGTGAAATTCGCATTCTGGGAATGAACTCCGTGTCTTGAACTTGGGACGCGAAGGTGAGCTCTGCATGTGGAGTTGAAAATGTGATGGTGATCTCCGTGTTTTATTCTTGGAACGCAGAGGTGAGCTCTGCATCTTGAATCTGGAACACAACAATGAGCTCCGCGTTTTGAGTCTGAACACGACCACGAACTTCGCATTTTGCTTTGAAGAGACCATCAACGTGTATTCTCTTCTGTTAGAGCGTTGTGAAGATTGTCATCTTATAATCTTCGTATTGGCTCTTTGCACAGTGAGAGTCGTCAGTTGTAACTCTTGCTGGTGATTGTGAAGGTAGTTAAATTGCAACCTTTGTCGATTGACGTGAAAGTCTTCAAATTGTAGCCTTCTGAAAGTCGTGGAATTATAACTTCCATCATTAATGTTTGATGGAGATCGACTATCTGCGATAATTTTTAGATAGCCTATAGAACCCCCTCTAAAATTTTTAAAAGTTCACGGTTGACTGGAATGAATTTTCTAAATACTTTGGATCTCAAATTTGATTTTGGAATTGTTGATTCCTCATCATAAAGGATTTATTCTATATATCCACTACGAAGGCCTCAGGAACTTGGTTGAAGGAATTTGCCATGCCAGACAGGGTGAGTGTCATGCTTCTGCTTCAGAAATGTGGGAGTGAGCTCTCGCGTTTTGTTGCTTTTTGAAACACTGAGGTGAGCCTCACGTCGGTCTTCTGAAATGTAGGTATGAGCCTCGCGTTTGGCTTCTGAAACACGGGTGTGAGCCTCGTGTTTGGCTTCTGAAATGCGGGTGTGAGCATCGCGTTTTGAAGTTGAAACACAGAGATGAGCCTCACGTTTGGAGTTTAGAATGCGGGGATGACCCTCGCATTTTAAGTTTGGAACGCGGGAATGACCCTCGCGTTTTAAATTTGGAATGCAAGGATGACCCTCGTATTTTGAATTTGGAATGCAGGGATGACCCTTGCGTTTTGAATTTGGAACACATGGATGACCTTCACGTTTTGAATTTGGAACGCGTTGATGACCTCCGTGCTTTGAAATTAGAGCGCGGGGATGGACCTCTACGTTTTGATAATGAACGCTTGTCATTCTGTTGAAAAGAATCAACAAGTTTATGGGAGTTTAACTGTTAGAGGTGTGGTATTAACATAACAGTCATTTGTGGACCTCTCATCCTATTGGAAATGATTGATAAGTTGATTTTGTTATCAGAGATATAGTGTTAACTTGATAATTTTTGGTGGACTTATGATTTGAACAAGATTTTTGTGGACTTATCACTCTATTGAAGAGAGTCGATAAGTTGATTTTGTCAGAAGTGTGGTTTTACTCAGCAACAAGGTATTGATTATGAGGAGACATTTTCTCCTGTTGCTCAGATGCCCACCGTTCGTACTCTACTTGCGATTGTTGCTGCTCATCGTTGGTCCTTATACCAGATAGATGTCAAGAATGCTTTTCTCCATGCTCTTTATCTGAGACAGTATATATGCAATCGCCTTCAGGGTCCGATATTCCTCCAAGACGTATGTCTCATTCGTCGTGTTGTTTATGGTCTCAAACAGGCACCCCCGAGTGTTTTCGCGATGTCGTGCTCAAGGTGGGCTTTATGGAGAGTCATCAAGATGCTTCTCTATTTGTTCACACTACATCACGTGGCAAAGTTTTATTACTCCTTTATGTAGATGATATGATCATTACAGGTGATGTTGTTGCTCATATACAGTTCGCAAAATCTCAATTACAACAACAGTTCCACATGAATAATCTTGGATCTCTTCGCTATTTTCTTGGTCTAGAAATTTCTCAGGGCCCGCGGGGTGTACTACTGTCTCAACAAAAGTATCTCTCAGTTATTCTAGATCGTGCTGAGCTAACGACGATGCAACTGTCGATACTCCACTCTAATATAATGTCAAACTTCGCTCTACTGATGGTGAGCCTCTATCTGATCCTATCTGATACTGATATCTTATTGGCTAGTTGGTCTATCTGTGCATCTCTCGACCAGATATCTCTCATGTTATTGGCATTGTCAGTCAATTTGTTAGTGCCCCATATTCTGTACACTATGCTGCCTTATTACGAATTCTTCGGTATCTCCGGGGTACTAGCACTCGCTCTCTTCTGTTCCCTGCTACATCCAAATTAGAGTTTTGTGCATATTCTGGTGCTGATTGAGCTGGTGATCCCATTACCAGGAAGTCTACCATAAGTTATTGTATATTTCTTGGTGATTCCCTTATTTCCCGACGGAGTAAGAAACAAGATGTTATTGCTCTTTCCAGCACCGAGTCAGAGTATCGTGCAATATCCACAACAGCTAAAAGATTATTCATCTTCGTCGTCTTCTCAGTGATTTCGGTATTTCTGTTACGACTCCTACTCCTCTCTATTGTGATAATAAAAGTATCATCCAGATTGCTAATAATCCAGTATTTCATGAGAGGACCAAACATATTGAGCTCGACGCTCATTTTGTCCGTCAACAAGTTATCAAGGACAAGATAATTCTACTTCTTCATGTCTCATCCGCTGACGAGCTTGCAGATTTCTTCACAAAGGTCTTACCCATTCATCGATTCCAGCTTCTTGTACGCAAACTCATTTTGTTTAATCCAACATGAGCTTGAGGGGGCTGTTGATAATACTGTGTTAGTAGTGGGTTTAGTCTCATATTGGTTATGAGGACAAACATCACCCTCCTCTACTTGTATATATATATATATGTAAACACTCAATATTCAATTCAAAAGAAATTTACCCAATACTCTCTCTCTCTTACTTTAACATTATGCATCATCTCTAGAAGAAGCCTATAAAAGCTCATCAGTTGTTTCAATCTGTCTACTCTGCACTATTTTTCCAAACCTGCTGCGATCGACCGATCTCTCTCGAATTCTTGTGCATCGCACGGCAGCACTAGTGCGAGAAAAAAAAAAAGAAAAAATAAAAATAAAAACAAAAACAAAAACAAGCAGAAGAAGAAGAAGAAGAAGAATAAAGAGTATAATTAATGCAAGTGATCGGATGGGGAGATGCGGTAGAAAAGTTTACTTTAAGAAGTCACAAGAGTCAAATGAGAGCCGTCACAATGTAATTAGTTTAACTAAAATCAATCAGCACACTTCCTCCTTTAATTAAATCCCTACATCAATCGGTCCAACCTGAAGAGACGTCCCACCATTGTCGTATCCTGCGAGACATGATACCTAACCTAATCCTTCATACTTATAAACATAATACTTCCAAATGTCCTGAGCCTGTCCATAAATTGCCAGTTCATCATTTCCGGACTTGTATAAGAAAATTTAAAGAACAAGCATTCTGATTATTGAAGCATCAGACGCGGTGTTATTATTTGGACTAATTGCGGATGGACTCCCCGTAGTATTGTTGCTTTGAATGTAACACCCTCTTAAGTTTGTTGCCAGAATGAAATTTTTTGACTCTTTTATCTTCAGAGATCTATTTGTCAAAACACGATCTCCTCTTTCATCGAGGGGGAAAAGAGTCAAAAAGTACATTCTGGGGGTCTATCTGCCACAATAAAGTTATAGGTGTAGTAAGTTCAAAACAACAATACTGGAGAGGGTCTATCTGCAATTAACCTTACTATTATTTACCGTTCCTTTTTGTGCATATATTAACACATCCACTCTGAATGTTCAAAAAGGTAGCCATGATGAGAACACCATGGCCCTGGGAGTAATAAAATCCTCAAATCCGCTAATTTCAGATAAATAATACACAAATACAGCTAACAAGAACAATATGCAATTGCTGAGGTATATAACAATTAGTCTATTTCTAAAGAAAAGCAATGCTACTTTCAACATGATGAATCAAGTTTATGTTACAATAAACTGAAAGGTGATGTAAATGAGCAAGAAATACGAACTGTTCTTCGATATGTAGCCAAGCTCCAGAAGCTTCATTCTGATCCCAACAATAAAGAGACGAGCCACTAACACAAGCCATTGATACCGACGATATCTTTGAATCTCCTGCTCCTTATTTCAGTACCGTTAAATATCGTGTAATGTAATTTACATTATTTTCCACTCAAAGTCCATCGAATGAAGCAGCACCACCGTCTTCATCACCACTACCATACGTCGCAAGGTAGGCTTCTTCCCCTTCGTCCTGATATTAAAACACACTAGAGGTTAGATTATTATCCAAAGAAATCTTGCTGTATCAAGGTGATAAATCAAGTATTTGTATCATAAATTGAAAGGAAGTTTCATAAAACAAATAACAAAACAATGACTTTGTTTTAGCATTAAGAGCATGTTTGGCAACCTCCTTATTTCTACAATTCTACTTATAAGTAACTTTTTACTTGTAAGTAGCTAATATGGTGTTTGGTAAAAGTGACTTATTTCACTTATTTATTACTTATAAGTAGGCAAAAAATAAGTTGGGATTTCCTAACTTATCTTTTCATCCACTTATCAAGAAGTTTACTTATTTTGGCCAAAAGACACATATACCCTCATATTCCTTTTATTCTTGAGGACCGGATTGCATAATTTCATTTAATTAATTATTTTAATTAAATAATTTTATTATTATAAAATAATAGAATTAATAATTGTTTGATAATAGTATTAATTAAAATTATTTAATTGTATACTAATTAACTAAATACTGTCGATATTTGTAATTAAGAACAAAAAATAATTTGATATATAAAATGTTTTTTAGTTAAATATGTTCTTCTAATAAAGTGATCATATTATTAATTAATAGTTACTAGTTTATTAATAATAATTATTATTTCAATATGAAATTAATTAATTTCAATATTACTGATTAATAATCACAAATAATGTAATATATAAAAACATTTTTAATAGAATATATTTCTTACTGTTAGATAACTAATTTTTATGAATTAATAATTATTTGATTACTAATAACATTTTATTAATAGGAAATTAATTACTTAATCCCAATATTAGTAATTAATACTCACAAATAAATTTACTATATAAAAATATTTTAATCAAATATATTTCTTATTATGAGATAATTTTTAATTAATTAATTGTTTTATTAATAATAATATTTTGCTAATATGAATTTAATTAATTAATCTCAATTAGTAATAATATGAAGTTACAACAATACGTTCTTTTTAGTCATTTGACATTTTACACAACCTTATAAGTTATTGGTTTACCAAACACATAACTACTTATATATCCTTATAAGTTAAGGGGTTTACCAATGACTTATTTTCTTACATACTTGTAAGGAGTTGTTAGAGTAAGTAACAAGTAATAACAAGTCACTTATAAGTATTCCAAAAATAAGTAGTAGCCAAACATGCTCTAAGTATGATATGGACAAACACCATAACAGTCAACGACATCCTAAAACCAAAGAAACTACGGCTTTGAAATTACACGTGCACATGCACACACGGGATTTGATGTCATAAAACAAAAGAAGCTATGATTTTGAGATTTCGAGCACACATGCACAAACTTGCAGACAACGATAGTGAACAAAAAACTTATGAAAGACAGGTGTCCGCATGAGGATACAGTATATCAATTTATGTGGATGACAATTGTTTGTAGGATTCATGTACTTAAGAATATTTATAGGAAAATGAATATTTAAGTATAGGTGCAAGTAGTGTGAGTTCGCTCAACTCATGGGTCTAAAACTGAAATTAGACTGTTGCAGGCTGATAAAAGAACTGATACCCGATGATACGAGGCCCATATGCAGAAGTACAAATCTAAAACATATTGATGTAACATGAAACATATGGCGAGTTAACTTGAAATTTCACTACAATGATGAATTCATAAGTTACAGAATATTGACACCTTCAATTAAACCTTACTCATTTGCCAAAATTATTCATCAAAATAGAGTGATTGAGGGAGATGATGTTCATCGAGTCAAATGGTTAAAGCGGAGCCTTTCTGGAGTAATGTGTGATCTGAGAATACCACTGAAATTGAACGGAAATTCACCAACAATACCTCATGGATCAGAATTTTAGGCAATTAAAAAACAACATGTGGGAAAAATGAGTGAGACCAGAAAATAGAATATTACAATGGATGAGTGGATATAAACTAGGATACATGATAAGAAATGAGCACATATGTAGAAAGTTAGAGGCTTCTACTAGTGACAACAAAATGATCGCGAATTGTTTGAGATTGATTTATCATGTGCAACGAAGGGCAATAAATGTGTCGAGTAAAGTGATAATATTATAATTAATAGAGAAAGAGGAGAAGAGGTAGACCTAAGAGAACTTGATTAGTAGCTATTACGAAATGTATCATAATGATTAACTTAGTGGAGGAGATAGCTCTCGACAGAACTGAATAGAAGAGTAGGATCAACATAGCTGACCCCAAAAATTTGGGATAAAGGTTTTCTTCTTCTTCTTCTTCTTCTTCTTCTTCTTGTAAATGACACTTTGAGTAGTATGCATGTACTTTGAGTTTATTCGACTCATTTGTGTTTGTGCATGTTATCTACACAGTGCGATTATATCTTCAACTTCCATTTTCTGCATTTGTCATTAATTTTCACTGGTTTTCAGCATGTTTCAGTATATTTCAGCTTAAACTATCAGAACCAGGACGAAGCAATGAAATGTAGATTAATAAAAAACTGATACTGCGCGACAATCTGACCAATATGAGGAAACACAAAATTAAAATAGATTTATATAGTATAAAACTTATGGCCAATTAACATGCAATTTCACTGCAAACACAGATTCATACCAGTTACCGACTGCTCATACTTTCTTTCAATTAAATTCTGTAACTCATTAGCCAAAATCAATTTGGTAACACAGAAATGAATCTAGACCCTAACCTCCATGTCATCATCAGAATGAAAAGTGTCATATTTGATTATGTGCATGTGTTCATTGCCCACATCTTTATCAGCCTCCACATTATCCTGAAGTGACATGAGAAAAAAAAAACTCTTAGTGAAAACATAAAAAAGAAAATGTCATTTAATGAGTATGGTAACATAAGTGAACTAGCAACATCATACTAGTTGAGATCTCAGCATCTGAATTCTCTCGTGTAAATCTGAAATGTGATGGTTTAGAGCCTGCACGTTCCCCATAAAAATGTCATATATTGAAAAAGAAAATCATAATGAAGATTATTAATTTTTTATGTCACCTCTCGTCTCTGGAGTTCTATAGCACGTGCTAATGCTTGTCTTCTTGTCAATAGATTCTTAGGTCTCAGAGTATTCGGGCGTTCATAATTCTTTCCACGATAGACAACAATTGCATAACCTTTTGTGGTCTTATCAAGAGAAATTAAGACTCCTCCACTCTCAGCCTCAAGAGAGATTGCAATCTGCTTGACTTGTGCAAAACTTTTTCCCTTCACAAGAACCTTAACTAGCTCTTTGTGTTTCCAGTTTAAGTGCATGTTTTCGACAGTACCATCAAAAATTCCTCTTCTCCCTGTGAATAGGAACAGAAAGATTTTTTCCCCCATTTCAAATAACTGATTTTAAAACCAACATAGACTCCAATGTTAAGTGAAAATCTTCACAATTGATTTCATGCTGTGTCATGGGAGGCTAACAGAGGAGTAAATAAGATACAGGTTAAATTTTTAATAAAACAATGAACCATGAACCCCCCCCCCCCCCCCCCCCCTCCAAAAAAAAAAAACCCTAAAAAAATAAAACAAAAAGAAAACCTTATAAATCATGTTTGGTGATAGTTCCTTTGAATAGTCTCATATTTTTCACATGATACTTTTTGAACACTTTTACCCATATCAAGAATGTGTAATTAAAAGGGTAGTTCAGACTTTTTACTCTTATCTGTTAAAGACGTTTATGAGAATTTGCAAAGATTTGTGGTGGAGAGGGAGTTGTTCACGATTTATGAAGTTTGAGGGTTTTGTTAAAACCCCCCAAAGTTCAGGGGTTTTTGTGAAATTTATCGAAAAATGAACCTGTATGGTTCTACCTAGAAGAAGATGAGCTCTCATTTTCAGTCCCATTTTACGAAATAAATAGCGCTCCTCATCAGTAACAGTTTCCAGATCAGTTGGAAGTTCTGCAGGATCCAGAAACTCTTGTACTTTCGCTAAAGCCCTTTCCGCCTTTCTTACTTTTGCTTTTGCCTAGTAAGTTGGAGGATATTCCAAATTAGCACTAACTATATAATGATTGGCATAATAATTTAAGTTGTCATTCATATGAACTCACAAATGCTAGTTTCTTTTCGAAGTATCTGACGAGAGAAGTATGTTTAGCTATAGCTAAATCTCTCTTCGTCTTTTCTCTCTCCTCAGCGCTTGGTTGATGTCCCCAACGATTATTTGCTTCAAGAGTTTCTGCAAGAGTACCAGCAAGTAATGGCCCCTTGGAAATTTTAGGTTTAGAAATCAAAACAGACGCTCTAACTCGAGCAGCTTCTTCTTCCTCTTGCTGAACAATTGCTTGCTTTTGTTTTTCGACCAGTACGTCCCTAACTGAAGGTGTCACAAAATCGTTTCCCCTGTAAAAGACAATATACTCCTTGTTCCTAGAAACGAGTACTCCTCCAGTCAATTTCTGTAAATGATCAAAACATAATCAGAATATGCAGTTTTGAGGAATAAGTATCAAAACAAAACAGCAGAGATTGAGAAACGCAACTTTGATCATCATAACAAATTGTGGTGGAAAATCTGTAAATCACATAGTTTATATAGATTATTTCAAAGAATATGCCTTCTAGGTAATCTTAATACAACTAAGGATATGAGATGAAGTTCACCTAAGTCTATTAATACTAACACTGAAATGCATGTTAATGTCTTACATGTTTCATATTGTTCTGTACTCGCTTAAAAATGGTTCTTTAAAGTTGATTCAATCTTACAACTAATCAGAATATTAGGAGGTTTTATTTTTCATTGAGGGCATTTGCATAATTTGACAGTGAACAGTACACGGAGAAGTTAAAAGTCTAGGGGGGGTCATTTGAGACACTTTATAGTTCTGGGGATTTTGTTGGAAAAGTCTGGATAGTTTAGTTGAATAAACCAAGTCCAACAGGGTTTCATCATAAATATCCTAAAGCTTGGTGCATTTTCTAAAATTTACCCCTTCCTTTTAAACTTTAAAGTTATTAGTTTTGGATTTCGTTACATAAAAGCAACTACCTACTTGATCATAATAAAGACATGTAAATAGTAATACCCCAGTCCTTCCTATCTGGATTATAGAAATACACTGTTCAAGGTTTTAAAAGTTTAACCACACCAAATACATGACCATATCATACATTATTTTTTAAAATATTCCTCATTCTTGACACTAGAACTACAATTAACTGCACAAACAGTAGTTCATTAGCAAACTAGAACTGTTATCCTACCAACATTTTTGTGATAATCCTTAGCAAAAGGCCTGTGGGAATGTTGCATACAGCTTCCTTATGGATGTCAACTACACAAGTAAATAAAGTCGCAATATCAATAAAATAAATCTGAATAAATGTTGAATTGAAAAGAAAACTACACACATCAAAATGTGCAGCTAAGATAACCTACGCAAGGGCATTCAGAACATGAAAAATGCAAATTACCATGAAAAGGTACACACCATCTACTCTCCCAATTCAACATGAATGCCAGATGATTGTAAAGACAAGGCAAATAATGAACATCAACAAGTGCAAAGTGTTAGCTAATGCTACTGACTGTGAGAGCAATTTTATGGAAATTCTGGTTCTAATTGTATTCTGCCATACTCTACTTGATAGTCTTTTTCATTAAAAAGTAGAATAATAATTGCCATGCGGAAGTATAAGACAAAAGTAAGCAGACAGTAAGATCTAACATGAGCAAATTCACAGTTAAACAATCTTTCTTCCATAATTTGTGAACAATAGAACAAAGCAGCAAAATCAATAGTCATATATAGTTAACACTATGTAATTCGTATTCACATAGAAATAAATATATTGCTAAGTCCTACCACTATAAATCATGTCACAGTTTCCACCTTGATTTCTTCTGCCATCCTCTCGTTACACGTATTTGGCACACCACGTTTGATGGCTATCTTTGCAATAGCACTTTTCTCCCACAACTTCACCATTGCTTTAGCCAAGCCTTGGTGTTGTCTGTTTCTCCCTACAACAGAACAAATGATGGTAAAAATCCAGAAGAAAAGTTGCTCACTTAAGGACGTTGATGACTACTAATAAAAGCTTATGGTAATTCTCACAAAGGCCCTTCGTGAACGTTTAAGGCTTTTGCACAGCTCCCCCCCCCCCCCAACTTGTTAAACCATAGAAAACTCCCATGACTGTCTCACTCAAGTATCATGTCTCGTAGAGTCGTAGTGCTATGCATGAGACAACTTAGGGGGTTTTATGAGAATTTTCAATCATTAGAGGGGTTTTCTATGATAATAATATATATATATATATATATATATTATATATATATATATATATATATATATATAATATATATATATATATATATATATATATATAAATATTTAATTTTTTTTGGGGGGGGGTGCAAATCCCCTAAAGTTCAGGGGAGTTCTTTGAAATTTACCCTAAGATTAAGGATCAATACCAAGAGCAAAGTGAGGAGACATAGTTCTGGCAAGCCTACGCAAAGACGTCATTTGCCTGTTCTTCAGGGCGCCTTTTGTTTTGTAGGGAAGAAGTCTAAATGGTGGTGTATAACCAGGAACTAAACCAGGAAGCCTGTCAGCATCAACAGGAATCGGATTACATCCAGACCAATCCCGATATCGTGGTCCTAGCTTATCCAGGAAGCTGTCAATGTCAAAATTTTCGGCAGATTCTTTCGACAAATCTGAAGGTTTTGAATCCTTTATAAAATGGTTCATTGTGTTTTTGGCAGCATCAATGGTTTTGTGACTAGAATCAGTAGCGGCAAGTTTAGAATATGATTGCACACAAGGAAGCTCGTAGGTCATTCCTCTATACAATACAATTGAGCTTCCGGACCTCCAAATCACCAAACCTCCTGTTTTTCTCTGAGAATATTCGGACATTATACATCAAATTCAGAGTAAAAGCATGGGTTGTGTTTTATATGTTGAAATTTCTCCTAAAAAATAAAAAGGTTAAATCATAGATAACTCCATCATACATTCATAACGCTCATCCCCCTCAATTAGTTTCTGAGCACTCTTGACTCTCACTTCGTAAATGGGAGAGGGTCATCTGCAATTCATTCTTTTCAAAAGGGTTAATTACGGACAGACCCCCTGTAATTCTATTGATAGATCTCCGAGCGAAATTTTTTGACTCGTTTACCATCAGGACGCCTATTATTTGTCAAAAGACAATTTTCTTTTTCTCTGAGGGAGTCAAAAAAATTTCACTCAGGGGCTATCTGCAACAATAGAACTACAAGGTTTTGCATCCACAATTGGGTGATAGTACAGGGAGTCTGTCTTCAATTAGGCCTTCTCAAAATGGCACGCCCAGGGATGATGAGTGCTAATGAACGAGTTAATGGGTGATAAATTCTACTAAAGGTATAGACAAGAGGAAATATCTGCGGCGAATGCAATTATCTGCAATTATTCAGTGAAAGAAAACTCACCTCCAAGATTTCATGAGTTTTCTTCATATGCAAAGTCGGTGGGCCTGCGAACCATAACTTAACCACCTCGTCGACCTTCCACTTCTTGTGAATGCTCTCCACAAGAGCCTCCGTAACCCCCGCCGCCCCTACTTTCATCCTTTCCTTCATCCTAAGCGCGGCATTTCTAAGCCTCTGAAGCTCATGCTCCGGTATAGTTTTCTCTGCCAATTCAGTGTTACTTCTCTTATGGAACTTCTCACCATTTCTACCATTACTACTCTCCCATGGAAATGGCACCGAACCTAAGAGCTTAACAACATCATGACTAGTACTTGATGCATTGTCTGGGCTTGGTTTGTCTTCATCCAAAGAGCTCTTCAATTCATCAACTATCAAACTCACACTACTCTTGCCACTCTGGGCATCAAATTCAAGAGTTGCCATTGAGTTTTCTGCAATGGTATCTATTGCATCGTGTCTTGAATCATTTCTATCTACCTTAGGCTTTACATCATCATTCTCATTTGGATTACATTTGGATTCATTATGATCCGAAGCCTCATCTTTATTCTCATGCTCTCCACCAGACCTACGACCCTGTCGAGATTTCCCTCCATGAACCCAAGGAGCAGTCTCTTTCTGAATCCAAGGTGCAGCCCCCCTCTGAACTCTAAAAGAGCCTTCATCTTTATCAAAATTACCACCTTCAGAGCTACCAAAACTTCCAACCTCACTAACTTCAAATTCCCTTTCTGGGTTTTCAAAATTAACCCCAGAACTCAAATGGGTATCCCTAGAATTATCCAAAAATTGATCAGAAGCCAAACCTGAAGAAGCAGTGAGAGAAGGCCCATCATCCTTCTTCTTCTCCCATGGGTATTTGGACCTCTGTGAGGAGATTCTAAGTGACCAGCGCTCCAGAGTCTGCTCATAAAAGCTAGGCCTGATCTTCTTCTTCTTTCTGTTCTTTTTGATCTCAGTTGGGTCGGCGTGGGGTTCGAGTTGAGGGGAAATTTCTCCATTGTGAGTGGAAATTGGGAGATGGGCGTAGAGTTTGAAGTGGGCTCTTTGATGGGGAAGTGGTAGGATGAGATTGCATGGGATTAAGGAGGAGGAGGAAGAAGGAGAGGGAGAGGGGAAGAGAGGAAGCGCCATTGAGAAAATGGCGGAGGTTGGAGAAGCGGAGGGGAGAAGATAATCTTGTAATTGGGCCGGCTGTAATGGGTATTAGTCTGGGCTTGGCCCAAATACGCGTAACTGGAAGAAGCATCCCTTCATCTTGCTTTCTTTTCAGGCCATATTTTTATTTTCGGCTTCTTTTTAAGGGGAAAATTGTGTCTAGGCTCCAAAGAAATAAAGGGGATGTGGCCCAACCCCCCATCTTTTTTTCTTACTCTTTAACCCTTAAAATCCTAAAAAATATGTTCAGCCCCCTTTTCACACTCTCCCATGAATACATCCCAAAACATTCCGAAAATACCCCTCTCTTATCTTCTTCTTCTTCTTCTTCTTCTTCTTTGTGGTTTTCTCCTCCACCTCTCAATCTCCTCCCCCTCCTCCTCCCCTCATTTTCCTCCCCTCCCGGTCCTTCGCCATCCTCCTCTCAATCGCCGGCCAATGATCGACCATCGTCTCCTACTCTACTCTCATCGTTGAACATCTCATACCCCTCAAGCCTCTCGAGGAGAAGACCCTTCACACTATGATACGGCCGCGGCCTCCGCCGGCGAATCTCGCTACTGATTTCGAGCTCCACCAGTGCGTCGAGGCGTTCTACAACGGAGTCTGGTGGAAAGGACTGGTGACCAAAGTGCCAGAGAGAGATGGAGACTTACTGTATTCAGTTTGTTTTCCGGCTAGCAGAGAGGAGTTTCAGTTCAAGGCATCGGAGATTTGGAGGCAAATGAAGTGGGCAAAGGGGGAGTGTATTAATGTTGAAGATGGTGATCAGGCGAGTGATTAATTATTTCAGTTCTTGAATTTTATTTTCCTTTAAGTGGTTTTATAGGTGCAGGTTCATGGCGTAACCCACTTTCCTATGATTATATATGTGTGTTTGATTCTTGTGGCTCTTTTGTGCCCTGCACACCAGTTATTTGTCATTTTGCTTCACTAAAGTGATAAGATTAGTATTACACATAAACATGTGAAATTTTATTTGGGAGTCTTGAGACTCTGTGGTATGACCAATGTAAGTCTATGTCCCCAAGACTACAGCCCTCTAAGGAATTAACCACCACCTCTTCGTTGTTCATTATATATGAGAAGAAAAAAATCATTTGTTTTGTTGTGCCCATTTGTTACTTTGAGAATTTGCTACTAATTTTCTCTTTTTGGTGTGTTCTTAACTGTAAGATTGTGTTTTGCAATGGCTTAGAATTTTTATTTTATCAAGTTTTTTATCAGCTGACGTTACCTTTGTGAATCCAGTGCTGCAACATTTATAACATCTAAAAGCTCTAGCCGATAATTGTGCTATTTATTTAACCATACAGTTTGGTTGTCTCTTATTTGTGACAAAATAAGTAAAATTTTGATTAATGTTAAATCTCATGAGAACATAGAATGTCTGTCAAATCTCATGATCAGCAAGAACATGATCAATAAGAACATGACATGTATCCTATGTTAACTTTAACCGGTACATATTAACTTTCATTATTATATGTTAACTCTTCTCGTAACATGTTAACTTTCCAGCTAAACATGTTAACGTTCATCATAATATGTTAACTTTCACTGTAACTTTCCAGCTAAACATGTTAACGTTCATCATAATATGTTAACTTTCACTGTTATATGTTAACTTTCATAATAATATGTTAACTTTTTTCATAACATGCTAACTTTTTCTCAGAATGATTAATTTTTCTCATCTTATGAATGTGTTGTGTTTTGAGAGAAGCTTGTTTTTGTAATGGATAGACATACACCAATGAACTAGAGATCAATGTCTCACGACTTGAAGAAGAGAACAATATTACATTCTGCGCCGCCACCAGAACCAAAGCATCAACTGCGAAGATCAAGCTCAACTTCTTTCTAAAGATTGCATGTATACTAAAAATTGTAGATTTGCATGGAGATTGGAGTGTTTTTTGTAAGATATTTGTATAAGAAAACATGTCTGAACTTGTGAGAACTTATGATTTGTTAGTTATTTTTTTGTGGTTGTATTCGAAACTGAGTAGAAGAATGACCCATAATTGTGGTCTTGAACGATTTACATATATTTAAGATATCATGAGAAGTTGTAGCAAGTTTTACTTTAGTGGGTTTTTTCTTATTCTTGAAGTTCCAATGCGTCAATTCTAATACACGTCTGTTGGTACAATGAGGCATATGTTTGTCTTCATTTTTGTATGTTGTTTTAATTTTGGATTAACATGTTACAATGAGAGTTAACATATAATGATGAAAGTTAACATGTAACAATTAAAGTTAACATACTAGGATGAAAGTTAACATCTTCAGATGAAAGTTAACACTTGAAGAAGAAAGTTGACACGTTCACGTAAACGATAATTTATTCAGCTAAAAGATAACATAGTCGATAAAATAAAAAAAGATAAGCTGCTTTTAAAACTTCTTTCAGGTGATATTGCTTGAGTACACAATATGAATATTCTTACAAATTCACATATTACAACTTCGATAAAACACAAACAAACTTGCGAGATCCAATTAAATTGGGTTTTAAAATCAAGTTCATGTCATTCATCCTATCAAACAATCTTCATAAGAAAACTAACATACTATGCTGAAAGTTAACATACTATGCTGAAAGTTAATATGTTCATAAGAAAGTTAATATATGCAGATAAAAGTTAACATATACAGCTGATAGTTAACATGTTCACGTGAATGTTAACATATACACCTGAAAGTTAACATATACAGATAAAAGTTAACATGCTCACATGAAAGCTAACATGTTCAGGTTAAAGCCAACATTTTCAGCTAACATATAGAGAGTTAACATGCTCATTTCATATTGTTAGCATATACACCTGAAAGTTAACAAGCTTCATACTTCTTATGTCATGAATCAATTTCTCACACATGATTGAGTACACACCAAATTGTTGATCCTCCAACATTGTGATTTTAAGCATGTTTAGGATCACAAATAGCAAATCACTTGCAATATTTTTCCTTTGTATTTGAGATTTCATAAGCAATTCCCTCAAACATACTTGCTTATAAGGAAAATTGTAACCTTAGTGAGTCTCTAATCTAGAAATTAGATCTGTGAAAAACATACTCTTTCCATTCAAATTGTTCTATTTGAATGAACTTGTACATATTCACATGATAGCCACAATACATTTCACATACAATCGTAATAAATTACACCAAAATTGATCACTAAATAGACACAATACATTTTATTAAATTTTTTATCTAAGTATAACCAAACCACAAGAACATATAGTATAATCAACTGAACAATGAAACATGACACGTTACAAGCAATTCTGGAACCAAACCACAAGAACATATAGTATAATCAACTGAACAATGAAACATGACACGTTACAAGCAATTCTGGAGAAACTATACAAGAGTAACAATGAAACATGACACGTTACAAGCAATTCTGGAGAAACTATACAAGAGTAAAGAGTACAAACAATCCTCTTATAAAAATTAACATCTTCTTCCTCTTTTCTTCTGCAAGCTCACCCATCAAATTCATTTCTTCTCTTATCATTTTCACAACCTCATCCAAACAATAACAAGCTTCATTTCCTTTGTTTATTCAACTTAAACTCTTATTTGAGTTTAGAAATTACCTCATGACATCTCAATGTCATAGTACTTTTCAATCAATTTATCCTTCAAATTCAAGCTTCTCCTCAAATCAGTGAGTTCTTCTCTCGTAGAGGTTAACATCATAAGCTCACATCTTTATTGCAGTAACATTTGAGAAATATTAGAGAAACTACAAACCAACATGGCATACAAGTTATTAATAAACCGCCATCCATAAGCACAAAACTATGTTGAGCCAAAGAATTTCGATGAAATATATGGTGGCTACAAAAGATTCATGCGTGTGTAGTAGGAAAGAAGAAATCAGTTAGCCATCAAAGGGAACTAGGAAATGAGACAACAATAGAAACTATATATACACATGCATGTATGTCTCTCTATGCACGGGCATGCATGCATGTGCGTGTGTACAAAAATTACATACATAAATTCCCTCACTCCCTATAGATGTGCAAATGTACTTCGTGCATGTGTATATCATTCAAACATCAAAGGTTTTGAGTGCAAGGACCAGCTGAGTATAACAGGCTGGCAAAACAAGACACAAGTTTATGAAAACTATAAACACTGATGATAATGATACAATTGAAGTTCTAGAAGCCTATATATGAATACCATAATAGCAAAGTCCAGTTCATATGAATATCATAGTAGTTCTTTAACCATTCACATAAATTGCGGCCCGAATATACTAGAAACTAAACACAAACACACAAGCAAGCTATCAGCATATAAAAATGGCAAACGCAACTTTAAATGAGCTGAACCATACCCGCAACAAGCATATGGTTAGACCCTTGATAATCATTCACTGGTTTCTTCAATCATAAACATCAGCTTTCACACATAATAAGCAACCAATCTACAACCACAACTATGAACCATCAAATTGGTGCAATATCAAAATAAATAGTTTGTGAAATTCCAGTGAACTACCACAGGATTAAGTAACTACACATCAGACCTTTTCACCTCCTTCTTCCTTCCTATAACATAGCAAAGCTTTAGGTGTCAAAATAAATAAGAAATATATCGGAATAAATTATAACTTATTTGAATTTTTGAAAGAAAAGAGTAAACCATGATTTCGAATTCGCAAACATTGATCATTGATTCATCAACCCAGAGCATCAAACGTACAATAATAATCAACAGAAATGAACCATCATTGTACAAGAACCAACTGACAAATACCAAACTCCTCTCTTCCCTCTTCTTCCTCATCCTCATCCTCGGTCCCCTTCGGCACAATCACAACCAACTCCCCGCCAACACGCTTCGCCGTCGCCAATCTCGGCGAAGCCCCACTCGGCAACCAAAAGCGCCACCTGTCCATCTCCATCTCCTCCTCCTCCTCCCCGCGGCGGTCCCCGCTCTCATTCCTAACCACCACCTTCAAAATCCCCGGGTAGATTTCAATCGCGTGGGCCCCAACACCTTCGTCGAGATCATAGATAGCGGCGGCTTTGAACGCGGTGGGGGCCCTCGTCAACCTCCATGTCGGCGTTGGAGGAGAACGAGAGCTCGCGAGGACCTTTGAAGATGTGAGGGAGGCGGCGGAGGGTGGCGGAGGGAGGCGGAGGGAGGCTAAAGAAGTAAAAAAGAAGAAAGAAAGAAACAAAGGAAAAGCCCCAAAACTAAGAGGCTAAAGAAGTGAAGAAGAAGAAGAAGAAAGAAGAAGAAGAAACGAAATGGATTAAGGGCAGTTTTGGTTTTGAACAAATGTTTATCACTGTGTTGTGTTGGAAAGCTAAATAGGGGCTAAAACACAAGTGGATGTTGTATTGGGGGCTTGGTCACCAAAAAAAAAAAAAGGGGGGGGGGGGGGGCTTGGTCACCCAAAAAAAAATAAGGGGGGCCTAGTCACATCCCCTTTTATATTTTGGGGCCTAGACACAATTTTCCCTCTTTTTAAACTAGTATCATACACGTGAGATGTTGTTGTATTTAATATTATATTATTTAATAAATTATATATAACCATTAAAAGTTATTTTATTATACTATGATTAAAAAAATTAATGTATACTATTATTAGTACTTATACTACTATTAACATACATTTAATAGTTATTTAAATTTGTTTATTATTATATTATTAAAAATTTATTTAGGAGTATAATTATTAAATAATAATGTAATCATTAGTTTAAGTAACACTATTGATATAATTAAACCATTTAAATTATTAAATATTTATATTATGTACATATTTTATTACAATATCTATTAAATAACGATAATAATTTTTAATGTTATATGACTTTATATTGTAAAGAATATTACCTTGTTCGATATTTAATATCAACTAAGTAATAAAAATTTGGATGATATAAATTAAAAATACTATTATTTAGAAAAAGTACTTTATGTAAAAATATTGGATCCTTAAAATTTATGAGACATTTACTGTCCAACAAAAAGTGCATGACTCATAAATTTCAAAGATCTAATATTTTTATACAAAGTGATTTTCTTAAATAAAAGTATTTTTAATTCATAATATCCAATTTTTATTACTAAAATAATATTATAATATAAAAAAGGGTAATAAATCTTTATAATATAAAAAATTCTAATTTATAATATTATTAATAATTATAATTACATACAATATTTTATTAACTAAATAATTTTACTATTTCATTACAATTAAAATTTTTTTTACAACAAATTATAATATATTTATATTATCATATTAAATTATTCTAGCGAGTGACCAAATATTTTGAGAAAAAGAAGATAAAAGTATATAACTCATAAATTTCAAGGATCCAAATTTTTATAAATTAATTTTCCAAAATAAAATAATTTTTAATTTATAACATCCAAATTTTTATTACTAAGATGATAGTAATTATCAAACAATGTAATATTCTTTACAACATAAAAAAATAGCCTCTATTTATACTATTATTAATAATTATAATTATATACAATAATTTATTAAATGAATGACTTTTACTTATATAATTAATAATTATTTATAATAAATTATCATATATTAATGAATTTTGTTATCATTATAAATTATTAATATATTCTAGTGAGATCAAATAATTTGAGAAAATACAAAGGTGCATAGTTAATGAGAGGTTATGGATCATTAGTTTTATAAATATGGTATAATTTTGATTTTGAGTTATAAAAAATTAAGAGGGCAAAAAAGGAAATTAAAAGTTTTGACATGGGTATTCTCTTTTATAAGTAGTATAGATTTAATTAGTATTTTTGATCTACGTTGCACTTAATTGCCAATTTCGATTTAGCCCTCTAAAAGATCTTTGATACTATGCCCAATACCGAAGTTAGGTCTATACATATGTGTTTTGGTGTTCTCAATCACCAAAGTGCAACTCTTTAACAGCAACGAACAAGTGTACTTCTGTATACAATGCCTTGATCAAATTGGCGACCGAGACCAACAATGGTTCCAACTTAGCCGAATCATCGAGACGATGTTTCTTCATGTCGACTCGAAAGGCAGTACTAGCCGACCCTCTTGTCGAAGACGACTCGCAACAAGCCCACTCGACCTGCTATTCGACACCTCACAATGACGACACGAAAGGCATTACTTCTCGACAAAGGTAGGGGATGACTTCAGCCACGAGCCTCTCCCGCTGACACAACGTCGACATCGCATTTAATGTTTGGCATGCGTCATTATACCTCTAGTCCCGATAGCCTTCATGACTCATCGGACGACATCGGCACTACAATGCCTCAGATTGCTTCACATTTAATATTGAAGTGAACTCTCCTCCAGTCGCCAGCTGACACATGTGAAGCAGGAGCTGACTCAGCAGCCAGCCCATGCTTTTTCACTGCCATCCTATGCTTCAGCTATAATGACGGTGCCGCCCTTTTGGTACCACTATATATATAGGTACTATTCTAACATAAAAGAGGTTCCCAAATCTGATTCTCTAAGATGCATCTGTAAATTATATTGCACACGCAAGAACTCACAGTTCTTCACTTTCACCACTCAAGTTCACAAGCTGACTTGATCTTCGGAGGAACCACGGGGGAACCGGTCCCGTCCTCTCACGAATTTCTATATCAGCCACCTAACTCAAAATCGGATATTCGGAGAAGGAAACGGTCCCTCATCAACTTCACCCCTATCCAACCACAGATATAATTGACTGTGTGATCACTTAACATCAACAATATAACTAGCAATGGGAAAAATAAATGCAATAGCTAAATGATGATGAGCATTATCGGTCAGCCATAACCTTTGCGTTTGCAGATAAGAATCCTCCAAGAAGGGTTAGAATGACCGTTCCCGTTCCTTTGAAGGTAGCAAACAAATGACTACTAGAATCAGGGTTTTGCACATAAAGATTCCATTGTCCCGTAAGAAGCGGTTCCAACCCTTGGGAATAGTGTAAATTATTTCATCACGGTTGAAACTCGGTCAAAATTGATAAATAAGTGCCACAAACTACATTGGATTGAGAATCCTGTGTAGCGTAGCAAAAAATTAAGCTACATGAGATTCTCAATCTCGTGTAGCTCAGAACTATACTAAACTACAAGGGATTGAGAACCCCGTGTAGCATATAATATCAAAAACTACAAAGGATTCAAAGATTCATGTAATTGTCTAAGTGGTTAGCTTCAAAGGAGTTAGAATTCAATAATTCTAATGGCCTTGAGTTTGAATTTTGTGATGGCCAACATTAATTCTATTTCTAAATTTATTTATTTAGAAGTTAAACATAAAAAATCATCTAAGATTTGAACAATTGCCTTTCAACTCAAAATTTAACTCTTAAGTCGTTAACCACTATAGTTGGTTCAAATGACTTTTTTTATGTTTAACTTTTGAATAAATAAATTAAAAAATAAAATTAATGTTCCTCATCATGAGATTGAAACTCAAGACTAGTTTCTACGTTATAAGCTACACGAGATTCTAAATCCCATGTAGTTCAGTAAGAGTCGTGTGTTATTTAATTTTTTACTAAATTATACGGGATTCTCAATTCAGTATAGCCTTTTTTGCACTTAAGTATCATTTTTTTGACCCATTTTTTTCAGCCACATGACTGAAATTGTGTCGAAAATGATAAATAAGTGCAAGTGTGTGGAAACTACTAAATAAATTTAAAAAATGGTCAAAAATGAAAATTTGTCTTTCTTTTAAAAGGATAATTTGGTCCTTGTAACATGGCTGTATATTTAAATTGGTCCTCGTATTTTTTTTTCTTCTCAACTTAGTTCTTATATCACATCTCAGTTACAAACTAAGTCTATTTTTAACATCTGTTAGAAATTATGTGCTAACTTTTTATTTATGATCATATTACCCTTAATGACATGGCACTCTGTACTTTTGATTAGAATCACTTTTGAAAAGAAGTTTTGTTCAATGTTTTTATGAAGGAACAAATTAACTTAATCAGATTACTTAATTAGACAAGTGAACAAATTGCTACTAAGAACATCAATTACTTAATACTGTGTTTGGATGAGATTTTTAGGAGGCGAGGGAAGGGGAGGGATGGGAGGGTTAGAATGTTAATCTTTCTAAAGTGGTATTTGTTTACACTCCTTTCTTAATCCTCCTAAAGCGGATGGATGGATGGATTGGTAGGAGATTGGAGGGATTGTAAGTGAACTTTTCTTAAAATTTCAAGATTACCTTGTTAGAAAGCCAACACTCATAATTAATAAAATTATCTATTATTTCTTTAAAAGGACATATTGGACAAGTAGGTTCTCTTCCCTTTACATCTTCTATTGTAAACAAACATATAATATTGTGTATCGTCTCATACCCTTATTGTCAATTCAAACGCAATTAAATACATTTTATCCCTTTACTTTCGACCCCCTCTCCTTAGGTTTATCACAATCGCTCATCTACCCTCCCCTCCTTTGTATCTAAATGGACGGTAAGAATAATGATAACTACAATACAAATTCTACACTACCCCTACACTGCATTGATGCGGCATGCCTACATGTACCATATTAATTGCCTATTTTTATTATTAGTTATTATTAGTTTTTATAATTAATTGCCTAATAGTTGGAAATAGATAGCTAAGATAATTTTCTTTCCTAAAAATTGTTTTCATCTTCTTCCCCTTTCCTCCTTATATTTGAGAAAGATCTTCAACGGCTTCAATTATAATCCCTGGAAAGTACATTTTTCATACTTAATTAGTTATATTGTACGCAATAACATCTTATTATACACGGGATTTGACTTTATATTGCAACAATTAGGTCAGGGTATTACTGTCCGTTCATATTTTATTTAACGAAAATTTTAACGAGGAGTTAAAATGGGACCAGATTTACATCTTATCTAATAAGAGGTACAATGACTAAGTTGGGAAAAAAAAATAAAGTGTGAGAAACTAATTCGAGTATGAGGCCCTAGTACGTGGACGAAATTGATCTTTCAATCTTAACTTTCAGAAAGGTGCTAGAACGCAAGAATTGATATCACAAGATAAAGTAAGGGGCTGTTTGGTTGTATGTTTTTACCATGTAAAAGGATGAAAAGTGTAAAAACGTGGGTCCCAATATCAGCTTTCATCACTTTACATTGTTTGTTTAAATTCTCTTTTACATGAAAAGCTTACACATTTTGATGAGGTGTCACCGAAAGCAAAAATCACCAAAATTAGGAGTGATTTTGTTGGAAAGCTGACACAATGTCATAAATGTGTCAAAAAAATAATAAAAAATTCAAAACCTCGTAGAAAGTGGTGAGGTGGATAACCACTTTCAATTTTGTCATAAATACTCTAGTTTACATTATACTATCCAAACAATGTAATACTATTATTTTAGGATTCACAAAGATTCCTAACCAAACAATGTAAACATTCGAATGGAAAGTAGTGAGGTGGATAACCACTTTCTATTTTGTGTCATAAATACTCTAGTTTCCTAAAGTCATCCAAACAGTGTTAGATCTTCATCATAAATCATCATAAAACTTAAGATCAACCATATAGCCATGATTAATTCAAAGAGATTAAAAAAGGATCTAAAAGAGCGGAAGCTTATACCTGAATCCATTGATTGATCTTGATTTTGGGTTTTGGATCTTCTAACCTTAGGGTTTTCTCCTTAGCCGAATTTCTCTCTTAGATGGGGGTGAAGAGAATTAGAGAATGTAACCCTAGGTTAGGGACCATAACCCCTTATTTATAGATGTTGTACTTTTGTAATTTAGCCCCTCAATAAATTACAATTACAACCTGGTATCTGCACATATAACCCCATGACTTATTTAAATACCAAATTAACCCAACTTAATTGATCACTTTAGTGGGTTATCCTGAAAGATAGCAATACACATTGATTAATCATATGTGCCCACAAATAGATTTATTAGATTAAATCCAACAATCTCCCACTTGGGCACCATATGATTCCTTAAACTGTGTATAACCTTATGAGCTCAAAAATTGCTATCACTGAAATGGTATTTCCGAACAATCTCGTCCATTGACTATATCAATATAGGATCAAAGCGGCCTTCGTCACATTTATCGTGACTCGACCCATCAATGGTCACATATACCAATACAATCAAACGACATAGATCAATCATGGATGTGCAGCATGAAAATTACATGCAATGTGATCAGTACATGTCTATTTTCAACTGGTCCTCCTTAGTGAGGTCAAAAACAAACATAATGTAACAGAGTGTCTTAACTGAAAACTTTATTCTGATCAGACAATACAAACAAACATAAAGCACCACAAATACAAACTCCCACTAAAACATAATATCCTCAAATAATACCACACCCATATGAGCAGTATGCTCATGAAAGACCTTAGGTGGCAATCCCTTAGTAAGAGGATCAGCTATCATGGAGTTTGTCCCAATGTGCTCTATGGATATCTGTCCACTCTGTACCCTTTCTTTCACAACCAGGAACTTAATGTCAATATGTTTTGACTTAGTTGAGCTCCTGTTGTTATTGGAATACATTACTGCAGATTTATTGTCACAATATAACCTTAGTGGTCTTTCAACATTTTCCAAAATGCGCAGTCCCGTGACAAAATTTCGCAGCCATATTCCCTGATTGGATGCCTCATAGCAAGCTACAAATTCTGCTGCCATAGTGGAGGAAGCTACTAGTGTTTGTTTGACACTTTTCCATGATATAGCTCCTCCTGCTAACATATAAATGTAGCCTGATGTAGACTTCCTGCTATCTTGGCATCCAGCAAAATCAGAGTCCGAATACCCAATGACCTCTAATTTCTCTGATTTTCTGTATGTGAGCATGTAATCTTTTGTTTTCTGAAGATACCTCATAACCCTTTTGACTGCTATCCAATGATCCATACCAGGGTTGCTTAAGTATCTGCCTAACATCCCAACAATGTACGCAATATCCGGACGCGTACATACCTGAGCATACATTAGACTTCCTACAGCCGAAGCATAAGGAATCTTCTGCATTTCCTGAATTTCAAGGTTACCTTTAGGGCACTGATTGAGACTAAACTTGTCTCCTTTAGCAACAGGGGTGTCACCTGGTCTGCAATCTTGCATGCCAAACCTTTTAAGTACCTTATCGATATAGCTCTTTTGTGATAATCCAAGAATACCCCGAGAGCGATCTCGATGTATCTGGATCCCTAATATAAAAGAGGCGTCCCCAAGATCTTTCATCTCAAAATTCTTTGATAGAAATCTCTTGGTTTCGTGCAACATGCCTATATCATTAGTGGCAAGCAAGATGTCATCCACATACAGAACCAGAAAAATATACTTACTCCCACTGAACTTGTGATATACACAGTCATCAACAATGTTCATCTCAAAACCGAACGAGATAACTATTTGTTGAAACTTATGATACCATTGACGAGGAGCTTGCTTGAGTCCATAGATGGATTTCCTTAATTTGCAAACCATATTCTTTGGGTCTCCTGACACAAAGTTTTCTGGTTGCACCATATAAATCATCTCATCAATGTCTCCATTGAGAAATGCAGTCTTAACATCCATCTGATGTAACTCAAGATCATAATGAGCAACAAGTGCCATGATTATTCTGAAAGAGTCTTTCGATGAAACCGGAGAGAAAGTCTCTGTATAATCAATGCCTTCCTTTTGAGTATAGCCTTTAGCCACAAGACGCGCCTTATACCTCTCCACATTACCGTTTGCATCCCGCTTGGTTTTAAAAATCCATTTACAACCAATTGGTTTTGCACCTTCTGGCAATGGGACAAGTTCCCAAACCTTATTGTCTTGCATAGACTTATACTCTTCATTCATGGCATCAATCCACTGTTGAGAGTTAGAACTTTTCATGGCCTGAGAGAAGTTGATTGGATCATCTTCTAACATTCCACTACTTTCCTCATGTTCTTGGAGAAATACAATATAATCATCCGGAATAGCATTTCTCCTTTCTCTCGTGGATCTCCTTAATGGCACTGGTTCTTGAGGTTGTTGAGTTTGTTCTTCTGGAACAGGGAGTTGTTCAACATTATCATCTTGAGGTTCCGGATTTACTTCTTGAGCAACAACAGGTATAGGAACCTGAATATTGTCAAAAGTAACTGTATGGATTGGATCTGAAGCCAATTCCTCCTCAAAACTAATGTCTCTAACCTTATTTCTCCCCCCAAACTCAACATCCTCAACATTGCTTGGGTAATTTAGTTTAGGAATTTATATTATGTGTGTTAGTACTTTAAGCTCAATCATATACACACATACACGTTTTGGTTTTTGTATATATATAGTTATATATATACATATATGTTTTGGTTTGATAGTTTTCAAGTTTTACTATGAAACAAATGAATAGAATTGGAAAATACTATTTTGTTTCATGTTTATATGCCTATATATGATTTCACCTTTAACAAGCTTATATTTAATGAAATCATATTTAGTGTTTTGAATATATTGCATAGAATATGCAAATTTATGAAAATATTATTAAGTCTACAAAATCATTTTGTAATGTTTCAAAACATGGTTAAGCTAAAATGTCAAGATTCATATGTTTACATTTTCATGTTTTGGACTATTTTGCAAAATGATGATATTTCTCATTTGGGAAGTCTTTTTAGAAAACCAGTTTTTGTAGCATGTGTATTATCATGTCTACAATCATTCCCCAAAGTTTTACATTTTTCTGAATTTATTTGATATTTTTAAACAGTGTTTCAAAATCAGATGTACAGCTTTCAAAACTGTTTTTCAGAAGTATCAGTATTCGGTCGACCGTACCGGTCGACCGAACCTGAGGTCAAAAGTTTCCTGGCCGACAGAAAGCTGTCGGTCGACCGGTCCGGTCGACCGATGAAAATTTTCGGTCGACCGACGAATTTTCCGGTCGACCGACGAGTGATTTTTCTACTTCCAACGGCTAGTTTTTTGACCGTTGCTTTGGGGCTGTTTTTGTCTTTTGCTCTGATTTGTTGGCTGAGTTGTGAGAGGGTATAAATACCCCATTATCTTCAACTCTCAAGCTAACTAAGAGAGTTTTTTAATCAAGTTTAATAAAGTTTTTAACAAGGGTTTTAGTTTGGTTTAAGTGTGTTTAAAAAGCTTTTAAGCAAATTGAGAGTTTGTTTTGGTGAATCAAATTCCACAAGAGCTTGAGGAGATTATCTATTGAAGTTTGAGCTTCCAACTATCATCCCTCCATCTCTTGTTATCAAATTGAGAAGTTTTCTAAACTCAAACTCTAGCTTTACATTTATATACTTGATTGATTATCATTGTTCTTAAGCTAGATTTCATACTTGAGTTTAGTTGATTTGATCTTATTTACTCATTGTTACACACACCCACATTGAGCTTATAGTATTTGCATACATAGTATAGTTGGGTGGTGAGAGATTGTAACATTGAGTTGTGCTACATTGTGTTCTCATCTATTGTAGAGAACAAATTTATATTTGTTACATTGTGAGTGTTGTAAGGTTTTCGGTGAGCTAGAAACCGAGTGTGTAGTGAGGTTTTCGGTGAGCTAGAAACCGAGTGAGTGTGAACGTTGATCGGTGAGCGTTGAAAACCGACACTGTGAGGTGTAAACGTTATTCGGGTGAGCGTAGAAAACCCGGTTGTGATAGTGGATTTCTCCCCGGGAGTGGGGAGCGGAGACGTAGGACGGAAGGTCCGAACTCCGTGATCATATCTTGTGTTTGAGTGTGCTTTGGCGTTTATTTATACTTGTGTTTATATTTCTTATCGCCATTGTCATTAGCTCATTATTTATATCATCCACTATCTTGTTTTATTTTTAGAACGAACGCGAGGTTCGTTAAAATTGAGCTTGACGCTCACCTGAGTTGAACGCGAGGTTCACCTTAGAACGAACGCGAGGTTCGTTAAAATTGAGCTTGACGCTCACCTGAGTTGAACGCGAGGTTCACCTTAGAACGAACGCGAGGTTCGTTAAAATTGAGCTTGACGCTCACCTGAGTTGAACGCGAGGTTCACCTTAGAACGAACGCGAGGTTCGTTAAAATTGAGCTTGACGCTCACCTGAGTTGAACGCGAGGTTCACCTTAGAACGAACGCGAGGTTCGTTAAAATTGAGCTTGACGCTCACCTGAGTTGAACGCGAGGTTCACCTTAGAACGAACGCGAGGTTCGTTAAAATTGAGCTTGACGCTCACCTGAGTTGAACGCGAGGTTCACCTTAGAACGAACGCGAGGTTCGTTAAAATTGAGCTTGACGCTCACCTGAGTTGAACGCGAGGTTCACCTTAGAACGAACGCGAGGTTCGTTAAAATTGAGCTTGACGCTCACCTGAGTTGAACGCGAGGTTCACCTTAGAACGAACGCGAGGTTCGTTAAAATTGAGCTTGACGCTCACCTGAGTTGAACGCGAGGTTCACCTTAGAACGAACGCGAGGTTCGTTAAAATTGAGCTTGACGCTCACCTGAGTTGAACGCGAGGTTCACCTTAGAACGAACGCGAGGTTCGTTAAAATTGAGCTTGACGCTCACCTGAGTTGAACGCGAGGTTCACCTTAGAACGAACGCGAGGTTCGTTAAAATTGAGCTTGACGCTCACCTGAGTTGAACGCGAGGTTCACCTTAGAACGAACGCGAGGTTCGTTAAAATTGAGCTTGACGCTCACCTGAGTTGAACGCGAGGTTCACCTTAGAACGAACGCGAGGTTCGTTAAAATTGAGCTTGACGCTCACCTGAGTTGAACGCGAGGTTCACCTTAGAACGAACGCGAGGTTCGTTAAAATTGAGCTTGACGCTCACCTGAGTTGAACGCGAGGTTCACCTTAGAACGAACGCGAGGTTCGTTAAAATTGAGCTTGACGCTCACCTGAGTTGAACGCGAGGTTCACCTTAGAACGAACGCGAGGTTCGTTAAAATTGAGCTTGACGCTCACCTGAGTTGAACGCGAGGTTCACCTTAGAACGAACGCGAGGTTCGTTAAAATTGAGCTTGACGCTCACCTGAGTTGAACGCGAGGTTCACCTTAGAACGAACGCGAGGTTCGTTAAAATTGAGCTTGACGCTCACCTGAGTTGAACGCGAGGTTCACCTTAGAACGAACGCGAGGTTCGTTAAAATTGAGCTTGACGCTCACCTGAGTTGAACGCGAGGTTCACCTTAGAACGAACGCGAGGTTCGTTAAAATTGAGCTTGACGCTCACCTGAGTTGAACGCGAGGTTCACCTTAGAACGAACGCGAGGTTCGTTGAAATTGAGCTTGACGCTCACCTGAGTTGAACGCGAGGTTCACCTTAGAATGAACGCGAGGTTCGTTGAAATTGAGCTTGACGCTCACCTGAGTTGAACGCGAGGTTCACCTTAGAATGAACGCGAGGTTCGTTAAAATTGAGCTTGACGCTCACCTGAGTTGAACGCGAGGTTCACCTTAGAACGAACGCGAGGTTCGTTGAGCGCGAAGCTCGGTTAAAATTGAACGAACGCGAGGTTCGTTTGAGGTAACCACCTCCTTAATTTTCGCCATGAACCCTTAGGGTTTCAAACTGAAACCGCCGCCGTCAAAACCCAAAAACCTTTGATTTTTATTTTCAAAACAGATCCAGAATTGGAAAAAATTGAAGGAAAAATCAAAGAAAAATCCAAAAAAATTCCCAAAAGTTACTGTTCACCGGTGATTTTTTCAGTTACTGTTCATCCGAAAAATACTTTACTGTTCATCCGAAAAAAATTTCGTTACTGTTCACCGAACATTACTGTTCATCCGAACCCAAAAATTGAATCTTTAACCAGAGATTTAAGATCAAAAACCCAATAAAACTTAAATCCCTAAGAATTAATCAAGGTGGCTCTGATACCACTTGTTAGATCTTCATCATAAAACTTGAGATCTAAAACCATATAGCCATGATTAATTCAAAGAGATTAAAAAAGGATCTAAAAGAGCGGAAGCTTATACCTGAATCCATTGATTGATCTTGATTTTGGGTTTTGGATCTTCTAACCTTAGGGTTTTCTCCTTAGCCGAATTTCTCTCTTAGATGGGGGTGAAGAGAATTAGAGAATGTAACCCTAGGTTAGGGACCATAACCCCTTATTTATAGATGTTGTACTTTTGTAATTTAGCTCCTCAATAAATTATAATTACAACCTGGTATCTGCACATATAACCCCATGACTTATTTAAATACCAAATTAACCCAACTTAATTGATCACTTTAGTGGGTTATCCTGAAAGATAGCAATACACATTGATTAATCATATGTGCCCACAAATAGATTTATTAGATTAAATCCAACAATCAGCCCCTAATTGTATATGCATTCTCATGAAGAAAGGTACTAGAAAAGCTAAAGCTTTTGGCGGATCATTTGAGTCATTTTGGAGTTTTGGGGGCTCCATCGGGAATTTTTGAATGTCGTTAGGGTGAAAATTGAACAAAAAGTGCTATGCAAGTGGTTAATTGAAAGCTAAGGCCACCTATACAATGTTGGCTTCGGTATAAAAAAATGTGAAAGTAGAAATTTTATTTTTTTGAATGTGCATGGTAACTACCAATTTATGTACTGCTTCAAAGGTGGTTCTCATGAAGAGAAACGCAAAATAAAGTTAGGTGTTTTTTAAGAAGGGTTTTTTTTGACGAAGGCCACCTTTAGATAGAGAGTTTTTATAGGAACCACCTCGATATTCTAATTAACACAGAAACCACCTTAAAAGAATAAATTAGTTACAATCTCTAAAGAGATTGGCGAGCTCTCCTCATTGCAGTCTTTGTTTTTGGATGTGATCACTGATCAGTAGCTTGAATGGAGAAATTCCTTTGGAGCTTGTGGGCTATCCTTCTTAGCTCACTGAGCTTGACTTTTGGGGGGGTGGGGGGCAATTTTTTTGATGGGTCCATCGCAATTTTCCCCCACCCTCAATAAATTAAGCCCTGGTTTAGACGAAGTTAAGAGGTGGCTGGTGAAAAGTTGTGTGTGGCACGTGATGGTATTTATGGCAAGGGTGTTGCTATAGGGACCAGATAGGGGACCCAAGGCATGAGACATGTACGGTATCACTATCCGATTGCATGATGCACTATTCATGAACAATGCATCATGCAACCGGATGGTGACACCTCACTTGTCCCATGCCTTGGGTCCCCTATTTAGGTCTCTGGTGCAATGATGTTATGGGAAAAATGATTTAAGGACCCAAAATATGGGACCAAGGGAAGGGACAGGTGAGGTGTCCCCTCCCTATTGCATAATAGGCATGCCAACTCATGCCAACTCATTATGCAATAGGGAGGGGACACCTCACCTATCCCCTCCATTGGTCCCATATTTTTGGTCCCCGTAGCAGCACTCTATGGCAATCTATGCATATTTTGTACAAAATCTGAGCATTGGTGGTTCATTGAAGCCAATTTATTGCTGGGTTTTTTTAGCTATTAGCCCCTTACATTAGAGAGAGTTTGATATTAGCCCCTTAGGTTTTCATATTTTGATAGTAGCCCCTCAAATAGCTACGGATGTTGATATAAGCCCCTGTCGTTAGGTCACATATTTTGATATTAGCGCCTCAGGTATCTATGATGTGTTGATATGAGCCCCTCATATTAACACATCGTAGCAACTTGAGGGGCCAATACCAGAATTGGAGATATAAGGGCCTAATATCAAACTACTTATAATGTAAGGGGCTAATACTAAAAAAACCAGCAATAAATTGGCTTCAATCAATCACCAAGTTTAGACATATTTTGCTCTAAAACTTCGCTTTGAAGATTGATTGAAATCAATTTACTGTTTTAATTGGAGCATTAAGGCGATTCATATAAAAACACACTATTTTGAAGGTGGTTTGCACGGGAAAAAAAAAACTCTTTTAAGAAACGCTCTAAATTTTTGGGGCGTTTTGTGAAGTTTATTAGCCTTTAGAAAATTAGCTATAGACCCCTTTTTGGGTTTCTTCAAGCGAATTAGCCCTCGCTTTAATTAGAAAAAGGGTGGGCGCGGACGTTTGGGCATCGCGTCGCCAGCGAAGCCCACAAGAAAGACACCAGTCATCGCCGGCCCCTCGATTCTCCGCTCTCTGTTCATGAGAGAGAGAGACGAAGGAGAGAGAAACCCATAAGATTTCAATCTCAAAAGCTTTCAATGGCCGATGCTCTCTCTCGCCTCTCCCTTCTCCACTTCGCTCTCAACGGCTCCACTCCTCCCCTTCTCTGGCCCTTGATTCGCTCCTCTCCTCGCTCCCCCAGTCTCTCATTCAAGCCCCGCTCAATCTCTGCGCGTGATCTTGATCGGTTCTCTCGTTTCAAGGTAAAAAAGAAAAAAACCCATGTTTCATCATTTTATTTTTAAGTTCAGCAGTAGCTAGAAGAACCCAAGCGGGAGAAACCCCCCCCCCAAAAAAAGCTCTTTTTTAGCTCCTTTATATGGATATAGGTGACAAGTTTTCTTTGCGTGTGAAAGTGAACTAGGCGATAAATTGAAGTTGGAAAGGAAAAAAGCAGTGGTGATTTTGCGAGGTTGAGATTTATTGGGTTGAATTGAAACTACCTAGCAAAAAATGGGTTTATGCACTTATTCGTGTTTATCAAAGAGTTGCCTCGTTTGGTACGCCGGATTAGAGTCAAGAGGGAATGGAATGAATAAGGAATGGAGTGGAAGAATAATCGCGGGAATGGAATGCTTATTCCCATTCTCACGTTTGGATGCGATTAGATAATGAAGTTGGAGTGACAATTTTTTTTTTAATTTTTGATATGAGTAATTAATAAGCAATCAAGATAATAATTCAAAATTTGATTTCCAGTTAAGTGGGAATACCCATTCCCTATCATCTTATTGGGAAAGCTGATTCCCACATAAAGTAGGAACGAATGAGATGTGGGAGTGAGCATTCTAGCTTCTAAAAAGGGTATTGTGTTTAGTATGCATGAATGAGAAGTGGGAATGAACATTCTATTCCCATCCATTCCCACATACCAAACGAAGCGTAGAGTTTTGAATTTGACCATTTTTTATTGGAGTTGAGCTAAGCCATGTGAATACTAATAACCATAATTTCTTTTTTTTTGATAATCCAACCCAGAATCGAACCCAACATCGCTGGAGCCATATTGGAACATCCCAACTGTCCCGTCACTTGCGGTAACTATTATAACCATAATTTAAAGATTCACATTTCAAGTTAAAAGTCCATGCAGGTAGATGTGATCTATTGGATATTAAAAAATCGAACTTTTTCGACATGATTTACTCAATGCATTAAATGGTCCCAAAATCACCACTTCAGATTTTTATTTTGTAAAAACTGATTAGCTTGTGCATGGATATATGCAGATGCTATCAATTTTGAGGTAGTTTATGCCTTTTAAATCATATTTATTGGGTCCAAATTCAACTCGAAAAATGTAATTTATATGCATTTGAATTGTATGTAGTAGCCTGGCTTAGTTCTTCCTATTGTGTGTGCGCGTGCACTTAAAGTAGCTTACTTTATACTATAGATGACTTATGTTTGTCACATTTTGAGGATGTACTTGTGTGTTTGTGTCTCTTTCAAGGTCCGTGCAGTTGTTGCAGGAGAAGAAGGAAACACACCAAAGTGGTGGGAGAAGAATGCAGGGCCAAATATGATTGATATTCATTCTACAAAGGACTTTCTGGATGCACTGAGCCAAGCTGGTGATAAGCTTGTCATTGTTGAGTTCTATGGCACTTGGTGTGGTTCTTGCCGAGCTCTTTTCCCGAAGGTAAGTTTTCCTCTTCGACGTGGCTTATTTATGTGATTTCTATATGTGATAGCTATGTAATACTTGGATATTCTGAAGCGTGTCAAATGTTGATTATCGATCATTCGTATTTATGGAGGAAATGATATATTAATGAAAACATAGACTTATTCATTACTTTACTATTCTCTCCAATCTCCATAGAAGTTGCTATACGATGCGGTATTCACTCAAGGCCATTTTCTAACTTATACAAATGCAAGCCCTCAAATGTATTGCTTTGTTGGTTATAAATTGTTAAGAAGGATACTGTAATGGTTAACTTGGAGGAACCCACAACGAAATTGAGTACACGAGTAGGAGTTATGTAGCTGTCACCAAAAACTTGGGATAAATGCTTTGTTGTTGTTGTTGTATGTGCTAACATGTTCCCGTTGATGTATAATTTTGAGTTTGGTGGTAACTTTGCTTAGGCTGCTAAATTGAATGTTTCACCAGAATGGGTTGATGTATAATTTTGAGTTTGGTGGTAACTTTGCTTAGGCTGCTAAATTGAATGTTTCACCAGAATGGTTCAAAGTTACATTAGGGATGATAAATTAACTTTGCTTAGGCTGCTAAATTGAATGTTTCACCAGAATGGTTCAAAGTTACATTAGGGATGATAAATTAAATCAAACCTTTTTGTTATTTAAGTATGCCCTCTAATCACGATGATATTTTGAATAGACAGAGATACTAATACCATACTGGTAATCTTATAGTCACTATACATTCAATTAATATTTGTAAGCATGCCATCTAGAAGCATAAGTAAGCTATGTATGTGAAAAAACTTGATAGATTTTCTGACAATGTAAAATGACAAAGTAAAAATGACTATGTCATCATCATTATTGGCCACAAAGTTCTGCAAGACAATTGACTAAAACATTAAGAATGCCTGGCATTGTGGTCTGATGGTAAGACGCTATTATATTAGTTTAAATTCCAAGCAGAGGCAATTGTAAAGCATATTCCAGAAATTGTCGATGACCAATTACTTGTTGGAAATATTGACATTTCGAAAGTGTCATGCTAACATGCGAGGTGATTTTGTACCTCAACCCTGACAATATCATCACCCTTTCGAGGTTATGCTTGAGAGCTCTGGTGCTTCCCTGAGGCGTGCAAGGCAAGAGGCGACTGCTATTTTTTGAAAACCCCCTATTACATAGTGTTTTACTTTGTACTCCATCAGGGAACACTATATTACACCAAAAAAAAAGGAAAGAAAATAGTAGAGTAACATATTAAGCCAATTTTGGACTTATTAATGCCTATGAGAGGGAGTCACTAGAATGTTATTTTTTAAGTCATCTTGTGCATCTTTATTTTTCTGGTATCGTTCATTCCTAACTTACTGAAGAATTATACCACAATGATCTCGGTTATCCAGTTCATGAAATAAAGAAGCAATACTTCAAATTATTGATTAGGGAATGTTTGAGAAAAGAGGTTAACTGTCTGATTTCCTATTGGGAATTAAAGATATTAACTCCCCAAGCCTACGCACGCACATGCACATTCAAGTGCTATTGAGTGTAAATGTGCTCTTTGCTCATCTTTATTCTTATATCTGCATTTATAATTTATCTTGTTGGCAGTATAATTTTTTTCTATACCATTTATTTTGTTAGTTGATCTTATTCATATCCATTTTTTCAGCTTTGCAAAACTGTTCAAGAGCACCCCGATATAATGTTATTGAAGGTAAATTTTGATGAAAATAAACCTATGTGCAAAAGGTTGAATGTTAGGGTTCTTCCATATTTCCATTTCTACCGTGGTCCTGATGGACTATTGGAGTCTTTTTCATGCTCTCTGGCAAAGGTAAAGATCTAAAATTTTGTATGATCCCATCCTTATACCTACAATATAAACTGGTCAAACCTGCTCATATTTACATTTTTGGGGTTTGCATATATACCTCAAATATTTCATAATTGCAAAATTGCCCCTCAAATCTGGATAATTGCAAAACTTCCCTCCTAATCTCTCAGAGTGGATAAGAATATCCCTCGTTAAATTTACAAAAAAAAAAAAAAATCCTCAGCCCCAATGGGACAGCGACCAACTCTTCAACAACCTCCTCCCTCGCTTCATCAGCAGCGAATCTAACCTCCCGCTCACTCTCTGGACATTTTGATAATTACATAAATTTGTGATGTTTGCAAGCTATTACTGGAGACATCAATTCTTCCTACAGACGATCGTGTTCATTGTTCATCATTAAAGGCAAACTATATAGGTAAAGGAGGCTGCAAAAGTTAACTAAAATAAGCTGCAATAAATTCACTTACCATTATGTGCAAATTGTATGTAATAAAGGTTTTAATAGGGCTTGATTGCTCTTAAGAAAAGCTAATGCAATTTTTTGGGTCATACCCCATCGCTCTCTCCAAATGTTTCAGTCGGAGCTTTGCTCGGAGACTGATAACAAGTTGAACACTGAGCTTCTTTCTAGTCTTGATCACTACGAGGCGAATTATGAGGGTGGATTGCAGGAGAGGTTTGCTGCCAATGAGGCGAGGGAGGAGGTTGCTGGAGGGTGGACCGCTGTCATGTTGAGTCTGCTAAGGTTAGAGAGAGGAAAGATAGATGAAAATGGGGAAGAAGGAAGACGAGGATATTTTTGTCCAAATTTAATGGGAGTGGTATTCTTATCCAATCTAAGAGATTTAGAGGGGAATTTTGCAAATTTTTTTTTTGGGGTGGGGGGTGGGGTGGGGTGGGGTGTTAATTTTGCAATTATGAAAGATTTGTGGGGCATATATGTAAAACCCCCTTAAAATTTTTAATAGTTTTCTAGCTGTCGACTACTGCTACTGCAATTTATGACTGATTTGTCAAATTATGCTGAACCTGATTGTCTGAGTTCTATTTCATTTTTCCAAAATTAAATAATTACTACATCATAGTTCATTTGATATTAGTGCCACAATTCCAATGATCACACTTGACTGCTTCTTTTAAAAACCAGTAAATATCCTGAAATCCCTTCAAGATTAAACATATTACAACAAGTATTTAAATTCATCTTTCGTGATTTTGAGAAGTTACTACAATTTCCCCATCCTACGAAATAGTTTCTAGAAGATGTACTGTTCAATCAGAAGTTTGCCAAGCCCTTCTATCGCACTTCTTTCTTTAATGGCCTGTGACTTGAAAGAGTCCGTTTATTGGACTTAAGCAATCTAGTTCTTTAATTTAAATTCCAAATTAAGTAATTTGAAATTTACCTTGACGTAGGCTTTTCTTTAATTGAAAATTCAGGTTAAATTTATTATATTAGGACAAATTTGAGCGCAATACGTCTTGGTACTTTATATCTTAGGAGAGCTCCTAGCGCACCAATTGCCACTATCATCTCCTTTATATAGGATCCTACTTTATCCCAATTCAAGCAACATTACTTTTATGTATCCTACTCCAATTTCCAAATAACCTGCTAAAGTATTAAATTTTAATTTTGTTCTCACCACAACTTTGGAGTTTTGATGTAATGGAAATGACATTTATTATGATATCAGGACAACCTATGTTCAAATCTTACCAGCCACAAATTTAAAGAGCATTTTTAAATTGCTTGTGAGTTTAGGTTTCAGCCCATGAAAATGGCTCTCAACATGTAGGGACATGGTAGCCATAAATTTAAAGAGCATTTTTAAATTGCTTGTGAGTTTAGGTTTCAGCCCATGAAAAGGGCCCTCAACATTGTAGGGACATGGTAGATTGTAAAAATGTAACTCTCAACCCTCACAAGGACTTTAGAGTTTTTGGTGTAGTGGCTGGGAACTTCAAGATAACCCAATTCCTTAAACATGAAATTTCATAAATACCCCCAAATATTCAGTAGTCTTATAGATACTCAATGATCTCCAATAATTGCTATTCTTTTCATATCCAATAAATTTTATTAGTATTAGGTAAAATTGGAAGTTACATTATGCCCTATGACTTGTGGGCACATATACAATATGACGTCATGACTATATGTCTGTCTATTAATTGACATATTCATCTGTTGACTTAAATATTTTTATTTCTTATGAAAAATTTCTCTTACCAATGCAGTTTCAAAAACTAAAAGATGCTATTGCAACTCATAACACCCCTCGTTGTAGCATTGGTCCGGCTCTAGGTGTTGGAGACCTAAACCTTGTAGATAGTGCCACTCCACAAGAAAACTCAGCAGAAGCCAGTTCCAGATAGCCTGTATCTTCTTATAATGCCTTCAAGAAATGCACGGTATATAATTCAACCCCAAATGTAGTATATTTTTCAGCACTAGTTTATCATCATTCTTTTCTGACTCAAGTATTTAGAGAGATCTCAAAACATAATAAATAAGGTTTGTTTAACTTTGCTTTTCTCTCTGTTATACACAGTGTGAGTAATAGTTATATTAATATTACATTTTGACATGGTACTCAACAATGTCATCCAGTCTGATGGTAAAGGTTGTATCTCACACACACGCATACATATGTATATACTGCGCACGCACACACACATATATGTATGTATGTATGTATATATATGTGTGTGTGTGTGTGTGTGTGTGTGTGTATCACATTTAGCATGTTACATTTTTGTGCAGTGGAAGATGACAATCTTCATCAATATTATTAGACTATATCTGGACTTAGTTTTATGGGGGAAAATCCTATAGATGCACTCCATAGAAAATTATATGGGAGGAAGGAGATTGTGATTGTGCATCAACACAAATTTTAAATTTGGTGATTGTACTATTATTGATTGCGTCAATTTTGTATTGGTAGTGGAACATTTCCTTGTTCTTCTCTTTCATCGTAACAAATTTCTTGCATCTACCCCTAACAATTTGACGCATGTTGTTACTTGGAAGTTATTAGTATTTAACTTATCATCTTTTTAGTGTTTGATTTTTGAAACAATATTGGATAGAGAAGAACCCTGATTTTGATTATAGTGTTAGATTTTCTAAGCAAAGATAGTGCTATAATTTCCTATAATATACCTTTTCGCAAACTCCAATAAGAATCTACATAATGTGCAGTGATATAATACAGTGTGCATGGTTTCGTCCTTGCTAGGAATCGAAAGTCAAAGCAACTTTGCTAAGAGTCCGTATTGAGTAGCGCTTGCAATATTTGCCTGTGATTACTACACACTGTTCTATTGCTTGTATAATTGTGGATTTAGATACCCTTTAATACATACTTAGGGCAGAAGGTTCTTCTAAAGTATTTTCCTAGAGATTAATCTTCAGATACTGAGAAGGGGTAGCTTTGTATGAATTATAAATTTTGCTAAGTTTTTCAGTTATTTGTGAACCGTGTCATGTTTCATGTATATGCACTACGAGACTGTGTTGTGTCATGTTTCATGTATATGCACTACGAGACTGTGTTTCAGGACTATTAAATGGGATTTGAGGAGGCGCCCTAAAGTTTAAATTTGCTCTAAAGTTTGACACCCTAAATCTTGGTTTCACCTTTTTCTAACTTTGACACCCTAAATTTCGGACCTAACCATCCGGAGATCAACAAAGACGTTGCCAACCTAAACTTTGACACCCTATGTTGAGCTTTACAAGGTGATGGCTTCTAATATGGAGTTGAAGGTTGCTCCAAATAATGGATCTGCTGGATTTGTAGGCTCTGTTTGTTTTTACCTAGGAACCACGAGAATATTGTGATGTGAGGTTGCAAGAAACTTTCTTTTAGAGAAAATATTTTGGATTAAAGTCTGAGCAATTTGCTTTTGCTTTTGTTTTCTTTTTCTTTTCTTCCTTTTAAAAAATAAATGCTTGGCGTCTGTAACTTTTTTCTATATGCAATGGACATTTTACCTAGCGCACAAAATATGATGTGCTATTAATTAATAAAAAGATCATTTGTGATTGTAGGGGGGACCCTATGCTGGAGTTCAAAGTGTATTTAAATGAGTTGCGTGGTTGAGCTCTTGTTGGTGTATTATGTGACTTGTAGTCGACTCATGTGCCTGGACCGATAAAGGGTCTGTTTAGACACAAGACTTCTCTGACCATACACAAATAACTTATAGTAAATCTGATACATATTAAATTAATGGGGGGTTTAGTGAGCATATGTATGATACTTATTCCGTGGGGCGTACGTATCAAACACTTGCTGCCTTTCGATTATAGAATTGATGTGCTATGTGCTATGGGGTGATTCTTATTAGATAGACCCATAGGATGTTCGTGGATTATGATTCTGATTTCAGTATCTATACTTTATTTTGCTAGTTGTGTGATAATGCATATATCTCCGTGGATTATGATTCTGATTTCAGTATCTATACTTTATTTTTCTAGTTGTGTGATAATGCATATATCTCCGTGGTGTACGTATCAAACACTTGCTGCCTTTCGATTATAGAATTGATGTGCTATGTGCTATGGTGTGATTCTTATTAGATAGACCCATAGGATGTTTGCGGATTATGATTCTGATTTCAGCATCTATACTTTATGTTGCTAGTTGTGTGATAATGCATGTATCTCCTCCTCCAGTTGCTGGTACTACCGGTACATCTGTAACACATCTCTTTTTATGTGATTTCGTCGGTATTTGTATTATCTTTGTGCTCACCCTTATTTGGCGATGTTTGTTGGGTTTATTTGTCGACGATCCGTGATTTGTTTTCTTTTCTTCTAGGTATTAATGATATAGTTGCCCAAGGATCAGGTCAGTTTTGGGGGAGTGGTGGTTTGAGTTGGTCTGGTACTGAGAGTGAGTTGTGTAAATTTAGACTCGTTACTTGTTATATAGTCTATTATTGACCAATTTAGTATTCCTGTTTATACCCGATATGTTAATCTCGTTTTTTGGTTCGACTGTTGTTGACTTTATAGTTGACCTGTATGGACCCTGTTTTGAGGCTTCACTATGCACATGAGAACTCTACTTAGTTCTCGTCTACATAATCCTGACCAATTCACATGCCCATATCGTATATTGGGACACGTGACATGACAAGATTTTGTTGGTATCGAAGTCTAGACTTAGGGGCTGTTTGGTTCCCTGTTTTTGAGGGAAAGATTCTCTTGAAAGCCTGCCAAAAGTACCAAAAGTGTCACTTTTTTGGTAGGCTGTTAGCCAAAATCGCCTCTAAAAAAGAAGATTTTGGCTGAAAGCCTGCCAAAAAGTGACACTTTTGGCAGGCTTTCAAGAGAGCCTTTCCCTCAAAAGCAGGGAACCAAACAGCCCCTTATGTACAGCTTGTTGCCTATATCGGTAGACCTTGTAGGGTTATAGAATACCGTAGGGATATCTATTAGAAAGAGGCTTATGGGGGTGGAACTAGTGAGTTGAGAGTTAGAATTAAATTCTCATAAGAGAGCCTTTGATTCTTCTTTAACGAGATGTCGTAATTTTGATCTTTTTATGGTGAGGTTGGTGTTATGATTCTCTAGTGAAGTTCTAATCTGATCTGTGCAACCGTCATCAATGCCGACTCAACCCTAAGTGAGTACAGTTGAACAAGCATCATCTTGTTTCTATTTGTATA
>NC_033796.1:103870814-103884740 GCF_001876935.1 Asparagus officinalis
CCTTAGAGCAAGTGCAGCAGCCTCCCAAGGAGGCTCCTAAGGGTGATGTGGTAAGGAAAAACTCCCAACATGCTCCAACAAGCTCCCAAGGAGGCTCTTAAGTCCTAGTTGGCGGTGGGGTCCGCCATGAAGCTCCTAAGAGCTCCACAAATTTGTGGAGCACTTGGGAGCTCCTGGGGGGCACTAAAAAATATTTTTTATTAGATTTATTATTTTAAAATATATTTATAAAATGTTAGAGGTAGAAGAATGGATTTTTTAAATAATATTTAAGCTCCTAATTGGGAGTTTGTTAGAATATTTCTCCTAGTAGGAAGCTCCTAAGTGGGCCCCATGTTTGAGAGCGCTCCAACAAGAGCTCCCTACTAGGAGATTGCTGCCCTTGCTCTTATATTTGACAGGGGGAAAGTGGGTCGTTTTGCCTTTTCAGTGTGAGGCTTAGAATTGTTCGGTCGAATGCGGGCGGTTCTAATGTGGATTCCTATGCCGCTACGTGTGCAATGACGTTTACATGGTCCAGAGGTTCTCCCATCTACATAGCCTCATTTAATTGTATGGGGGCTTTCTCGACTCCACCGGGCATAGTTTGTGTGGTGCATCACCGTACTTCTTTTGTTATGGGGACTCAGGCTTGTTCTTGACATGGAAGAAGCAGCAGAGCCAGTTGATATTACCATTTCGAGGATGGGTTTACTCAGAAATTATAGCTCTTCTATCTATAGCGTAAATCGTCTGGCTCCCGTTTGGATGGTTTTGATAGAATTCCTAGTGCTTAGGTCGGGTTGGACACTAAGCAAAACCATCTCACCTCACATAAGACTACCCGAAATCTCAAGTGATATCGTGTCCGATTCTAATCTTCTCTTATTAGGGGTTTTACTTTAGGGGACTTTTTTTATATCCATTCTGTGTGAAAATATGTGGTTTTAAAATATGTCACCTGAAATTTGACACTATAAAGTTATTCATCAAATCTATTTAAGTTATACCAAATATAGTTGTGCAACGAAATCAAAATAATTCATCAAATCTATTTAAGTTGGGGGATTATTCATTAGTGTAATTTGAGAATAACGAGGATACTTTTTGGGATATGCTTTTTGGTGTTATTCCGTTACGGTAATGAGAATTGAGCTTTAACCTTTGGTTTTTTGGAACATTAGCGAGATTATTATTCATCATGGGGATAAAATTGTCCCAAGTCATATAGATTTTTTTTTTTACCCCAAGTCAAAATTTACCCAAGCTTTCATATTGGGACAAATTTGGGGCAAATGGGGGTGATTTTGTGTTTTTTTGTAGCGATAAGTGGAATAATTTTGAAACATACATTTACGAAGTAAACTAACATATGTTGTGTATTTCTAATATAACTAAAATCAAAATAATTATGCAATACTCTCTCTGTTGGCGTGTTGTCCAAGGGGCTGTGTAGGGGTTAAAAATTGCCTATAAGTCTTTAAACACAGTTCAAGACAAGGAAAAGACGATAAACGTTATTATCCAAGTCAAGGGAATTTATCCAACATCAGTAAGTATATGAATTGGATCAATAGAATGCATAAGTCAGCGAAGCGACGAAGCGTACGCAAAACAAGAGAACTGGAAGAATTACAAATCGTCAAAGTATCAAAAAAGTGAACGAAACGCCACTTGGAGGCCCGTGTAGGCGCGAGTCACCAATTGGTGGCTCGCACCTATGCGAGCCACCAAATGGTGACTCGCACTCATGCGAGCCACCAAATGGTGACTCACACCCATGCGAGCCACCAAATGATGACTCGCATAGTTCCGAGTCACCAAATGGTGACTCGCATAGTTCCGAGCCACCAGGACTCTTGTTGAACACAAAACCTCCCCAAACACGGATTTCGATGATTTTTAAGGATTCCTTCGTCCCAGAACCTCTCCAACTGTTTTGAGGTTATCCCTAAACGCGTTTAGATAGTTATAAACTGCAGATGACGTTTAAACACAAATTCTTATTCAAAAGGACATCTCCAAAAGCCTATAAATAGAAGCCTAGGGTCTTCTTTAAAGAAGATCTGAAATTGAGAAGGCGAGGTGCTGTCAAATTGTCCAGTTAATCACGAATTTCAGAGGAGAATCATCAGAGCTTAGCGAATACTTTCATAAAGAAAGCCCATTCGAAAGGTTTGTGATTCTTTCTCCTTCTTTCCTCCGGATTAAACTTGGTTTTAATCTCGAGAAGAGACACAATCTCGCTTGGTCGTGATTGTCGCTTCCGCAATTGTTTCCTTCGTGAAACAAGAGCGTAATTATATTGTCTATCGGGTTGATCTGCGGTGGTCCACGGACTAACGCGTCCCCGGCACAGGCAAAGATCCCACACAAAGCAGCGGGAGATAAACTACTGCTGCGTTTTGTTTGATAAAGTTGTAATCTTTATTTTTCGTTGTAAGAAGATCTTATAAAAAGATCAACTTTTCTTTCAGTTTGAACTTGTAATCGATAAACGGTGTAACATGTTTGAAAGCAATGGAAAAAGCAACTTTTGACACAAACAAACTGTCGACCACAATGGGAGTCGACAGCTTTTCTGCCAAAGCTGTAGTGTCGCAACCGAAGATCATCATCCCGATCAACGAGGAGGTCGAATACGAGTTCGACCAAGCAAAATATGAAGAATACCTATCCTCCTCTTCCCGATCATCCTCCCCTCGTAGGAAGAGGAGAAACTCCATGAGGAAAGGTCAAGGACACTTGGATTTGAAGGTTCAAAACCAAGAACCTCATCCCGCAGCGGCTCAAGGCACACCTTGCAAAGCTGAAGCTGCTACTGAAAACGAGCCGACCTTATCCAAGAGGGTGCGTCAAAGACGGCGTCAACGCCTTGCACGCCAATTGGCCAAAGCCTCCGAGCAAGTTGATGGAATCCGCTATGAAGCGGATCTGAAGTCTAGAAGGCGCCAACCGTCACGGCAGCGAGATGGCGACTGGTCCAAACCAACGACGAATGAATGGGTCCCCGTTAAGAGGACACGTTCAACTCTTGAAGACCGGATCAAGAAGCGCCACGCTTTACTTGTGTAGGCGTCAAAAAATGCTAATAGGTATCCCAAACATAGAGAAGATCACCCAAAAAATCACAAGAATTGATCTCATACTGTTTTGGGAAAATCAAGACAGGTATGAACTGTCTCGCAAGCGAGACAGGCTTTGCTGTCTCGCCAGCGAGACATGCTTTGCTGTCTCGGTTGAAATGGTCAAAAACCACATTGATAACTGCCCTACACATGTCCATTAACTGCCAAGGGACGTGGGAAACATCGTGGGCGAAAATCACGTGAATAACTGCCAAAATAATAGAGTTTAAAACGTGGGAAGACAGTTAAAACGAAAACTGCCAGACAGTTACTGTTTCCGAGACAGTATTCACTGTCTCGCGGGCCGAGACAGCAAACATTTGAGCTTCGACTTAATCTTAAGAAGAACGACTATCTTACTTTGATAAGATATCGTTTCAAATTCTTACTTCGATAAACGAAGGAAGAATCATTAAGCCCTCTTCACGATCTGTGATTCGGCGGTCCACGAACCAAAGCGTTCCCGGCACAGGCAAAGTCCCACAAAACAAGAATCGATAGACGATTTTTGTGTTATTTTCTCAAAAGTTATAATTTTTGCTTTGTTGTGTAGAAGAGGTCTTATAAAAAGACTATTTCTTTGAATTTGTTGTAATCAAACAAAAATATAATGAATTCCACAGCAAAACCAACTTTTGACGAAAACAAACTAGCGACCACAGTGAGAGCCAGCGGCCTCGCTGCCGAGGCCGCCGTGTCGCAACCAATCAAGATCGTTGTTAACGAAGAGATCGAATACGAATTCGATCAGGCGAAATTCTAGGAGTACTTGTCATCCTCATCATCAAAACTTTCCTCACCTCGTAAGTGTAGGAAGTTTTCATCTCTAAAGAAAAATTTCAAGTCTACAATGCCAATGAAGGCCGCAGGTGAAGGTTCTTGCCCAATTGCTGCTAAAGAATCTACCTGCGACATCTCTGCTCCAAACGACTCTGTACCAGTCAAGGAGTCGTTGATTAATGGCTCACCGGTGCTGACGAAAAGAGCTCGTCAGAGACAGCGCCAGCGCCGTGCTCGTCAATTGGCCAAGGCCATGCAACAAACCGACGGGGTCCATTATTATGCGGACCTAGAGTCGAGAAAATAAAAAGCGGTTCAATTGCATCAACGGCAAAATAATCATATTTCTGCAAAACTTACGATGGAGGAATGGACTCTCATCAAAAGAGCTCGTTCAACCCTCAAGGAACGTATACAAAAACGCCAGGCAAAAGCTGCTCGAGCTCGTGCCCGTCGTCAACAAATACAAGGAACCAAGAAAGAAATAGTGTCTGCTCGTGCCCGTCGTCAACAAATACAAGGAACCAAGAAAGAAATAGTGTCTGAAAAGCCACCAAATAACCGTAAAGTTTGGGTTCCGAAGGCGCCGCAAACATCCGTTCCGGGCCCGTCTAATGTATCACCAGTGAAACCATGGGTTAGTCCAGATTTATCAAAGTTCAAGATCACAATGGCGGATCGCCTCGGTCCTTCGGTTGACGATCGAGGCAAAGCCTCAGTCAAAGAACAATCAGATCCAACAAATAAACCCTTGGTGGTTTCTTACGCAGGGGGTCGTAAACACCCTCCTGTCAGAACTGTACCAGTCCAGAACGAGAGAATACCAGTTCACTCTCGTTTAGGACCTATGAAAACTCCACACCCTCATGGGGGTGTGTTTGGTGGAAAATTTTGTAACAAGAAAATAAGAAAAGAACTGTACTTGATTTTATTCTCTCTAACTGTTTAGAAAAAGAATGATTACAATTCTCTCAACTCTCAATTACAATTGGATTTCCGATTACAAAAGAGAAGAGAATGATCGGGATTCTCTCCTTTGTTTAATTCTGGGTTCTTCTTGGTAGCGATGAGATGCCTCCCTCGAATGCTTGCGTCGAGTTTGCTTCTCGTTGACGATCCGAATATCTATACTCACTGGAACAACTGTCTTGGCCGGTTTGATAACTCTTGTCGAGTTTTGTGATTCAGAACAAGTAACAAACTCTAATGATAGAGTTGTTGGAACCGAAAATAATTCGGTTAATAAGCCAAATGCCGACTGCTTAGAGTTCCTCCGTCTGTTGATTTCCCAGACTGTGTAAGGAGTCAATCCTCCTTTTTCTGATTCTGGAAGATCTGATCGAAAGATCTTCTCCAAAATCCAACCTCGCCTGAAAGATCCTCTCAACAAAAATCCACCCTTGATCTGATTATCCAAAAATCCGATCTTTAACTCTGTTGAGTTTGTCGTTATTTATAGGGGATTAAGGGGTGTAACCACCTCCTTAATTCGCTCCTAAGTGGTCTGGCGGCGATTTGAGCTGCGTCTGGGTTGCGTTTGCAGCGATTTGGAAGCTGCGTTTGAGCTGCGTTCGTGGCTATGAACGCGGTGCGTCTTGATGCTGGTGTGCGGGGAGGACTTCCGCAGCTTGATTTGAAGAGACCGTCGATTTGTAGTCTCTTTCTATCGAAGTTTTGCAAAGATCGTCATTTTGTAATCTTTACTTTAGCTCTTTGATATGCAAGAGTTGTCAGATTGTAACTCTCGATGTTGATTGTGAAGGCTGTTAAACTAGAGCTCTCATCGGTTGTCCTGAAGGTTGTCAGATTGTAACCTTCAGCGATCTACGTGAAACTCTTCAAATTGTAGCATTCTGGAAGTCGTCAGATTGTAACTTCCATCATCGGTGTTTGATGGGGATCAGCTATCTATTGTGATTTTTAGACAGCCTACAGGGTGTATTTAAAAATTTAACCTTGGATCGCTCAGTGGCGACAACTAGTCGTCCCGTGCATGTTAACAAGGTTCAAAAACCACAAATAGGTTGCTCAAATCACAATAACAACGAGCTGTACTATCAAAACAATAATTCAAGAAAAAGAATTGTCCAAGAAGACGAGTCTCACTGCTCCTGTGAGAGGCTCATTAAAGCAGTATTGACAGAATGCGGTTGCTCTAAAACTAACTTAACAAGAGTCTCCGTATTTCAAAGACTGTCTACGGAAACGCTAAAACCCAAAGTGAGGTGCTTCAACAAGAAGAAACCTGCAATTCGGCGAGATGAATTCCCTGAGGTCACTATTAACATGATCGGCAGAGGAAAGCAGCTATTAGTCAACACTGACCCTGATTTCTTTCCAGAAGGGAGAGTTGAGCAGGGTCTATCTCAAAGAATGTCGCGGTTACAACGAAGAGCCAGCCGGCGTCAGGACTACAGGAAAATGCACGAAGGGTTATCCTCAGACGAAGAACTGTCAGATACTTGTTCTACTGTTGTGTCGGATGATACCACGTCCAGTGTTGGGCGAGTCAGAGAATCTTTCGCAATCACGCCAGATCAATTGGCTCAAATACTGCAGGAAGCGTTAGCTAAACAACGCGAGGAAATTAGAGCTGAAATCAAAACCGAGATGGAGTTGACCATGCAACAGGTTTGAGATTTGCAAGTTCAACAACGTCAACCGGAATCAAGCCAAAAGGCGGAATCCAGCAAGCGTAACGCCAGATCTGTACGTACAACTGAGGACGATGACGTAGAAGACGAGACTATCTTTGCTGATCCTCCTCCCGATAAAGACGATTCTGGAAGCGGCCCGGCCAAATCATCTACTCAACCTCCTTAAATTTACCTGAAGAAGAGTGAGGAAGAAGACGAAAAGATGCATGATCTCGAGAGCAAAGTTAATGCTCTAATGACGGCCCAAGAAGTGAAGAAAACGGGCATTCCATACCCGTACCCGAGGGAGTGGGATCTGATTCCTTATCCCCCAAAGTTTAATTTGATTAACTTTACTCCTTTTGATGGTAGGGGTTCACCCACTCAGCACTTGATCTATTTCAAGTCACATCTGGGCGCGATATCCGAAAACGAAGCATTGATGGTCCGGTCATTCGTAGGAACCCTTCGCGGGCCTGCCTTCGATTGGTACCGACGTCTCAAACCCGGGAGCATCACCAGCTGGGAAGATATGGAAGGATTATTCCTCACCAATTTCTTCGATGACGACACGGAGGTCTCAATTGGCACCTTGTTGAATGAGAAGCAGATAAATGGGGAGTCGATTGATGTCTTTGTCAAACGATTCCGGAACAAAGCGGTAAACTGCCGAGATCCACTCACAGAAGAGTTTATCCTACAGATATGTCACAATAACTTGTCGCTGGATGTGTTAGAAGTCATGGGGGTTGTGCCTTCTAAAACTTGGAAAGAGTTGAAAGTGAGAGGTGAACAAGCCGAGCGCTTTCTTAAGAGAAAGAAGTTGGAGAGGGGACTGCCACAAGATAATCCTCAGAAACAAAATTTTAATTCTCGAGGCAGAGGAAGAGGGTCTGGGGCTGCTGTTGATGCGCATCAAACATCACAACAGCCACAACAACAACCACAGCAGTCATCATTCCAATTGGCGTCGAATCAGAATCAACAGCCTCCGAAGCAGTTTAAGGCCTCAGAGCCTAAATTCCCGAAGGAGTATTCTTTTAAGGATGATGAAGTTCCAGTCATCTTCAAATACCTGCTGGATAACAACAAGATCAAGCTTCCACCGGTCACAAACCAAGAAGAAGCAACGAAGACTAATGACCCAAAGTATTGTGCATATCACAGAAGGGTCCACCATCCCACTAAGGCGTGTTATGTCTTAAAAGACAAAATACAAACCTTAATCGATGTAGGTATCGTGACACCAAAGCCGAAAGAGAAGAAAGTAGGTGCAAATGCGGTGTCTATCAGCTTCGGATCGGTTCCTTTATCCTGGTTTCAAGCCGAACCAGTATCAAAGGTCAAGATGCAGACCATCAACGATGACCCTCATGGACAGCGCCACAAAGGGCTTGTATCTCACACAACCCCCAACGGCGAAATCCTTTAGGTTCATCCGGATTTACTTGAAGATGAACAGTGGACGACATCCACATTAAGGAAGAAATCAAACAGCAAAGGAAAAGAGAAGTCCTGTTATGGAGCCTCGGCGATTCCTGAGAAGAATGATGAGGAGATAGCAACTTTACCACTTTCTGATGAAGAGCAGGAAGTTTTCGCTACTCGAAGTGGAAACGAATTCAGTTTCAACTACCCAAGCGCGTCCGAACAATTAACCGAGCAGGGGGTAGAGAAAGCTGTACCTACCAAGACTTTAAAAGAGCTGGGGGTGGTTACAACCCCACCTCTAGCAACTGAAAAACCTCAGAAAGTTGTTAAACAAAAAGAGAAGGAACCTCAATACAAAGAAGTTCAAGTTCCGAAGCAGTCTCGTTTTAACCGACCGATTGGACGAGATAAACCGGAAAGTTCGAATACTCCATACCGCTTCGATGTTATGACGCAGTTGGCTAATATCCTAGCAAGGATCACATTATATGAGTTGTTACGCCTCTCGAAAGAAACCAGAGAAGCTTTGCAAGAAGCCTTGGCTGATTCTGAAGTATTCCTCACTCAAATCAAGCCAACTCCTGAAGAGCCAGAGTCATCAGTTCAGCATTGCAATCTGGCCGCCACCAGATTTCCTTGCATCGCTTTCACGAAAGAAGATATGCAAGTCAGGAATTCAAAACATGATAGGCCTCTATATTTCACTGGATATATTGGCTCGAGCGTTGTCAACCGGATTCAAGTTGATCCGGGTTCCGCTGTTAGCATCATGCCACTTCGGTTGATGTACCACCTCGGAATTCCCGCTAGCAAACTAGCCTCCACAGGAATCGTTATCTACGGATTTAACACTAGTGGATCAAGACCGTTGGGAAAAATTCGGGTGAAGTGTCAGCTCGGAGACTTGAAGTCTGAAGTCACTTGCTATGTAATTGATGCCGAAACTTCCTATAATTTGCTGTTGGGTCGCCCATGGATCCACAGTAATCTTATAGTTCCCTCTACTCTCCATCAGTGTCTGAAATATGTCGACACTAATGATGAGGTCAAGACGGTGGTCGCGGATAAGCAACCATTCAAGGGGTTAGAAAATTACTTTACTGACTCCCTTCTTTATGGTGCTGAGTCTGATACTGAACAATCGGCCCATAGCACGGACAGCGGAGAAGAAGCTGATACCGAAGCCGGGCTCGATTATAGTGAAGGTCTTGTATTAAATGACATTGAACCTCTTGTAATCGATCTTGACGGTGATGAATCGTCGGACGAAAGTTGTAACTGGCAACTTGCCGATGAAATAATAAAGGATGATTTAGAGTATTCGCATTGTCTTGATAATGTAATGCATGAATTGTATGACGATCCTAGTCTACATATGCCACTTCGCTCGTCCTGCACAACGACGAAATATCTACAAAATTCAGCCGGAACAACTGTAATCCTACCCGCAAAGACAGTGGGTGAAAAAGAAATAATCTTTGGAAAAGGGGATGCATCCCCAATTCCTGATCTTTTCTTGAACACTAACTCAGATGATGAAGAACCCGGGCGACATTTCTCTCGGTACAGTTCACAAGCGAATGATTATATGACGAGCCAGTGCTATGATCTCTCGCTCGGTGAAGGTCTTCATTTTGGTCAAGGTGTCAGGGTTCCACCCCGTCCAATCTATGTACCAAAAGGAAAACCGGATAATTATTACAGTCATAGAAGGGGTCTAGGTTATACTTCATCATCTGATGACGAATATGGCCAACAGATTATTAGCCAACTAATAAATAAGAATGGGCATTCATCCGATGCTTCAACCTGGGATTCTGACGTGAGCATTGGAGAAAGATTCAAAGCCCTAATGTCGAATATGGCGATAGTTGATCCTTCCACAACCGAAGAAGACGATCAGTTGCATATTTGGGAAGATCCATGGATGCATTACATGAATATCCAATATGGCGATAAATTTGAGTAAAGAGAACCTCCTACCGAAGATAAAGTAGTCCAAGTTAATATGGGTGACGAAGCTAACCCAAAGCCTATATTTATCAGCGGTGATCTTCCAACGGATGAAAAAGAGGAACTAATCGCCCTCGTTAAAGAGTATATCGACGTTTTCGCTTGGAACTACGAAGATATGCCGGGACTCGACCCAGATGTAGCAATGCATAGCCTTAACATTAAACCGGATGCCAAACCTGTCAAACAACAACAACGACGGTTTCGTCCGCAGATTATGGAGGCAATAGAAGCTGAAGTCAAGAAATTAATTGATTCGGGTTTTGTCAGAGAAGAACAACATCCGGAATGGTTGGCCAATATTGTTCCAGTTCTTAAAAAGAACGGAAAGATCAGAATTTACATTGACTTTAGAGATCTAAACACCGCATGTCCTAAAGACGATTTCCCCTTACCGATCACAGATGTCATTATTGACAACACATGCGGGTTCGAGAGAATGTCGTTTATGGATGGATTTTCGGGGTACAATCAGATCAAAATGCACCCGGACGATGAAAAGCATACAGCATTCAGAACACCCCTTGGTGTCTTCTGTTACACTGTTATGCCTTTTGGTTTGAAGAACGCTGGTGCTACATACCAACGTGCTATGACGAAGATCTTTCAAGAACACATTCGGAAGACCGTCGAATGCTATGTTGATGACCTGGTCGTTAAGAGCCGTGATAAAAACGACCACATTAAAGATTTGAAGACGATGTTCGATCTTATGAGGAATCACCAGTTAAAGATGAATCCAACTAAATCCTTCCTTGGAATGTCCAGCGGTAAATTTCTTGGATTTGTCGTCACCACAAAAGGTATTCATATAGATCCTGATAAAGTAAAGGCGATACATGAATTACAACCCCTGAGGAATCTTAAAGAACTCAGGGGGTTGCAAGGTCGATTGGCATATATCCGTCGGTTTATATCAAATCTGTCTGGAAAATGTCAACCATTCTCTAAACTCGCAAAGAAAGGCGTGTCGTTCGTTTGGGATGAAGCATGCCAAAAGGCATTTGAAGATATTAAGAAATATTTGGCGAATCCACCTATTCTCGTTGCACCGAAATTAGGCAGACCGTTTTTGATTTATGTCAAAGCGACGAGCCATTCGTTAAGTGCACTACTCGCACAAGACGATGATAACGGTCACGAACAAGCTGTGTATTATCTGAGTCGTACATTGGTAGGAGCTGAGTCTCGTTATCCGATGATTGAGAAGGAATGTCTTGCCTTAGTGTTCGCAATCCAAAAAATGCGACATTACTTAGTGGGACAAACAATTTATGTCATTTCCAACATAAACCCAATCCGGGTATTCATGACCCAACCGGCCTCCATGAATTGGCATTTAGCCAGATGGGCTCTACTGTTATCGCAATATGATCTATACTTCAAGCAACAAAAATCAGTCAAGGGACGAGCTATTTGCGACCTTTTGGCGGAAAACCCTACGAGAGATGTAGTGGAGTTGTACGACGATCTACCAGATGAAACTCACGAAGTTAATACCACATCACATCAACGAGTGTGGCAATTATACTTCGATGGAGCTTCCCGAGCAGCCAACGTAGCGAGCGCACCCGGATGTTCTAAAATCTCCTCAGGAGTGGGGGTCGTTTTAGTTTCCCCGGGAAAGCATGTCTTACCTAGAGCATACTCGTTGACCGAACCATGCTCTAATAACGTAGCCGAGTACAATGCATTGATAATTGGACTCAATTTTGCCAAAGTGCTGGGGGTCGAACACCTTGAAGCTTTTGGAGATTCTCAATTGGTAATTAATCAGATTCGAGGAGTGTATGAAGTCAGAAATCGAGACCTGATTTCATACCACCAGGTGGCCATAGAAATGGCAAGCTCGTTTGAAGAATTTTTCATCGAGTACGTTCCGCGTCTCCAAAATGCATACACAGACGCATTGGCGTCATTGTCGGTATCTCTGGCTCAGCCGAGACAGAACAATTAATTACAGTGAGAACTCACCAACTTATTGTTCCTATCTACGACTCGGTTGCCAAAGAAGCATATTCAACAAGAGTTGAACCCGAAGTTCGAGATTGGCGTTTTTCTATTATTGATTATGTCCTACACGGTATCTTACCTGAAGACGTGAAAGAAAGGGATTCGATTCGGCGGAGAGCACCGAGATTTTACTACAACGCTGAATCACAAATGTTGTACCGACGGTCGTATGATGGTCTATTACTCCGTTGTCTATCCAATAAGGAAGCAGAACAAGCGTTCAAAGAGGCGCATGAGGGGATATGTGGTGCACATCAACCCGGTCCTAAACTCTGCGACCGACTTAGAAGAATCGGATATTATTGGCCAACTATGGTAAAGGATGCAGCTGACTACGCCCGACGATGTCAAGCATGTTAATTGCATGCAAATTATCTGCACCAGCCTCCAGAGCATCTGCACCCATCAGCAACGTCATGGCCGTTTGAGACCTGGGGAATGGATATTGTTGGTCCTATAAATCCCCCGTCAGTCAAAGGTGATCGGTTCATCCTAGCAATTACCGACTACTTCTCCAAATGGGCTGAAGCGATTCCGCTCAGAGAAGTTAAAACGAGTAACGTCATTGCATTCATCAAACACCATATCATCTACCGGCATGGTGTCCCAAGACGAATCATACATGACAACGGTCCTCAATTCGTCAGCAACGCCTTCATCAGGTTTTGCGAAAAGTTCAGAATTCAGGACATTTCATCGACGGCTTACAATCCCATAGCAAATAGATTGGCTGAAGCCTTCAATAAAACAATCATAAAGCTCTTGTCAAAACTCGTGAAAACTAATAAACGAGATTGGGATGACAAGTTTGGTGCAGCTCTATGGGCCTATCGTACCACGGTGCGTACACCAACGGGAGCGACCCCGTATTCGTTGGTATACGGATGTGAAGTCGTTCTTCCATTGGAAATACAAATTCCATCTATTCGGATTGCTCTCGCAACCCAGATGACAACCGAAGAACAACATCAGAAACGTCTCGAAGAACTTGAGATGCTCGATGAAAAACGCCTAGAAGCTCAACAGCATATAGAGTTCTACCAAGCCAGAATTTCCCTAGCCTTCGACAAAAAGGTTCGACAACGGAGTTTTAAAGAAGGAGATTTGGTCTTAGCTGAAAGACGGCCTATGATCCTTAACTCCAAGAAGAAAGGAAAATTCGAACCCAAATGGGAAGGACCGTTTGTGATAGAAACAGTCTATTCAAACGGTGCTTACCGCCTGATTACCCAGGATGGCAATAAATTAATGATGCATATTATCCGTAATATGTTCAGGATAACCTATGCAGAACGGGAAGTTCCTAGAGAATCCTGTATAGGATGTCTCGGGATAAACCGAGATCAGTTGATTGGTCTAAATATGAAACTGATCTTTCAAATAATATGTTTTTGATTATCATAAAGTTCTTTTACAGCTTTTGTTGAGATGAGATTCAAATCTGTAAACAGTTAATCTTTCCTCACAAAACTCCTCACCGGTCAAATCGATCGACGAAGAGTACACCAAAATCAGTCATGGATTAAAATCATTCCAACCCCCACTGCTCATTTGGTCAAACCTTTAAACAGTTAGGATCAAAGCCAAAATCCCCTCTCGATTTCTTCAATGAACGAGCGGCCCACAAATTGAGCGATCAAACCTTCTTACAGTTAAGATCATCTCAAAACTCTCACTTGGTCAAACCTTACTACAGTTAGGACCACAACCAAAATCTCCTTTCGATTCATTTCATGAACGAAAGATCCACTTCTGAATTGAATAATCAAACCTTATGACAGTTAGGATTATTCAAACCAGTCCAGATTCTCTAAGTGGAGACCCCACTTTGAGTTTCTTCTGCAACAGGAGATAGAATATAAAATTCTTCCTCTCCGATTTCGGGTTCATCTCTACCAACAAACAAGAGACCAGGAGATAGAATATAAAATTCTTCCTCTCCAATT
>NC_033796.1:103885740-103926655 GCF_001876935.1 Asparagus officinalis
ATAATTTATTATACTTATTCTAAATTACAAATAAAAATATTATATTATATATTATAGTATTAAATAATTGTTTGCTTTTTTATAAGTATTTAACTAAATTATGAATAAATCATACTCCTTTTAAAAGCATGAGTTCGAGAAAAGCTTTTCATGTTCAATATTATCCTTCACTATTTTGAATATTTTATTTAAATATTATTTTATCCTAATCCAAATTATATCTTATACTAATCCCATGTGAACTATGTATAGCTCAACAATTTAAGAAAATAAGATTAATAAAATACATGAAACACTATTTTGAATATTTCATTTAAATACTAATCTATCAAAATACTAATTATTTGAGGGTGGAGGATATGGACAAGTCTTCCAAGATACCGCTGGTCCTAATGGTTTTACCCGTTTGGACGGGGGAGTTTTCCACTGGCTGCTAAACATTAGACCTGGTTATCTCCTCTTCAGGCAAAATGACAAATGTATAATTGAGCCCTATCAACCGTATCGTTTTGCTCGACAATTCGGATATGACCAACTATACGTTGGGAATCCGAGGAGCCAACTTTCGGTTATGGGCAACATATACGAAGGAGCTCGAGCCTGGTATTACTCCTCCGCAGGTTGTACTGGGGCTACCTTCAGATTACCCCACAAAACGCCTAATTCTCTCCTTTCCGTGGCTTTCTGCAACTGGTATCACACGGCTTCTTGAACATTCTGGCTGTAGTCTTTCAAGTAAGTCTTTCCAGACCGTGTGCCAGGGTTGTCTCCTGGGTATGCAGCCAGGGCAATCCTCTCTTCCTCTGAATCTGTGAGGGTCTTGAGGTGATCATCATTCTCAGTGATGGAGGGGCTAATCGTGTTGGAAGACTTAGCCTTGCCTCCTTTCTTCTTGGACGAGGTATTCGTCCACTGTTGGTCTCCCACTAGATCAGGGTGAACCCACATGATTTCTCCTTTTGAGGTGGTGAGGGGTATCAACCCCTTGTCTTTCTGACTGTGCAAGTCAGTATTCTTCAGACGCATTTCTCCCTTGTGGATTGGGATAACGCCATCTGCGGTCGCCACCGGAGGGAAGTCACCGAACTGGACTGCTATCATGTTGGTAGAGACAGTCTTCTGTTCGGGTTTCAGAGTAAGCACTTTAGCGTCCACCAAATTCTGGAGGATGTCCTTAAAGATGTAACATCTTCTGGTAGGATGCCCTAGGAACCTGTGATAGCGGCAGTAATTAGGGTCATCTACCTTTCCTGCCTCCTCTGGCTTCCTAATTTCAGGAAGCTGTAACTTGTTGTTCTTCCGCAGTAGCTGGAATAAAGTGTCCACATGTTCTTCCTTGAAGGAATACTGTTTGGGCACTTTTTGCTTATTGGGAGCTTTGCCTTGATTCGTGGGCGGTGGTACCCGAGAGTAGTCGGCTGCTAGGGTCTCTTTTCCCTTAGACCGCTGAGCGTTGTTCTGGTTGCGTTGCTGTTGCTGTTGCTGTTGCGGCTTGGGTTGTGCAGCTTCCTCGGCTTTCACCCGAGCTACGATCTCTTCAGCTTGTTCTCCTTGCGAAACAAGTTGTCTCCAGGAGCGACACTCTGCTACCCCCATCTGGGCAAGGAGCTGAGTCTGCAGGTTGTGCCTGCAAGTTTCAACCAGGGTTGACTGAGTCATACCTGAGGGGCATCGCAATGCCATGCTGCGGAATCTCTCCACGTAGGCCTTGATTGATTCGCCTTTCCTCTGTTTGGTAGCGAGAAGAGTCGGGACCGAAACTTCTGTATCGTCCTCGAAGAACCTGGCCAGGAAAAGCCTTTCTAAATCTACCCATTTCTGAATAGATCCAGCAGGCAGTTTCATAAACCATTCAAATGCCACTCCTTTAAGAGTGCCAATGAACAATCGCGTCAAGATGGCATCGTTCGCCACCACATCTCCAGTTTGAGATTTGAAATAGTAGATGTGTTGATTTGGCGATCCTGTGCCATCGAACGGTTGCAAGGTTGGAGCTTTAAACTTTGACGGGTATGGAGCTATATCCCATTCGGCAGGATAAGGTCTCACCACTCCTTCTTCACGGAGCTCACTTCTGTTGGCGATTGCATTGAGGCGAGCTTCTAGTTCATCCATTTTAGTGGATTGAGGATGCAGTTCTTTTTCCACCTCCTTTTCACCCTCAGAAGAGGATCCCAAGTTGAGAGTCTCACGATCCGAATGCTCGGTCGCTTTCTGCTTCCCTTTTGAGGTTGTCCTCCGGGAAGATTCGGGTTTGTGGCCTTTTTCAGCAATAAGTTGGGCCATCATGTCCTTCAATTGGAGAAGTGTCTCCTGTTGCGCCTGGAGCATGACCTGGTGTTCGTTCACTCTCTTGGCTATGTCCTCAGGATTTCCCGCCATGTAAGCAGATACTTCTTGTGGTCCGACCGAGCTCGAAGATTGAGATTCGGCTATTGCCGAATGCTCATCACTTGTTGTAATTCCTTTGGCCAACTTTTGATAGTTAACCGGGCGAATAGCTCCTGTCTGAGTCCGAGTATGCCTATAGACTCCCTCAAATTCATCACAAATTTCCCGAACAGTCGGGGAATGACTTGTTTGTGACTCATCAGAATCAGGATGTGAGGATTTGCCTCTGCCGACCATGTTGATGGTGACCTCAGGATATTCAATTTCAGAGGTCTTCTTCTTGTGGCGACGCTGTCGTTTAGCAGGTCTAGCGACATTCGTCAACCTATTAAACACCGATTGCCTAGGCGTCGATGAGCAACAACTGCATTCGGAGAGGACAGCAGAAATGAGCCGTTCACACTGGCATGAATGAGCCACTTGCTGTGTTGGCTTTCCTCTTGACAGCAATTCACGCAGGTCGGAGACCTGAGAAAGATCTCGTGAAGGTGGAGATGGAACCCCCTGCCCTTGGATGGGTTGAACATGAATCTCAAATCCATGTTGTCCCTTTTGAACCTGACGGACCGTGTCATGCTCTTGATAAGAAACACGAGAGTCGCGTTTAGGTTTATAAACACGAGGCTGAGGCCTGTGTTTGATTGATGGACTAGATCCTTGTGGATCTTGTCCTGATTGAACGCACACTTGTGGTGTGCGTTTTGATGTTGAAACAGACCCCTGAGGGTCGTTCTTTGTTTGAACGCACACTTGTGGTGTGCGTTTAGATGAAGAAACAGATCCCTGAGGGTCGTTCTTTGCTGGAACGCACACTTGTGATGTGCGTTTGGTTGATAACCCAGACCCCTGAGAGTCGGGTTTTGATTGAACGCACACTTGTGGCGTGCGTTTGTTTGATGACCCAGACCCCTGAGGGTCGGGTTTTGATTGAACGCACACTTGTGGCGTGCGTTTGTTTGATGACCCAGACCCCTGAGGGTCGGGTTTTGATTGAACGCACACTTGTGGCGTGCGTTTGTTTGATGACCCAGACCCCTGAGGGTCGGGTTTTGATTGAACGCACACTTGTGGCGTGCGTTTGTTTGATGACCCAGACCCCTGAGGGTCGGGTTTTGATTGAACGCACACTTGTGGCGTGCGTTTGTTTGATGACCCAGACCCCTGAGGGTCGGGTTTTGATTGAACGCACACTTGTGGTGTGCGTTTGGTTGTTTGAACAGACCCTTGAGGGTCTTGTTTTGACTGAACGCACGGTTGTGGCGTGCGTTTGAATGATTGAACGTGCCTTTGGAGGTCACGTTTTGGGACGCACTTTTGAGGTGTGCGTCTATGTTGAACAACGCGCCACTGAGGGTCGCGTTTGAGTTGAATAACCCGAGGCTCATAGTCGGGTTCATTGCCACGAAGTGTGCGTTCTGGAGCAGAAACGCACAGTTCGGGCACAAGCTCAGAAACGCAGTCTTTGCGTTGTGCAGTAGCTTGGCTGTTCCGCAAGTATGCTCGCCGTAAGGATCTTCTCCTTCGTCGAGCAGCATTTTTCTTAGCCTGTTTCAAGGCCTTGGCCGCGGCATCGTCGGCGTTGGTTGGGCTTTCCTCCGACATAGGTCTTTTTTGACCTATTATTTGCCGTAGTGATACGGGGGAGGAATCTTCAACTCGCAGAGCGAGTTTAAGGTCTTGGCCAAAGGAGAGGGCTTTCTTTGGCATCTCAGCAGTAGTGTTGACCTCCGTAGAGGTCCTGTGGGTATCACGCCTAGCTTTTGGGCTAAGGGACCCAGAGGAGAGGACCTCCTCATACTTGGCTTGGTCGAACTCTACGACGAGAGTTTCGACGGTGGTTCCTGTAAGGTGAACGTCGGATTGCGCCACCACTTCCTCGTCAGAGAAGCTAGTCCCCAGCGGAGTCGCCATCTTTTGTTTGTTGGAAATTTGATGTAAAAAGACAAAGAAAGAAAATTTGACTTGTATTCTCTCAAAATCGATTACAATTTGGATTCCGATTACAAAAGAGAGGAGAATGAATTTGATTCTCCCCTTTGTTTAAAACTGGGTTCTTCTTGGTAGCGGTGGAGTGCCTCCTTCGATTGATCGCGTCGAACTTGCTCTCCGTTGACGATCCGACCGTCCTTCTTCACTGGAACAATTGAAGTGCTTGATGACTTCGGTTTAGAACTCTTAACGAGTGTAAAGAACTCTGAACGAGTTAAGAACTCTGATAAGAGTTGTTGAAAACCGAATGTCTGGTTTGATGTGATTAACTTGCGTTGCAAGCTAATTAAGAACTCTTAACGAGTTTAAGAACTCAGAATGAGTTAAAACTCTGTAACAGAGTTGTTGGAACCGAAAATTCGGTTAATTGCCAAGTGGATGATACCTTTGATGAAAGGATCCTTCGGGATTTGATTAACTGATCGTTGATCAGTTCCTTGATCTCCCGAAGATCTCTTCCTTCCGATTACTCAACTGCCGAGATTTGTTGACCTTGGGTGGTTTTGATACCAGCTCCCCTCAACTCTTTGCGGTTTTGATCTCAGAAACCGATTGATCAACCTATCAACCCGCCAACCCCTTACTCAGTTGAGTAAGTTGGTTATTTATAGGGTGATGTGGAGTGCAACCAACCCCTATTTCCGCTCCTTTGTGGGCGAGAATCCCTCAGAACGTGGGATAACGGTTTTGAGGCCGTTCGACTTGCGTTTGAACAAGTCAAAACGCCTCAGTTGGCGTTATGGGCTTTAACTCTGCGTCCAAGGCTTGAGATGCAGAGTTAAATCTCTGTTAGAGATTTGAGACGCACAGGCCGTGTGCGTTGAAGCTCAACTCTGCGTCCAGAGTTTGGGACACGTAGTTGAACCTATTGAAGAACGCACGTTATGTGTGCGTTTGGTGCTTGAACTCTGCGTTGCAGAGTTAGACATTCGCTGGAGAACGCACAAGTTGTGTGCGTTTCGAATTTGAGAAACGCAGAATTAAACTTCTACGTTTGATAGAGGTTGTTGACTTGTAACATCGTCTGCCATGACATTGCAAAGGCCATTGTTTATTGGTCTTTGCCTGTTATAAGATATGAGAGTCGTCAGATTGTAACTCTCACCAACGATCGTGAAGGCCACTGAATAGGGTTTTCATCAGCTGTCGGAAGCGTCGTCAAATTGTAACTCTTCTCGATCTGTGTGAAAAGTCTCCTATTTGCCCTTTCCGACTGTCGACCCGAAAGCTATTTGATTGTAACTTTCGTTGTGAGAGCTTGACGGGAATCAACATCCATAGTGTTTTGAAGATGGATATTTGCCCACAGCTCTCTACCAAGCGACTCACCAACTAAGTCCAACCTTTTATTTCTGAAATCATTACACTGCTCATCAGCATCTCTAATAGTTGCTAATATAATATTAGTCATGCTGTTGTCGCAGCCATCAAGATCAATCATCTCAGAGATGAGGCCTTGTTTATAGCGGTTGCAGAGTTGCGGATGCAGTGATTAGAAAGTCGTCTGATTGTAACTTCCATTATCAGGGCTTGATAGGGATTAGCTATCCATTGTGATTTTTAGACAGCCTACAGAACCCCCTCCAAAGTTTTCGAAAGTTCGCGGTTGACTGGGACGAATTTTCGGAATACTTTGGATCTCAAAATTTAGAAGACGTTGTCAGACTTAGTTGATTGGAATCGTCTTCCGTTTCAGTCGCCGGGCGACGGGGAGGTACCCACTCCTTGTCCCTAGTTTGCCGAGGTAAGGGACGCTGGGTCCTTTTCTTCTTCTTCCTCTTGTTCAGCAGTTGCTCCATCATCTCTCTTAGAGAGTCGATGGTCGCCTGCTGTTCTTCCAGCTTTTGAGCCATTGTCTGCTCGGGGTTGAGTTCGGTCATGTGCGCCCTCGCCAGCACGTCTTGGCTTGAGCGCGAGGTCTGAGATGTGGCCGCGGCCGAATAAACCTCGTCTTCACCGCAGGAGGGAGGTACCAGGGTGGAGTAATCAAACCCAATACTCGCCCCCCTACGACTACGTGTTCGCTGGAATATGCCGTCCTGCCGGCGTTGAGCAAACCGAGTGTTAGGTCTCAGGACGGAGTCCGAGTCTGGCGAGTCGGAGAGTACCGCCTTCCCCTTATCCGTCATGTTAACTGTGGCGGATGAGAGCTCTAGGTCGTCGGTAGCGCGTCTTTTTTGGTGACGATGCCTTCGACGGGAGGGCCTTGGTCGAGAGGACTGTTGAGAAAGTCTCTCAAACACCGAAGGTTTCGCCGTTCCGACGCATTGGCAGTCAGCGAGGACCGTGTGGATGAGTCTCTCGTAGTGGCACTGAGGATTCGCCTCATGGATAGTGCGTTTGCGAGTTAAGTATTCTCTGAGGTCTTCTGTGGGCGGTTGGTGACAACCCCCAGCCTCAGAAGAATCGCTCGGGTGAGTGCACGAGAGATTTTTGGACGTGTGGAGTTGGGCGATCTCGCCTTGACTGGCGAGTCTTCGCGTTCGGGCGAACTCCAATGCGTAGGCGGGTTTCAACCCTTCGTTTGGACGAGTGGGTTTGCAAGGTGCCGCCTATTTCCTTGCCCTTACGTTTATCCGCCAAATGGTTATGGCGAGGCTCTCCAGCCTTCGAGGATTCGCCTACTCGGGTAGGCTCGTTCGCTCGGTGTGGTTTATTCGCATCAGGGATGTAACCTGAGAAGCGCAGTCCTCCTGAGCGGGTGGCTCTGCCGTCCTCGGTCGGCGCTCCTGATTTGGAGGGCCTTCCGACGTCGGGCAGTTTGCCTTCTCGTCTAGCGTTTCTTGGGCCTGTATGATGGTTCAGGCCATTGTGAGAAACGGAGGTTGGGACCTCCTGTCCGACGAGCGTTTGCCGTCGCTGTTGGCTAGCTCTCCCAGCGAGGAGAGCATCACCGTGGGCTGTGGCAGTGCCGTTTGTGCCGGAGTGAACCGGCGTTTCCTCCGAGACAGGTGTCTGCGGGGACCGCTTGGTGATCCATTTGACAGACCCTTGTCCCTTGCACTTGATCTCCTGCTTGGCCTTGATCGATTGCGAGGGAGCGGGTTCCCTCGACGAGATTCAGGTGGAACCCTCAGGCATGGAGGCTTTGACCGTCTGAGGTCGGCTTCGGCGCACGACTCTGTGGCGTTTGCGGGACGCATCGCCACCAGAGGATGAGGAAGACAAGTACTCTTAGTACTTGGCCTGGTCGAACTCAATCTCCAGGGACTCTATGGTCGTCTCGACAGCAACTTTATCAAATTGAGCCACCACCATTTCGTTCGATGAAACAGCTTTTCCCACTGTGGTCGCCATCTTCTGTAGGGTGTAAATTTGATTTCCCGAAAACAGGGAGTTTCGTTTGTATTGATAAGAAAGCTTATTACAAACTAATAATCAAATGTTTACAATAGAAGCAGAGGGAATGCCCTCTTTGTTTTGTGTGGGGACTTTAGGTGGCTATAGGATGCTTCGCTCGATGCTTGTGTCGAGTCTGCTTCACTTGGACCGTTCGATCGAGGTTGCTGGAGAACTTCAGTACGCAGTAGAAGCTCGAGTCGATGGAGTTCGGGTCTGCTTAGTTCGCCGGCAATCGGAGCTCAGAACTAGACAGTGGCGCTGTAATGCGAGGATATGCTAACAGCTTGGTCTCAACTGTTTTTCTCCAAGTTTTTCGACCTCCTTCAAAGTTTGTTGGAAGAGGCTTTTAAATGGAAGAAGGACAGCTTGACTGCCCCTTGAATTATGGGATGTGACCATACATTGTTCGGAGATATCCTGCTGTTCATTCGTACCACCAGTGGTCATTCGAAGAGCTGTGCTCTACATCACGTCACGTAGGAGTGGGAAAGCCCCTCCTCGTATGCGTGACAACGGCTGTCGGAAGCTCGCGTGGATCTGACCAACTACCGAGCGCCGGCGGCTCTTGCCCGTTGCTTGGACAACTGAGGTGAGTCGTATTTATGAGAGTGCAGACTGTTTTGACATATGTCTGCTCACTTGTACTGTGGGCAGCTGTTCGGAGGGCCTGGAGTGCCGCGCCTTCTCCCTTCAGGTCAAGAGAGGCGGGAAAGCATGTTCCTGGTACTCGAGTGGGTTTAGATAGCTCGCCGAATGCTGGCGGATTTGTCTCCTGACTCAAATAGCCGATGTGAGTTGCATTTATGAATGCTCAGGTCGACTCGACACCTGTCCAGTCCTTCGGACTCAAATAGCCGATGTGAGTTGCATTTATGAATGCTCAGGTCGACTCGACACCTGTCCAGTCCTTCGCACTGCGAGTACTGTGAGCGGCCGCTTGACGGTCTTGGAGTACTGTGCCCTCTCCCCTCAGGTCGAGAGAGGTAGGAAAGCCCATCTCAGCATGTGGGTTAGTTGATATCTGGCCATATTGGCGGCCTTGGGGTTTGCAGGCGGATTCGACTTTGGACTCGGGCAAGCGAATTGTGTCAAAGGCGAAATTCCACTATCCCAGTTGATCCTGGCTCGTGCAGGTGAGTTGATCAATCAGGTGAATTTCCTGCAAGCTCACAGAGGTATTTTTTTACCGTCTACAAGGCAGAGGTGAATGTCACTTCCACCTCAGGAGGAGACGACGCATTGATATGCTCTTTGGAGAGCAAGGAGAAATCTTGGGTGTTAGATTCAGGAGCGTCGTTCCATGCTACCTCTCAGAGAGAATTCTTCGAGAAGTATACCCCCGGAAATCTTGGATACGTATATCTTGGTGATGATCAACCGTGTGCTATTGTGGGCAAAGGTGTGGTGAAAATTAAGTTGAACGTGTCAGTATGGGAGCTGAAGGATGTCAGACATATTCCCGACCTGAGAAAGAACTTAATATCCGTAGGCCAGTTGGCTGGCGAAGGATACACTACGACCTTCCATGGATATGATTGGAAGATCTCAAAGGGCGCAATGATGATTGCCCAAGGCAAGAAAACTGGTACCATGTATTTGACAGCAAGTGCACGTTGTTTGATCTCAGTAGCAGCAGGCAATGCGACTTTAAAGCTGTGGCACCAGAGACTCGGTCATATGAGTGAGAAGGGGATGAAGATCATGCACACAAAGGAAAAACTCCCAGGACTACAGTCAGTGGAGATGGATATGTGTGAAGAATGCATACTTGGAAAGCAGAAGAGAGTCAGCTTTCAGACAAGTGGCAGAATCCCTAGGAAAGAGAAGCTAGAGCTCGTTCACTCAGATGTATGGGGAACAACAACCATCGTGTCTATTGGTGGGAAACACTACTTCGTGATTTTTATTGATGATCACTCTCGGAAAGTGTGGGTCTACTTTCTGAAGCATAAGTCAGAAGTATTTGAGGCTTTCAGAAGATGGAAAGCTATGGTCGAGAATGAGACCGGTCTGAGAATAAAGAAGCTCAGGACCGACAATAGTGGTGAGTATGAAGACACCGGATTCAAGAAGTTCTGCTATGAGCACGGGATCAGAATGGAGAAAACCGTGCCCAGCACGCCTCAGTAAAATGGTGTAGCTGAGCGGATGAACCGAACATTGACAGAGAGAGCCAGAAGCATTCAGGTATAGTTAGGCCTACTGAAGCAGTTCTGGGCAGAAGCAGTCAACACAGCAGCTTACTTGATCAATCGAGGTCCATCGGTTCTATTGGAGCGCAGAATACCAGAGGAGGTATGGTGCGGAAAGGAGGTAAAACTCTCACATCTTAAAGTTTTCGGTTGTGTAGCTTATGTGCATATTAGTGATCAAGACAGGAATAAGCTTGATCCCAAGTCAAAGAAATGCACTTTCATCGGCTATGGTGAAGATGAGTTCGGCTACCGCATTTGGGACAACGAAAACAAGAAAGTGATCAGGAGCAGAGATGTGATATTCAATGAGAAGGTGATGTACAAGGACATGTACAAGACAGATGACTCAGAGAGCGAGTCAATATTTGTAGATGCAGATGATGTCCCGGGTAACCTCTCGGAACAACCCAATGAAGAAGATCCTCAGCCAGAAGAGCCTGTTGGACAAGATGGTGTGCAAGAGCCCGACGCACCAGCTCCGATTTTGAGGAGATCATCACGTCCTCCTGTACCCAACAGGAGATACATGAACTATTTGTTGTTGACAGATGGAGGGGAGCCTAAAAGCTATGCTAAAGCTTGTCAGGGTGGAGATACGATCAAGTGGGAGCTTGCCATGAAAGATGAGATGAAGTCTCTCATCTCAAACCAGACGTGGGAACTAGCTGAGTTGCCCACGTGTAAGAAGGCATTCCACAACAAATGGGTGTACCGGGTGAAAGAGGAGCATGATGGTTCCAGAAGATATAAGGCCCGGCTAGTTGTCAAATGATTCTAGTAGAATGAAGGAATTGACTACACCGATATTTTCGCTCCCGTGGTGAAGCTAAATACTATCAGGACAGTGATGAGTATTGTAGCAATTGAAGATCTTCATCTCGAGCAGTTAGACGTGAAGACGGTGTTTCTTCATGGAGATCTAGAAGAGGAGATATACATGCATTTGATACGAGTGTATCTTCTCTTCGGAGCTTAGTGATCCTCATGGGAGCTTGAGGATAGATGATTCTCATGATAGCATGAGAATAGAGGTGTCAAACAGTATAAGGGAACGCATGAGGAAGCGTGGAACGAGATGACGAACAGAAGAATTAAAGTATCCAGTTTTCAGCCTGTTAGTCGACTCATAACAGTCATGAGTCGACTCATCAGGTTGAGTCGACTCATGACTATCATGAGTCGACTCATCGTTGGTTTTTGAGTTTTGTCCAGTTTTTGACGAGTCGACTCATCTCAGTCATGAGTCGACTCATCGATGGTTTCCTAGTTCGTTTGGGTTTCTGTTCACACGAATTCCTATTGGTTTTGGATATGGTTATTTACCAAATTGCCATCCATGTTTGTACACCTATATAAAGGATTGTTTTAGGGTTTCTAAAAAATCAGAGAGGTAATTAAGAGAGATTCTAATCATTGTATTAGGGTTTAGTGAGAATTGAGAGTTTGTTCTCGATTCTAGTGAGATTGTGAGAGAGGGATTGTAATCTTTTCATACTCATAATCTAGAGAAGGTACTTTCCTTCGTCATATACTGAATTGTGCTTGTGTTTCTGTCATCCTCTTCTTAACCCATCTTTGATAATTCCGCGATCAAAGGTGCTCACACGGCAACTCGTATCAGCACTAGCCAGAAGGTTTCTTAGAAGAAAAAAAGAAAAACCTGGTGTGCAGACTCAAGAAGAGCTTGTATGGCCTGAAACAAGCCCCAAGGCAGTGGTACAGAAAGTTTGACGGCTTCATGCACAAGGAAGGTTTCCAGAAGTGCAATGCCGACCACTGTTGCTACTTCAAAAGATATCAGTCCAGTTACATCATCCTACTGTTGTATGTTGATGATATGTTGGTTGCAGATGCAGATATGGAGGATATCAGGAGTTTGAAGCAGCAGCTGTCAAAGAAGTTTGACATGAAGGACTTGGGTCCAGCGAAGAAGATCCTTAGAATGCAAATCACGAGAGATAAGAAGAGAGGTCTCTTGCAGTTATCTCAGACGGAGTACATCAACCGTGTCTTGCAGAGATTCAACATGGGCGACGCTAAGCCAGTGAGCACACCCTTGGCTAGCCACTTTCGCCTACCGAAGGATCAGTCTTCTCAGTCAGAAGAAGAAAAAGAGAGTATGGCTAAGGTCCATTCGCCTCAACTATTGGAAGCTTGATGTACGCAATGGTCTGTACGAGACCAGACATTGGCCATGCAGTGGGAGTGGTCAGGCGGTTTATGTCGAATCCAGGAAAAGCTCATTGGGAAGCGGTCAAGTGGATTCTGAGATATCTACGATGCATCACACAGAAGTGTTTGCACTTTGGTAAGGGAGAGGTGGAAGTGCAAGGGTACGTAGATGCAGAATTTGGAGGTGAAGTCGATCACCGAAGAAGCACCACCGGCTATGTATTCACTGTTGGAACTACAGCTGTTAGTTGGATGTCACAGATACAGAAGATTGTCACTCTGTACACTACAGAAGCTGAGTATGTTGCAATGACTGAAGCCAGTAAAGAGATGATATGGCTTCAGAGTTTGTTAACAGAGCTGGGTTTCAATCAGGAGAGGAATGTCTTGCATAGCGATAGTCAGAATGCGATTCACTTGGCTAAGAATTCCGCATTTCATTCTAGAACGAAGCATATTGCGCTTCGGTACCACTTCATCAGATCCCTGTTGGAAGATGATGTGTTGAAACTGGAGAAGATTCCAGGAAATAAGAATCCAGCAGATATGTTAACAAAGATGGTGACCGTTCAGAAACTAGAGTTGTGCGCAACTTCAGTTGGCCTTCATGCATAGATGATGAGGGCGGAGCCACACAGGAGAAGGAGCTTGATGAGATAGCCCGCTGACGGCGGTTTGATCTCCAAGTGGGAGATTGTTAGTTTTGGGTGTAGACCAAACTCACCTCCGCATGCGAGCTCGCGATCGTCAGGCGAGCTCGGGGTCCAACGATTCGTGGCTGGCGACTTCTATGGCAGACGAAGTTGGGGAGGCGGAAATGATCTGCAGGCGAGTTCGCTGAAGCTAGCAAGCGAAATCATGGACCAGGCGACGTGTGGCGCGGTGTGCAGCGAGATTGTGCTCGCCCACAGCGAGTTTTGGCACCCTATTGCTGGCGACAGCCTGTCGCCAACCTGTCACTGAGTTTCCCTATAAAAGGAAAACCCCAGGGCCGAAACCCTAATCCCTCTCGCGATCTCAACTTCCTGGCAGCGGCAATCTTCTTCTTCTTCCTTTTTTTCAGCGTCTTTTCTCCAGAGCCCTAAGCTCAGATTTTGGGGGGACTAAAGAAGAAAAATTAAGAGAGAAAATTAAGAGGGTTATTTAAGAAGAGGGGATCTTACTGTAGCTACAGTAAAGATTAAGTTTATTGAGGAATCTCAAGTTTGAGATTCGCTCTTGAATTGTAATTTCTTGTTAGATTAATAAGAAATTTACTGTGTGGCTCCTGAGGACGTAGGCAGTTGCCGAACCTCGTTAAACTTGGTGTACTTTTCTCTATTCCGCGTTTTTGCTGTTTAGAGGTTTTCCGTAGCCCCGGTGGGTAGTATTCACAACACGTGGGACTAGCAATTAGCTGTTTCTTTTCGGTCCGTCCGTCGATTGAAGTATTCGTGAGCCAACAAAATTGAATTGAGGATGAAATAAGGAAAACTTCATGCATTTATGTGAAACGTCGTCTTTTTCGTTACGAACACAACAAGAAGCCCGTTGTCATCATTTCGCACTTGTTTTCTACTTTTTTTTCTTTGAGAAAATTGTGTCTAGGCCCCAAAATATTAAAGGGGACGTGAGTAGGCCCCTCTGTATATTTTTTTGGTGCCAAAGCCCCCAATACCCAACCTTCTTATGTTTCAGCCCTTTTTATGTTTCTCAAACCGCACAGAGAGGAAAAAAACGAAAACCCAAAACTATCATTTGCCCCTGTTCCCCCCAAAACCTAACTGTCTTCTCTCTCTCTCTCTCCCCCTCTTAACTCTCCGCAAACCTAGCTCATCTCGAGAACCCATTTTCAAAACCCAAATTCACTCAAGCGCCCAGGAAAGTACAAGAAGCCCGTTGCCGTCATTTCGTACTTGTTTTCTACGTTTTTTTTTCTTTTCTGTACCCTTGTTTAGTAGAGACCGACAGTCTAATTTCAAATAGTTAGGATCTTTCACAGCCACCTATTAGCCGAAGTGAACAGGGGCGTCCTCGGCAATCCCCTGAATCTGGATCAGTGACTATTCTTGGCTCAGTTTTCGTTAGGCCCTTAACATATCAACAGCTGGGTACCGTAATGGGCACGGCCGCACTCAGAAACAATGTTTCTAACCTAATTCTTCATCCTTTGGTAAAACCAATAAACATCCGGCATAGAACTGAGACATAAAAATAAACCCTCAACAAGCTGCAATTGACTGTTTCAGGATTTGATCAGTATATATTTGACAAGAAACTCATTTTCCAGAATACCAAAAATCGGGCAAAATCCTAAAATCCTAAAGCTCTCAGATATTTGACAATTTAAACTTCTGATGAAATATACAGCACATTCGAAAATTTAAGCTATACATATAAAAAATGGGTGAGCCCCACCTTTATATTTACATTCTATGACAAAACTGTAACTCTTAGGTACATAAGACAGTCAGGCTACAGTAATATAAATATATTATGGAAGGCCTGATGCATAAAATGAAGGCCCTCCATCCACTCTCCTCTCTCCTCTCTAGACCTTACATTTTCTTTTTCTTTTTTCTTTTGGAGGCAAAAAAAAAACAAAAAAACCAAAAAGTAAAATTTTTCTGCATCTAGCACTGATTTAACCTGCAACTTTAATATGTCATGACTGCCAGAAAATATTAGGGTCTTTACTGTACAATGAACGATCTTGGATCTCTAAATTAGCGACATGCCAATCAACCAATCGTGCCTGAAAGCATTTACAGATCACCAGTACCAGTGGAAATAACCACCATCCGCTCTCATCTCTGCCAAATCCCGAAAAATAAAGAAATCTAAATTAGTGCCAAAATCAACTGCCAAATCCCGAAAAATAAAGAAATCTAAATTAGTGCCAAAATCAACCATCCGTTCCTGATTCTCATTAATTTTTGGGCTATTTCAAATACACTTCTTGTACTCTGTTCAGAGTTAGATACTTTCCAAGAAATATTTCCACTATATCCCCACAAATGTTTTAAGAAATACTGAGTTAAAAAGTTACAGAGAAAAGCTACAGAGACCAGGAGCTGTGTTTGTGCTGATCAAATAGAACGGATGTGATAAATAGTTACATTCTCACAGTACAAAAGTCTGTATCTGCAAATGGACCAAGCATTAGGGGGATTATGTGACATTTATAAAGTTTAGGGAGGTTGTCTCAAAAAGAGCCAAATTTAGGTGTGCTTTATGAAACTTAAACATAATCTTCAGGTTATTTCAGATGCACTTTCTCATAATATGTTTTGAGGAGGATATTTTTCAAGAACATTTCCACAAGAACCTCATGTGAGTTTAAAATTTATGGGGAACACGAAATGTTTCTGCTAATAGAATAGAACAGGTGGATTAGTAACTATGGTCCATTGTACAAAGTGCCTATTTGCAAATAACACTTGATTTTTTGATAGGACAAGAAAGCAAGAAATCTACTTACGTTGAAAGATTCCAGGGTTGTAAGCTCTGGTGTTTTCTGGCAGATGATTTATAATGAACAAAGCCACAAATGAATGCCATGACCTGCAATATAGTTTCCGCATGCATGAGAATTTTTTTTTTGGCTAACTTCTCAAGAACAAAGAATTAATAAGAAACAAAAAGAATGGAGTACTTCTGTTCATCATAAAAACCAACCAAGTCAAAGACAAAACAACTTACAACATTAATCAAGGACGTAAGATTCCATAGAGCATACACACGTGCAAGGCCTGCTGATCTTCTTGGTCCGTGACTGAAAAGAGCATTTATTCCAGCAGGGAATGGCGATAGTATGCCCAAAGGAAGAATAAATAAAACCAAGAAAACATCCACCAACGAAAAGGAATAAAGCTGAAGCAAAGTAAGCAGAACTAAACTAAAATCGCCCAGGAGCAATATTGAGATAAACAATCCGACAAGATCCTGCAGGAGCAAATAATATACAGGGATCAACAACTTATGTTATCTATACAAATTAGTCTTTTTATTTGCATAATTTGAAAAGTATTTGCTTACAAATACTGCAAAAATTAAATTAAACGGAACTGGAGATAAGTGATGCACCTGGTGTCCAACAGGTTTTGTATTATACACGACAAATGATAATGGGTAGAGTATATCTTTTTTATCTTTAAGCGTCTGCAAGTTATAAGGATCCAGCGTACCACCATTTATTCTTCTACGCATCAAAAGGGGCTCCCTAACATTCAAATGGTCCGCTTGGTTAACTCCATGAAAATTGTTAAATCTACAGAAAATGAAAATGACCATTAGGCAGTATCTCTAGATTTAAATAAATCCATCACAATGATCATCATCATCATTCCAATAAAGCACTTGAGATTAAACATCAACCTCAATGGTGGTTCAGTTTTTACAGTTCTTGCAACACGGTCAACTGCTGCAGCCTCAGGTCCATCTTCTGCAGCATATACTACAAGACCAAGCTGGAAATAACCAGATGCGGTGGCCTGAAACCATGCAAGTTCAACCAAAATACCATGCATACTTAGGAAAGGATTTTCATGAGTTTCAAGCCAGCGGATAATGGGCAGAAGTGTTTTCTTTAGGTGCCCCCGACGAACAATACGCAATTGTGCATTCAGTCCAGCAACAAGTCTATACCATATGGTTGGGGGTACTGACTGCAAGTAATAAGCAAAAACAAAAAAAAAAGATTTATATATGCAAATTCCAACAATCAAAACACAGGAGAGATCTTAAGGTGTGTGAAGAACCAACCTGACTCATGAGGCTTGTGAGCACATTATCACTATGAAGCGTAAACGGAGACATGTAACTTCCATCACCTCCAAAGATTAAACACATGGGAAACCTTTGATGTAGACGGGGAGGAAGATCAGCTCGTTTTTCATCTCCACCCAAATAGAAGTCTACATAGCCCAACATTAAATCTGGTGTTGCAGCCACCTGTTTGGACACAATATGGAATAAAATTTAGAATGTTGCTTCTACTTTGCATAATAAGAACAAAAACAGGTGAAAAGCAAGGGTTATTTCACAAAACCCACCTGGACTTCCTGTGTGTGTTTGGAGGTGGTGGTCTTTTTCTTTTTCTTTTCTCCTTATTTTTATTTGTGGTAATTTTATTTTATTTGTGGTGGTGGGGGTGGTTTTATTTTTTTGTTTTTTTTTTTGTTTTTTTTTTTGGGGGGGGGGGGGGGCCGCATAAGCCCTCCACAATTTGGGTGCCTCATAATCCCCTGAAACTTTTCACCGACCCGCTACCTCTATTTGGTAAAAAAACTAAAAATATCCATTAGCAAGAACGAATCCCAATTTGGTCGGCTTATTTTTTTGTTTTTTTGGTGGTGGTGGGTTTTTTTTTGTTGTGTGTGTGGTGGTCGGGTGGGGGGCATAACCCCTAACTTGTGTGCCTCATAATCCCCCTGAACTTTTGAACTTTTCACAGGACCCCTTACCTCTATTTGGTAAAAAAGCAAAAATATCGCATTAGCAAGAAGAATCCAAATCTTGGTCCACTTGTCATTTTAGGCAACATAGACCCCTCCCTAAATTTAAGTCTAAACTTCAGATAGTTTTGAGAGCACCCAAAGGTTTTGTTTTGTTTTTTTGTTTTTTGTTTTGTTTTTTTTTTGTTTTGTTTTTTTTTTTTGTTTTTTTTTTTTTTTTGGAGGAGGGGGGGAGGTGGCGAGGGGTGGGCGTTATGTTATATTAAAAGTTCAGAGGGTTTTCTGAGAAACCCACGCGAAGTTAGTGGGTTTTTGTGATTATTAACCCAGAAAATAATTACTTCATTAATGCTAACAATCATTAGGAGAAACCCTCTTTGTTTTTTCTCTTTTATTTTTTATCTTAATCTCAATTTTTTTTTGGGGGGGGGGGGGTGTTGGGGTTGTACTCGCAATCTCCCCTAACTTTTACACCAGACCCTTACCTCTATTTAGTAGACATAACTACAATGTGGCTTCAGTGAAAAAAATACCCTAAGCATGTACACGCTCCCCCCTAATATTGGGATTTTTTCTGTCACTGACATTTTACGTTTCCTCCTTAAACCACGGTAGGCGGCGCTGGTGAAAGAACTCCTGCTGAGAGAAGTCCAACTTCTGGGCCCCAAACTCGCGCAGGACAGTGGAGTGTGGGAGGTGATATAAAAGAAGTGCAAGAGATTTATGAGAACCCGCCAGTTTGGGAGGAGGGGGGGGGGGGGGGTTGTGAAATTGACCCAAAAAATAACTCAATTATGCCAACAATCATTAAGAACAAGTGGTACATACAGAACAACACAACAACCAATTAATATGACAGCTTTAAGCATGGTGAAAAGGAGAAAACATTAAAAGGTATGAACATAAACACTGCAATTGGATGGTATAGATAACCCGATAATACCTTCAGCCCTTCATACAGAGCACGTGAACGGCAAGATCGAAGACATGCATGATCATACTCTGAACGGACAAATTCACGCAGTCTTTGTAGTTTCATTCTCCTGCGCCATTGCTGCCATGACCATGCAAAGGGATATGCAAGAATAAATAGGACGCTATATATTGATCCCTCCCACCATTGATAAGAAGCCAAGGCATTAAGCTCATCAACAAATCTATTAAATGCATCCTCGTACCTGCAAGTAAAAAGATTCTACACATCAGTTAAACCAGGGCATAAACTAATTCCAGAAAAGCAATAGCTCTTTCAGGACAAAATGGAATAGGAGATCCATACAATAAACACCAAGGAAAATGGAAAAGAAAAAGAAAAAACTTACACGATCTCCATTACTTGTTCTGGTGGAGAGTGTGGAAGATGCCATGGTTCACTAAAAGTATTTGGACCCATGAAATACATTCTATGCACATGGTTTTGTGACTCCTCCACCCTATTAGTTTCCATGACCTGTATGTAACATCACAGGATGAACAAAATTTCATCTGACAGTTTTTAAATGCAACGATAATCAAATACAACAAATCGACTAATGCAGATACCTCGTTCAAGGACTCGAGAAAGGGGAATGAGTGATCAATCTGAGACCCGTGCTGAGTTGGAGCAGGTCCAGGTAATTCATCAGTACCAACAAATTTCATCCTTGCGACGCTCAATACTAGGGCTAATAGGACAAGAAGACAGAAAAGAACAAGACCAAATAACCAAGGTCCACCAAAAGTATATATTAACTCTTCCAGGGCTGTATAACAGTGTGGCATATGATATCTATCAGATATGCACTTGTATGGACAAGGAGTTTCTGCAACACCACCTGTTAAAAAAATCAGTAAAAGCTTATCAAGTCTACGACATAAGCAACAATCCAGCATAGGCATGAAATAAATAAAAGGAGTATATTATAAATTTTAAGGGAGCAAATGTGCAAAAACAGATAGGAATGCTGATTCGTGATGGTAATATTTACCATTAAGAACAATAAAATGTACTAAAGGAATCTGGATGACAATGCGCATCAGGAATCAAGATACTGTAGTGCTTTCTAATGAACATTAGCATTTATGCCTCTGGATTTTATGCAAGGAGAAAGAAGTACCTCGAACACTAAGATATATGGCACGCCGAGGAAGCCCATTCGAGGGGCATGGACGACAAAGGGAACCATCGGATCCACTGACATTCTTGAAACTTCCCAAAGGACATTCCTGCAATAATCAATAAATTTACACTGCAGTTACTCAACATGATAAGTGTTGAAAGGCCATACGAAGAGAAACTATAAATAAGACAATAATAAAGGAAAGGTATGATTCATGCGTCCAGAGTTTGGCTATGCTGGTATGTTGATCGTTCAGCAAATAGAATCTTCTCAAATCAACCTTACTGAATATTTTATAATTAATTTATATGAACTTAAAAAGTTAAATTAGAGGGATACCTTACAGAAAGTCCCATAGAGCCCTTTTGGGCAATCTTTTCCGGTGATGGTCCCACTTTCCCCTGCAAAACCTTGACCTCGGCTAATTCCTCCTCTATTAAAGAGAAAGACATATTGTAGAAAATCAGATATATGATAGATATCACCAAAATTTTACTAGTTAACAGTGAAAGGGCAGATAAATTTAACTAACATGTATTTTTTGACCATTTCATTAAAAAATATTTATTAAAGGAAACCATTGAATAAATCATAAGCAAATAATTAATTTCCAACTGAAAGAACGGACTAACTTTGAAGATAACTACTGCAGAAACCTATGAAGTATTGATCCTTAGAGCGGTTGAAAAGAAATTAAGGTCTGAGCATTACTTTCCAGTCAAAATATGAAAAATATTCTTGCGCTGGAAAAATGATGACCAGTGTAGGTAAAAAATTATATGACAAACGAGGATAATTTTGGTCATTAAAATTGTTCTCTTTTGGAAATTAGTAACAATTGGTTCCATGTGTTTTATGTTTCATTAGTTGTCTTCTTCAATATTAATTTACTTCTCTTGAGTAACACCGGATGCTTATCATGGTGAAAGTAAGTATAAAAGTACTATAAACTATAACCCCGTGATGCTTGCCATGTGTTTTCTGGATAAACTTGATTATTGTTCCATGAGATTTTGGCATTTTTTGGGTGATGTAAATGGTAACTGCTTCGCAGAAGTAGATGAGAAAGAAAAGAAATAACTGTCTGAATAACTTCAATGACTGTGTTGCCATTTGCTACTTAATTACGTGATTCATTGCAATATAAGTCTTCATGATCTCTGCGTTAAAAACTATATCTAGTGGCTATAATATGGAAGTAGCATATGTGTGTGTGTGTGTGTACATATATGGGATGCACGTACCGTGCACATGGTCAAATATGTTAATTATTATTTCTTTTGAGTTTATATCTTCACTATAACTGCATGTTAGACATAATTGTTTTATACTTGATCTTTTGTGAATAAAAAAAATGAGAACATTAATCAAAATGAAAAAATTAAATATAGGAGAAAGTTTTTTTTTTGAGTGTTTACATATAATAATACATAAATTTAAGAGTAAAATGAGTAGAAAGAATCTATTGAATCCATGTGAATCAGGATTGATAATCGGTTGAGTGATTCCTAGTTGTTATTGTAGACACCACCTCAGTTAATTGTTTTAATTGATACACTCGCTCACACACATGTAGGTTTATTATATCAGTCCCTTAAATCATTCGTATTTGTCATTAGTCCCTCAGATCTTCATATTTTAATATTAGTCCCTCAAAATGCAGAAATATATTGATATTAGTCCCTGTAATTAATTAGGATTATAAATGATGGGGAATAACCTGTTATGTCTAACGTTTTTAAGGAAATTAAAAATTATCCCCTCATTCCTAATACCCAAACTCCCATACCCCTTTTAAGCTTAAGAAGCCCACTAAAGACCCAAACCGAATCCTTTTCACAACCCATCAACAAACAGTGAATCCATCTTCTTCAACTGCTCTTTTTATTTTTGGAGGCTATAAAAGTCCATTGGAACTCCTCCACTGAGAGAGAGAGAGAGAGAGAGAGAGAGAGATGGTTTGGTGGATGAATCAAATGGATGGAGGGTATTTTGGCAGCTAAATAGCCATTGTTATTCTAAACAGAGATGGTTTGGTGGATGAATCAAATGGATGGAGGGTATTATGACAGCTAAATAGCTAAACCTAACCATCATTAAGGATTTTGAACAATAAACATAATAAAGAGGCTAATGTATACATATTTTTACAATTTGAGGAATTAGTATCAAAATATGAAGATTTGAGGAACTAATATCAAAATACTAATAATTTGATGGTCTGATATCTAAAAAACCCTTGTATGTATTGATATGATTATTAATGTATATAATTTATGAATAAATAGAATACGTGTTTGCTCCTGTTGCAAAAGTTATTTTGCAGATGATCGTAAATGAGTTCTAAATTCTAATGTTGTTCCTTCTTGAGCTTGATTCATCAAATTTCATGACATTTTCCTATCCTTCAGATCCACCCTAATTTGACATAATTTTGTGAACTTCCTATGTTCCTTTTGTAAATCAATGAAATTTCGGGGGTCTTTTTTAAGTTTCAGGTTATTTCTTCTATAAATTTTTTAAATTTCTAGAGTCTTATAAAATTAGGGAATTTTCCGTAAAATTTTGAAATGTTTGTAATTCTTTGATTTTTCTGCAAATTTTGTAAAATTGAGGAACTTTTAGGCGAAATTTTTAATATTTTGACGTCTTTGGGTTTACGTAAGTTCTAGGAATGTTTCGCAAAATATACGAAGTCTGGTTGTTCTACTAATTTTATAAGTTCTAGGACCTTTTTGAAAAATATTTTGAAGTCTTCTGGTTGTTCTACTAATTTTATAAGTTGATTTTTTTGAAAAGTCTTTAAATTATGGAAATGATTTAGCTTGGTTAATGACGCATAATTAACATTTATCTCCTTAATTATGAAGATAATTTTGGAGGTGAGAATATTTAGTGATATAATATAATTATCTTTATCTTTATTTTTAAATTTAAATATAAGGAAACAAATGATAAGATAAAGAGTTCTTTTTTTTTACTTGTTAGGTAATTCTTTAGATGGTCGTAATTTTAAATATTTATACATTTTATCTAGTAAATAAATTTTTTAAGTTCTGATAATTTCTTGAGAATGGTTGAACGTAGAGATTTAAAAATTATCTATACCTCTTATTTTATTAAATATATTTCAATCAATTAGAACATGTTCACAATGAAATCATATTAAAGATATTTCTATCCATTAGGATAACTTGAAATGTAAGGAATTCTTTTAGATTTGTGTGCAAATTTTATAAAATCTAGGATTTTTCTGTAAAATAATCGATATGTTGAAATTTTTGGGTTTTGGCAAAATAGACCATTTCTGAAAGTCTTTTAGGTATTTCTACTAATTTTGTAGGTTGACTTTTTTTAAAATCTTCAAATTATGTCTTTGGGTATTTCTACAAGTTGTGCAAATTTTGGATTTTGGATTTTGAATATTTTCTAGTTTGATCACTCACGCAAAATTAGCACTTTTCTCCTTCATGAAATAATTTAGGGAGCAAGAATATTTCATAATATCACCTATTATCTTTATTTTTAAATTTAGTATAAAGATTAAGAATTCTATTTTTTTACTTGTTAGGCACCAAAATCAAACCTTTAGATTGTCAAAATTTTAATTCTTTATCGGTTTTCTCTAGTAAATAAATTTTCTATGTTTTAAGAATTTCTATTTTATAATTTCTAGAGTAGTGGCTTAACGTAGAGGTTGAACAATTATCTATAACTTAATATAATTTTTAGCATACTTAAATCAGATCTAAGCTTATATACATATTAATTAGGATGACAAACGGTAATTGAAGTTTATACCTATTAACTAAAATTAATTAGGATAGGATATATGAGAATAATGTAATATCTAAAATGTAAATTTTGTAAGTTTAAGATTTTCTATTTTAAAATTTAGAGGAGTGGCTGAACGTAGAGGGTGAACAATTATCCATAACTTAATATAATTTTTAAAATACTTAAATCAAATCTGAGCTTCTATACATATTAATTAGGATGACACAGGATAACTAAAGCGTATACCTATTAATTAAATTAATTAGGATAGGATATATGAGAATAATGTATCTAAAATGGTTAACAGAATCTTTGTTTATGAAAAGTCCCAATTTTAAAGGAAGTATGATGATTCATGAATTAGACTATTCCAATTGATGATCTGCTTCATTCATCGTGGTCTAAATGTCTTAGAACATCTATAAAATAAAAATCATGATAATGAAATACTACTAACATATTTTTCATTGTCTCTTTAGTTATGTTGTTGTAAAATCGTTAATTTTACAATCACTTGACGCATGAGTACTGCAACCTAATATGGCTAATGTTTTATTTGTATACAATCCAAAACATATAAACCAAAATGAACAAAGTGGATCAATTAATTTGATAGCATATAATGTAGTTTTGAACGCGCTATCTTAGATTGAATCTTAAGTGCCACCTTATGAACGCTTTTCCCTATATATATATATAGGCTTGTTGTCGACCAACTTTTTTGTCCATTGATTTTACTTTGAGATTTGTGCTAACATGTGATATAAATTAATGCACACATCTCAAAGATAACATTCATCTCTATCACAGCTCAAAATGAACTCAAAGGCTAAAAAGGTTGGTAGATAGGAGTTTCTATGAACTTAAGTTTATAGGAGCTTTTTCGTTTTGATTAACTTTCTCTTTTTTTTCTATTCACAAAACATCAAGCTATAAAACAATTATGTCCACAATGCAGTTATAGTGAAGATATAAACTCAAAAGAAATAATTAAAATATTTGACCATAGTGGCACCGCGCGTGCATCTCCTCTCTCGTTCTCTCTCTCTTCTCTCTCCTCGCTCTCTTCTCTCTCTCTCTCTAATTATATATATATATATATATGATATATATAAAATATATATATATATATATATATATATTATAATATATATATATATATTTCATGTTTCTTTTATTTTCTCCTTTTTTCACTTGTCTCAGACATAAAGATTTTCTGAAAATACAGAGTGCATGAAGGCTGTCTTTAACGAAAGCTATCTTTAACATTTCATAATTTGATAGGTTGAACAATGGTCTAAGCTTCAGTTTTGATTAAAACTTAAAAGGTATGTCTATACAGTCCAGTGAATCATCCTTGAGGAAAATCATTCGCTGTTGTAAAACAAACCTAGAATTGATTTAAGAATCAAGCTCATGCGGCTAATTGTATGACCACGCCTAATGCACCCTTATTTCATAGGATTAATGCTTGATATTTAAACCCAAATGTAGAAGCCGTGACTTCCTTGGACAATTGGACCCCTGATTTTACCCATTGTGAATTATATACATTATTATGAGGGGTAGTCTAATATAGATTACTAAATTTAATTAGTTCTTTTTTTTTAGTTTATGACCATGAGATGTTTGATATTGCTAAATATCTGATAATATTCCCTAGGATTTCTGGAGGCACGAGAGAAGCGTCGTCTGTGGACTTTTGGATTATAGTTTGGTATTTTGTATATGGTGAAGCATTGTGTATTTTTCATCTAAAATTATATTATGTATATATGGATTTGTTCCATGGATGGCTATGTCATTTTAGATGATTTTGCTCAAGTATCTATTGCTGGTTGAGTGTTTATGTGTAGGCACAAGTATTCGGTTCATTTCTCTAATGACAATCATGTCTTTTACATATAGTATTAGGTTGAGATGCATACGTAGTTTGAGATTCATTATTAGGTTGTCTTTCGCATTTTAGTATAAATTATTTGACTATTTGAACCTTATTCATTTATATTAAACATATGAATCTAACGTTAATAATAGGTATATGTAGGAAAAATAAGTAAGTCGCATTGAGCTCAATGTGCTGAGGTTTTTATTTTAGCCCTAAAAGCCTAAATTTGAGACTCACTATCATGACCACATGCTTAATAATTGTGGGGTTTGTCATATTAACTAAAGTATTGAAGTGTTGGCCGCATTGAGATGTGGTCCGCTTACTTCTCCAACTGCATGAAATATTGCCTTATGACTCGTCGCATTAAAAAAATGTATACAATGACTTGGTGATATTTCTCTTGCATATAAATTTGTTCATATCACCATTGATTTATGATGATTTACATCTTTAGTTTCTGCAAAACAGTGTATAATATGTGAATTCATCCACTTATTGAGTTGTGAACTCAGTGTGTGTTTTTCAGAGACTCGAGATTAGGTAGAATTGATGGCTTTGTGATTCTTAGGAGGAAGCGAGGAATAAATCTATATATTACCAATTTCTATTAGGTCGAGGTTAAATAAAGACTTCGATGTTTAATTGATATTTGGAAGCTTATGTAGTAATAAGATTTTCTCCTTTAGGTTGAATTGTGTTTCAAGTTGAGGAATATTTACGTATCTCTTTTTATAGAGGATAATTGTTAGTTTTAATTGATATGACGAGATTTATTTGGTGGTAATCAAGTAAATGTATATTCTTGGAGATTAAAGTGAGCAGGTTAGTCCAACTTCAATTTCCTTTCGAGGTCAGGGAATTGGGGTCGTGACAGGAATAACCCTATTTCTAGCTGCTTCATCACTTGTGATCTACCATTGTTGAGCAAAAAAACTTAAACTTCATAATGTTACAAATAATCTTTTGCCATTTTCTCAAAGCTAGCGCTGTTCTTAACCTATTCCTGAAGTTCATACGGAAACGATTAACATTAACATTTGTGTCATCTAGCAACCAAAAGCAGTTCAATGTATGCATATTTGTGAGTCCAATTAATAAAAATAAAATAAGCTTGCTGAATTTAAGAGGCAAGGGTTCATAGTTTCAAAAATATGTGAGTTTAATGTACTAAATTGCATGTCTTGACACGGAAGTATTGAAACTGTAAACATACAGTGTTAATTTTAGAACAATGGGTCTACAAATTATGTCATCCAACATTTCCTTTTGGTTCTCATGGAAGAACTTCAGAATGTGCAGGTAGCTTAATAGGTTTTTACTAATACTTTTGGCATTAAAATAAATACATAAATAAAAAAGGAGAAAATAATCCAAACCTTGAACTTATATTTCCAGTAACACTTGCAATTGGATAATACTCATCCCCCGTTGGAATGTCAGACCAATGGAAGTGAATCCTTCCCCCTCCTCCACCGCCACTGCTAAAACTACCAAGACCACCAACACTTGAAATAACAGATCCCCTTCCTACCATGAGTGTGTGCAAAAATAAAAGAATAGTACCCCCAGATCCACCACCAGGACCTCCATTCATACTAGCATAATTAACCCATCTATCTGTTTCACCAGAACTTTCTCCATCGGCTTTCACTGAGCCATAAACTGATAAACTTGTTAAGGAATGCTCCATAGAACCCATTACTGCAGAAGACAAGGTCAGGTGTAGAAGTTATTCAGATCAGAACGAAGACTTGATAGTGGCATGAAAAAGAAGATAGTAATAGCAATTACACATGGAGAAGGATCTAAATCGAGTAGAAAAGAAAAGACTCCGAAAATAACCAAAGTAGCATGATTAAATGCAACAGAAAAGCAAGAGTGCAAAGACACAAACACTAGTGGTTTTAATTAGAAATCCATAGACAAACTGACAAAGACCAATATAAGCACTGTAACGCATAGACTCCAAGCATCAAATACTTGGAAAATCCATGGATCCAATTTATAGAGCATATTACATTTATAAGCATCGCCTACTCAGAAGACAATAGTCCTATAAAAACTCTATATTCCCCTTAAATCTCTTTTTTTTGTCTAAAACATACATTCCAATCTTTTTCCAACAAAAATATAGGGAAAATTACCTATAATACCCCCACCAGCAGTTGAAGATGTCATGCTGCGATTACCGCTGCCGCTGCCAGGCAAACACGGCAAAGCAGCACTTCCATATGTGATGCCACCTTTGACATAAGTTCCATTGAAAAAACTATCTCCACCTCTACCTCCATGCCCTCCACCACCACTAATGCCATTGCTTAAAAGGTTTCCTCTACCTACCCCATCTGTGCAGCCTGCAAACAATTTCATTTTTTTAACAATTGTTCATCACTGTATATAGAACCAGCAAAGAAAGACCACTCATAAAGTGAAAGCACAAAACAAATGTTCTTTCAGACAGAGCTATGAGAGAGAAATTATCAGATGTTACCTAAAGCAGACGCACTAATTGTGCCAGATGAGTACACGACAACAGTTCTTGCCCTGTGAAAATGAATCACAGTTCCTCGTACAAGCCCTGCAATACCTATGTCCTCAACACGACAAATCTGCACAAGCAGGATAAACAAAGCAAATTTAGAGAGAATAGTATTTATTAAATGGTGGTTAGATCTCCTCAATAAAGATCTTGGCATATTAAATGTACATACATACATATATATAATGATCGAAAACCATATTTTCATGATTAAACTATTCAACATTTGAAAGAAACAGTACAGATGCACCTGAAGTGTGAAAGACAGTGTAGAGTTCACATTACAATCTTCAGGTGGATGAATTAACTCAACAGGACAATCTTGAAGTTCACAATTAAGCTTAGGGGCCCTAATAAAGAAAAGTAAAGCATTTGCAATCAGTACATGCAGCAGTAGGAAAGAAGAATATATAAAATGCAAATGTTTTCTTATATCCATATTTCACATTTCACGCTTACATATCATCCTTTGTTGCATTTATGAGTGGACCACGTAAAACGGATCCAGGTCCAACCTACAAAAGCCGAAAGCGTTTAGAACACAAACAAACAAGCACAACCACCAAATTCCAGAGAAATATCACCAATGAATTCATTTACTAAACTCTAGATCAACCGGCGCTGAGAAAGAAAGAAAAAAAAAAGTAATTGAGAACAGCTAACTCCACATCACAGTAAAGACATGACGGAAATCATTAAACAACTATAACAGGATTATTTGTACCAAATTAACAAAGAAATATGATGACAGCAATTTACAAGCCATAATTTAAAGGATGGACAGTACGTGAAAGACAAAAAGGTTTGAGGACTTGAGGTCGAACAAATTAAATTCCAACATATTGGTCATGTTGAGACGAGAAGTTTGGATGCTTTTGGCTTTAATAAGGGTTTAATCAGAATATGAAGGAGATAAGGCATAAAAAGACCGACACAAGTTTTTCATCTGCTCTCCAAGGACTAGTGTGCATAGCTTAAGTGGATGCCTTATGCAGGGTCCATGCAAAGTGGAACCTTTTTACAAAAGGTTTAGAACCCACTAATTCACTCCTTTTATAACCTCACAACTCCCCCCAACCTCCAACACCCGGCCCCCACCCCTCTCAAAAAAAAAAGAAGGAAATAAAAGACCAACTGCATATCCAGTACTAGGATGTCCACTATCTGCACTCAAACAGTAGGACAATGACCAGCTTAAGATCAATGACAGGGAAATATCTAAAGAAGTATCAAAGGAAAATGTTCAGATTTAGCAGGACAAGATAGTAGAATTTATCCAATAAAGAGCATGTTCTTTTCCAATATCCTATAAAAGAGTAAGGAGAACGACAATCTTTTTCTCCAGAAAACACACAGCAGCACCTTAAATAGAGATTTCTTTTACTATGTGAAAGTATTAAAAAATGGTGCTCGTAGCTCACATAAAAAAGATAAAGCCAATGATTGATTCTCTTCAATTAAAAGGTCTCTTAAATTAAAACACTCTTCTTCTTCAACGATGACCATGTACAGGACATGCACCACCACTATAGAAGCGTAAGCATGAACTAATCTAAGAAAGGGATAGCTTCACTTACATTGACACTGTAGAAAAGGGACAAGATCAGTCGTTGTGCTTCAATTATATCCCCTGGTCCAGTTAAATTTAGGAGACCTTGTCCATGAACTCCAAGGTTAGCGTTAGAGCTTATAACAGAAGATTCCTGAGATAGTATAAGACGAAATTCATAATATTAAGAGCATCAATAAGAAATAGGCAGTAAATTGACAAGCTAACTTTAGTGGGGTACCCGCAGAACAATCAAATTGCTGGCCTCAAGTAATGATGTCGCGACATCCCCAGACCCATCAATAGTCACTTTAGAATTCCACATCAAAAACATCTTTACCGACATCCGCAGGGCGCCAAATACCTAGACTTATAACCAGGACCATCAAATAAAACAAGATGCTGCTATATGCATAAAAATATATGAGCAATATGCCCAAAACAGAATGTAATGAAGGTTTAATAGAATAAAATGATGAAATTTCACAAGTGAATTAGAAGGCATAAAATAACTTTGTGTACAAGGCTTGCAAGTATATATACACACTGTGACTGGTGCACATTAAGAAGAAATATAATGCTCAAAATAATGAAAATCAATTCATGTTTAACTGATGTAGTAACCAAATTTAATGTTTGAAGAGGTTGGATCTTTTTATACACAGGAAATCATCAGAAAGCTGACATAGTTAACATTTGCCACAGCATGCTTCATAAGATGCATATGTCAATATAAACAAGCATGACAACATCCTGACGCAATGTCATAGACATACTATGACTGAGCAAATTGAAAAGTAACATAATGCACAAGGTAATGGAAAATAATTCATGTTCAACTGAAGTAGTAACCAAATTTAGTGTTTAGAGAGGCTGGATTTTTTTTTATACACGGGAAATCATCAATAAACTCATATAGTTGGCATTTGATACCAGAATGATTAAACGAGATGCATATGAAACTCTAAACAAGAATTACAACATTCTGATGCAATGTTATGTATCCGGGAACAATTTGCATCAACAGGAAGAAAAAACAGTTTATATTCAGTTTGCAGAAAGAAAAATATGCATATGCAATTATGCCCAGAAAAGGAATTCATCTTATGCTGGTAGTGCATTTGTGTCAAGTGAAATCTTTCTGAAACTAACAAATTAAAGAGAAAGAAGTCCCCTCCCACACACTAAAACAAATAAACTACCTAAGTCACATGTAAAGGCACACTCTAGACAAGAAAACAGGTAGCAAATTCCACCTTGATGATTGAGTCGCTCATTAGAAGTTCTTCAGCCATAAGCTCAAACTCCGAGTAGGGATAATGGAAAAGACCAAAAGTCATCACGCCACCACATGACAGACTGAGCTGGCCTTGAACCTGGATGTAGCAAAGAAAAGTTACTCATAGACAGTTAGATGGAACATTATTCTCCAAGAAATAATTATTGCTGATGTCCTTTTGCAAATTATTATGTAAAAATGCATAACTACAGGACTCACAATAAAAATGGTAGAAAAACAGCCTACGAACCTAGTTATAGCACTCGCTTTTACAAATTGAGGGGTAACAAAGGGAAAGTATCAATGGAGATGAGGATTTTTCTCATTTCAGGTTTGAAGGGATTTTGGGTTGAGTATGAGGTACTGAATGAAAACCATGGAAAATATTCACTGGAACCTTCTACTCCAGCTTTAAAGAGTGTCAATAAATATATTATAACAACTCTCCCCCTCCCCTCCCCCGGGCCCCCACCCAAAACACACACGCCCAATCACCATTGCCTATAAGTTCCTTCTCAAGCTTCTTACCAGAAGAAAATATCCCAGGTATAGACCATTTCGAAGCAATAAGTGACAAGGTCCTAATTAAAGGTAAAAGATAACGTATCTATAAAACATTTCATAACCAAAGACTAGACTCTCACACAATTATCAAATGCAATAATGTAGCCTAGTTTTCAGCACACAAGTATGAAGACTTAAAGATAATGGAGAACTTACAATATGAATGTACGGTACCTACAAATGCCTGGGACATTTTGACTGTTTCTGCCTCACAGTGGCATGCATTGTTATGGATGCTTTATAGCAATCACTTGACATATCTAATAATTTTCTGCTATGCAAGCTGAAAATTTAGATTATGAGAAAAGTTTCTTAAGCCACTCCTCTTGGAAGTATCAGCTTTTGTAGTAATACTAAACTATTCACCACTAGTAATGCTATTTCAGCATATTTTGATAAGCAACAGAAAAAAGGGTAAACATGAAAGAATATGATAACCCTGAAGAAAAATGAAGCTAAATACTTAAGAGCACCAACTACCTGCACGCGACTCCACAACAAAGGAACAACAACTTTGCCAGAATTCTTCACAATAACATTTGTCCAAAGTGGTTGATAAGGGAACTCTAAAAGAAGAGTATCAGTTAGTGTTGACATGTTCTGGTTGTCAACAATAAGACTACGAGGGACTGCATCAAAAAGAGTCCCAGCAGCACCATTATTCTCTGGGCAGCCAAGGCTTCTACCTCCTGCAACCAGGGACAAAAGAGTTTATTGCATTGCAAGAGTTAAGCTGCAGACAAAAGAAAAATAGGGAGAGTAAAAACATGAGGTACATAGTATATCAGATACTGATAATAATTCACAGCAGCCAACGGATTATAAGAGTGATAAGCAGTGCTAATAGGGTTGCAAGGTCAAAATAGTCACACAAAAAGAAAGAACATGTACAGAGACAAGGTGCACAAATCTAACAAGATGCACAAAACTATCTCAGGAATAATAACAGAGCCTACTTGAAACAAAATCTCCCAGTGCAAAAGAAAATGAGGCATCAACATTTCAGGCCTAAGCCAAGACCTATCTGTCCTTTGTAGGTGTTGTGTTGCACAAACATTGGCTCCCAGTACCCAAACAATAGAAGAAAGTAGGCTTCAGTGCAAGGATCAACTTCTTCTTCGATCAGTGAGTTTATGGTGTATTTGGAACATGAATTGGTTTTCATCTTGAATGCTAAACAGCTCCAAAGTGGTTGATGGAGAAAGAGGGGCTTACGCCGCTTACCTGTGCTCATGTGGTTGAGCGAAGAGACTCAACTCGAGAAAGGTGAAACAAAGCGTTGAGGCTCATTAGAGCTGTAATTCTCATATTCTGAGATTTATACAAGCAGGTTTAGGTTTGGGTTTAGGCCTCAATTGAGCTTTAAACCCGAACATGACCTCAAAACAAATCTTAACCCAAAATCCGATATGACACCATTCCAACCTTTTTTAGGCACCAAAATAGCATCTAATAAATTGAGAAAATCCCAACATGCAGGCAGATGTCAGATAAACCCAGATATATATGGGTTGATTTTTCAAAATGATAAAAGACAAATCTCTAAATCCAGATATATGGGGGATAATTTTTCAAAATGATAAAAGACAAATCTCTTCGTTGCGGCAAGCCCCATAAACTGATATGTCAGATGGCATATCAACCGATATTTCAGACACTGCTTACAATAGTTGGGTTTTTGCCTCAGCCATAAACTAGTTGGGTCAGCTTAGACCCAATGAAGACCTGACCGACCAAACCCCATTTCTACCTACCATACTTGATAATATCACCTTGGCATTCAAATTCAGTCCAAACCCAAGTTCATGATAAAACATATATACCTTCATTTGCACCTCCATGCAAAATGTTTTTGGCAGACTCATAGAATAATAAAAACCCAACATTGAGTCACAGGTAGCTTATAACAATAATAAAAACCCAACATTGAGTCACAGGTAGCTTATAACAATAATAAAAACCCAACATTGAGTCACAGGTAGCTTATAACAATAAGATCAGTTATGAGTCAAACAAATATAGTAATAGTGGTTATTCATTACACTCTAGAAAAAGCAAGAAGACTTTCTATTATCTTCTCAGGACATACAACACAAACTAGGTGTTGGCCAACATAAAGCGGAGTAACTGATTTTAATGTGCTGACCAAAAAAAAAATTTATTGTCAGATATATGATAATGCTGGATATCGACATAAGATACAGCTCCAAACTGATAGATACAGGAAACTAATAAATTATCTCATAAAAGTAGCGGTGCTAGCAGATTAACATGTCACAGTGAATTAAAAAGAAGTAATACAGCTAAGGCAACTAACATGTAAACAAATGTTAAATACCAAATGTGTGGCAAACAGGATACTCTAGTGCTTACCATTAACATAAATTTTCGGATTGTCATGCCTGCTGAAAATGTTAATAGAAACCCGTCCTCCTCCTCCACCTGCCAAACCACTACCTCCTACAGCACTGATATTCCCACTTCCTTTCCTGTGACAATTAACAAGTTGGACAAAACATATTACATCTACCCTAAACAAAACAAAATAAAATAAAATAAAATAAAATAAAATAAAAAGGAAAGGAAAGGAAAAAACTGTGAGGAAAAAGAACAAAGGCTTGCATGATATTTGGGGAAACAGACGTTTAAATATGAACAACAGTGTACCAAGATCTGTAACTGCACACATCATTAACAAGAAGTGATGTGATGTTAAACAAGACCTCCAGCATAAATATAAAGAAAACAAATACTGTTTTCCATAGTCTGTTTTAGCAACCTTTTGATTAATTCCAGATGTTTTAATAATTTAGCAGCTTCAGGTTATGGAAATTATAGTTTGTAGTAACACACTAGTCTACAATTAAGTTAGTTTTGTGTTCAATTAGAACAACTTCCTAATAGAAGCATTTTTATATACACACAGTTTCTTGCATTTGGAAAGATGCAAATCTGTTCACTAAACTATTCTTTCTACAATGTACAACAGGTAAATCCAGACTAACGTTCACAAGTTTTTAAGGGTCTACCGGCCTCATGTTATGGAAATTGTAGTTACTAATTACACATTACTCTTTACAAAAACATGAAGTTCCAGTGGATCAACTTCCTAACAGAAACAATTTCGTATAACCCAGTTTTGCTGCATTAGAAAGATGTAGACCAGTTTCCTAAATATTCTACAAATGTACAGCATTAAGGTAATTGGGTAAATCAAGAGCATCATCAAGATGATTCAGAGATCTATATGTTTCAACTTACGGAAATTATAGCTATTAATGACTCATCAATCATTAAATGACATGCAAATTGGGTTCTGCCTTTTAACTACAAGTTGCACAAATTCTGTCGGAAACTGCTTCGCTATATACACAAGTTTCATGCCTTTAAAATGATATGGCTTCCATTTTCTAAATATTCTTTCTACAGTGTACAATAGGGTATATCCAGACCATCATCCAGATGATGTAAGGACCTATTGGCTTCAAATTGCAGAAACTATAGTTATTAATGACTCATTAGCCTTTACAACAACATGCACATTGAGTTAGTGATAAGTTCAAGTAGAGCAACTTCCTAATAGAAACTATCTCATATATGCATAAACTTCTTGCATCTAGAAAGATACAAATCCATTCATAAATATTCTTTCTGCAATGTATAACATCAGATTTTTGGGTAGATCCAGAGTCTAGACTATTAAATGATTTGAGGATCTACTATCTTCAAGCCATGGAAATTACAGTTATTAGTGACATGTTACTCTTTATAGGTACATGCAAATTGGGCTAATCTTAACTTCAAGTAGAGCAACTCTATAATAGAAACTTTTTCACATACAGACAATTTAGTTTCATTTGCAAAGATGAAAATCTGCCTCCAAATAATTATTTCTAGTTTTTACAACATACAGCGGTAAGGTATTTGGGTATATACAGACCATCATCCAAATAATTTACAGATAAACTGCTTAAAATTATGAAAAATAGAATCATTAGCCACCAAAACAAAATGCACGCTGGGTTACTCTTAAGTTCAAGCAGAGCAACTTCCTAATAGAATCAATTACATATAAGCAATCTTCCTGGATTTAGAAAGATGCAAACCCATTTCCTAATATTGTCTTTACAATGTACAATACTAAGGTATTTGTGTTAGTCAAGATCATAATCTACATGTTTAAACGCTAGCGGAGCTAGGGATTTTGGCAAGGGGTGTCCCAAAAAATTTAATAATTAAACACTTTTTTTTGCACAATTGATTAATATCTTAACATTATTACATAACGAATTTATTCTAGTTCTACTCCTATAATCATATATCATCTGAGTTCTTCTCTAATAATGTCAAAGTGCTCCTAACTAGTGTCCTCTAATTCATACATTTGTTAAAATTAAAAAAAATACTTTTGGCTCACGAATCAAATGTCTTCAGATTATGAGACTAAGAAAAATGACCTTATGACTGCCATAACAAAAGAAGAGCCATAATTTCTAACAGGTATGGTAAACTTTCAACCAGCAAAAGAAGACATAATATGATGATCTTTCGAATCATCTTCCAAAGCACCTATTTTGCTCAACTACCCACATACAACCCAAGAACAACAGCTACAGTGTAACCCCTCTTGTCATAACAATATTATGTACAACCCATCATTCAATTTCCTTGGCTGACATCACCCCAAAAGAAAACTTTTACTGCACCACAGCAGATGCTGCTTCCTATTTCAAGCAGCAGATGTTTCCTAGAACACAAAAGCAAACAAACAAAAGAAAAGGACAAAAAGGAATACACTGTTCATCTTCTTTGTTTCCCTTCCTTTCAATTTTTTTCCAGTGAACCAAAAAGAGAAAGAAAAGCAGTTCTTAGCCTCCATTAAAGTTTATATTAGATTTACTGACCCTTTGGACCCAACTGGGCACCGCCGCTGCTATGTTTAACGGATTTATTGACTTCAGGTTATAGAAATTATAGTAACTAATGACTAGTTAGCCTTAAAACAAGCACGTCGGACTAGCCTTGAGTTCAAGTAGAGTACCTTCCCAATATAAACTATTTCATGTATACGCTTTTCTTTCATTTATAAAGAAGTAAACAAAAATATTAACTATTCTTCTTACAATGCACTACAGTAAGGTACGTGAGTAAGTTCAGACCATGAGCCAGATGATTAAAGGATGATATGGCTTCAAAATATGGAAACTATGGCCATTAATGACTTATTAGTCACTACTCCTTACAACAACATGCACATTGGGTAATTATTAAGTTCAATTAGAACAACTCCCCAGTAGAAACTACTTCATAAAAACACAATTTTCACGCATTTAGAAAAAATGCAAATCCATATCTAAACACTCTTTGGACAATGTAGAACACTAAGAATTTTGAGCAAATCAAGACCATTGTCCAAATGATTTAGGGATCTATTAGCTTCAAATTTGGGAAATTATAGTTATTAATGACTCATTAGACTTTACAACAATATGCACATTAGGTTAATCTTAAGTTCAAGTAGAACAACATCCTCTTGCATTTAAAAGATGCAAATCCATTTGCACTAAGGTAAGGGGGTAACGTTATTACATTTTCGACGCCACGATATAAATGCTCCCTCCGGATCCCCCGCCACCATTAGCACCTCCATTGCCACCATCAGCACTAATCACCCCATCAAGGTCAACCATATCCTCCACCTTCAACCAAATTCTCCCGCCACCTCCACCCCCATAATCAACCTCCTTACTTGTCGACCCACCTCGGCTGCCGTAACTATCCGGACGCTCCAAATCCTTCCAAGCGTAAGCATCTCCTCCCAAGAATCCTCCTGTGTCTGCCCTTCCTTCACAAAACAACTCGCCCTCTCCCTCCATGCCCGCCACCGTCCCCGTGGGTCCCGCTAGGGGTCCCACTCGTCTGTGACGGCGGGTCACCGCTAGAGCAGTGGTGTTGACGCGCCGAATCCACGCCAAGGCTCACATTCTTCGCTACCAAGTAAACCCTACCAGCTACAATCTTCGATCCATTTCCCATCCGAATCGATCCCGACGACAGATTCGCTGCGATGAAGCATCCAGGGACTGAGCAACTGAGTGATTTCCCTTCAAGGATCGACAGGCTCCCTTTTCCCTCGATGTAAACATCGCTAGAGAGATTCAAGCTCGTGCTCAGCACGCAGAGAGTATCGAAATCGCCGGCGCCGCCGAGGTCGTCCTCGCAGGAGCACGACGGGAAATCGAATCGGCGGCGGCGGAGACGGCGGCGCGGTGGAGAGTAGTCATGCCAATTGAGGATCGAGAGCTCCCCGTCGAATCGCGAGACGGATCGGAGGCGAAACTGGGTTAGGGTTTAGGAGGAAGAGGAGGGAAAGAGGAGAGGAGGAGAGAGAAAGAAGGCGGGAGCGGCGGAGCGGGAGCCATTTCGATGAGAGGAGAAGCAGAAACTCATCAGATTTCGAGCCCAAATTTTAGGGTTTCGGGATCGGAGCCGGATTTTGCTAAATTTTGGGGTTTTTTCGGGCAGATGTTTTTGGTTGAATGTTTCCGTTCGAAAAGGAAGGGGAACAGAATTTTTGGGGGAAAAGTACTACTGAGGGAGAAAGAAGACGGTGGTCCTTCAGTTCTTCTTTATTTCTCGGGTGTTTTTCATGTTAGACCCTGCGTTTATTCTGTTTTTAATATTAGGCACCCAAATCTGCACATTTGTGTTTGCACCTCAAAATTAGCATATATATCCGTTAAAAGTGAATAAAGATTACAAGCCATATAAACAAATCTAAAACGAATATGGGGGAAAATAAAATAAGATTGATGGTCATACGATAGAAGAGAAGTTAAATGGTAATATTTCGAAAATCACGACTGTATATCTATATCATCAAAACTGACGTTGAGCTCATTAAGCTAGCTATGAATGTAATTTTAATTATGTGATGGGTACATATATTTGGGTATATGCATGCGAGCGTCTCCCCTCTTTATTTATGTTCGTATTCACATTTTGTCGGGTATAAAAACAATATAAGCAATCGCGGTGTAATTTAGAAACATGAGTACTTTGGTGCAAAGAGACTAGTAGAGCCAGGGTCTAATATGGGAAATATACTTTTCTGCCTTTTTCCCCCTCCTTTGCTCCTTTGCTTTCACTTTTGCCCCTACAGATACGACACATCGTCATAGAATATAAGGGATTCGATGGGTGAAACGGAGAGGGTGAACTTTCGGGGATGGCCCACATTCATACCCGTACTTTACTGAGCATAATTAAAAGTACGATATTTAATCAATCGTAACCGTTCATTTATTACATAAATGGCTGAGATTAGAGATTGTATGAGATTGTTGTGCGACTTGATACAGTGGATCCTTAGACCGGTAACGGGACAGGGGTTTCGTGCAAGGAAAACGTGCCACGTATACTGCGACGGTGTTCCTTGTATATAGATTGAAGTGCTTAGGGACGAAGTCATTGGCCCAACGAATTTGATGAATTGTATTTTCAATAATACGTTGTTTATTATGTTTTAAAAAAAAATTTGAAATCATAATTTGTCTCTTATCTAGTCATACAATATTAATGTTATCAATCGTAATCAAACTTTTCATAAATCAACAAAAATCATTATAAAAAATTATATATGGAGAATATTAGTCATGCTCTCATTTTTGCGAACTACTAAGAGGGGGTTTGGATAGGCTTATTTTTTGGTCAAACGAGCTTTTAAAACTAGCTTTTTTATTTCTACCTATTTGGTAAAATGTCAAATAAGTTAGCTTATAAGTCTTATTTTAAAAAAGCTGATGTACTCCAGCTTTTAAAAACTAGCTTATAAGCTCACTTTAAAAAGCTAGGTTTGACCAAACAAATTACTATTCTACTCAAACATTTTTATAGTATTTTTTTTAAAAAACCTAAAAGTCATTAAAAGTCGGTGTTTGCGGGAAAACTGCAAAAAAATTTGAGAAATAAATTTGTATTAATCTCCCTAACTAACTTAGGAAAAGAATAAATACAATCTCTCGATGTAACATCTCTCTAACTGACTTAGAAAAAGAAATTATAATTTTTTCTTATCGGTTTCCTAATTTACAAAAGAGAAAAGGAATCGATGGAGATCATTCCCTTTGTTTAAACATGGGTTCTTCTTGGTAGCGATGGGAGTTTGAATCTTGTATCCCGTTGACGATCCGAACATTTCACTTCATGGAACGTTAGTTTATTCCTCTTAACGTGACGTTGAGAAGAACTTGTGAGGCAAGTTTGGAACTCTAAACGAGTTTAAAAACTCTAAACGAGTTTAAAACTCTATAAAATAGCTGAATTTAGAAAGGAAATTAATCCTTTTTAACTTGACCAAAATGGTTCACAAGCCAAGACAAAAGCTCTCAAAAAGCCTTAAAGATGATCTTCAAAGCTCTTTTCTTCCTTCTCTTTTTTTTAGTTGAACCCCTTTTTAGCTGACTTTTCAGCTATTTATAGGAGTTTTAAGGAGTGTAACTGACCCCTTAAATCGCTCCTTAATGAGGGTTTAATGCCTTTAATTCGTGGGAAACGGTTTTGGAACTGTTTAAAACGTGTTTGAATCAGTCAAACGCGAGATTCGCGTTCTAGAAACGACCCTCGCGTTTAGAATTGAAAACGCGGCAGTGATCTCCGCATTTTGAACTGGGAACGTGGTGGTGAACCCTGCGTTTTGAGCTTGGAACACGGTGATGAGCTCCGCATTTTGAGCTTGGAACGTGCTGATGAGCTTCGCATTTTGAGCTTGGAATGCGCTGATGAGCTCCGCATTTTGCTTTGAAGAAATCATCAACTTGTAATCTCTTTTGTTAGAGTGTTGCAAGGATTGTCATTTTGTAATTCTAGCCTTTGGCTCTTTGAGATGTGAGAATCATCAGTTTGTAACTCTCGTTTGTTGTTGCGAAAGTTGTTAGATTGTAACTTCCATCATCAGTTGTTGTGAGAATCATCAAATTATAACTCTCATTGATTGATATGAAAGTCGTCAGATCATGACCTTCATCATTTGTGTTTTATGGGATTAGCTATCTGTGGTGGTTTTTAGACAGCCTACAGTCAGCATAACTTATAAGCTTTAAAAAATAAGCCTTACAAAATACCCCATAAGTACGCCGATATAGTGTGATTGGGATTAAAACAAATTTCAAGTTGAAAATGTAGAAATCCAAACTTGATGGACCTGCAACTCACTCTATGCGAATTAGGCTAGAAACCAACATAAAGCCAACCAATACGGATGAGACTGCACCGAATTAAGTGCGTATACTCAAAACCGATTTTATAAGCTTTGTTTTCGCAAAAAGGAAATAACTATAAAATAAAAGGCGAAAAAAGAACTGTCCAATACGAGCTAGCTTGGGCTCATGACTTGAAGGGTCTTACCTGCAAGTCATTGATGATTTTTACTCCAGAGGCTTTTATATCATTGATGGCCTCACAACCATTGATGGGGCCTCGACACTATTAATGATCAAAAGACACCGCTGATGGTAAACACAGCAGAATTATAGTTTTTTAGATTTAATCTCAGCTATTCAATGTTTCATATATCTCCAATCTCTAGTAAGTTTAAGTGACACATTAAGGGGTTTATTTCATTGTGGGGGGGAGAGAGAGAGAGAGAGAGAGAGAGAGAGAGAGAGAGAGAGAGAGAGAGAGAGAGAGAGAGAG
>NC_033796.1:103926665-104004165 GCF_001876935.1 Asparagus officinalis
GAGAGAGAGAGAGAGAGAGAGAGAGAGAGAGAGAGAAGTTCTAAGGTTTAATTTATCAAAGATTTTATTGAAGGATTTGATCATAAAAGCTCGACAAACTCTTAACTTGTTAACACAACATCTCAGATTGTTTTAGTGAGGAGAGTTGCCCTGGGATTGATTCTCTACACCGTTCTTCATCGAGCTACACTTATATTCATCGAATGACGATTTGTTTAACAAAAAGGCTGTAAGATCTTTCTTTATTTTTTGAGCTTAAACTTTTTGTGTTGGTTTTGTTATGATTGAGTTTGTTTTTACGGCATACTCAAGCTAGATTAATTGAGGGTCGGGATTAGCTAGTGGTAGGTGTTACTCATTATGGAGAGTTAGACTAGATTATTGGGTTTAGGTAGATTCTAGGACGCGGTCTTGTAAGACTACTGAATCAGGATTGTGATTCAGGATAAATCTTTGCATAGTAAAGAAGCCTCTTCTTAATAAGAAAGAGTGGACATATGATTGTTATTTGAGCCACAATAAAAATCATGTGTGTCCCAGGTTGGTGGTTTTTTGTGTTTGATTGTCGTCGATTGCTTTTATTTTATCTTTTTCGCTACATTTTTTGTATTTTTAGGAAAAATGGTAGCAACCTTATTCTCCCCTTTGCAGGTAGCATCTCATAGCCTACATGTCAGGGGGTTATTAGTTTGTGTAATTTTAGGGTAAGTGGGATAGTTTTTGGGATTTTACTTTATGGTGTTATTCATTGGGAGAATATGATTGGGATTTCACTTTAAGGTGTTATTCATTGAGATAATGAAATTGGAACAATTACCCCCACTTTTCCCAAAAATATCCCACTTATATACAAATTTTTTGTCCAACCTCCAAAAACTACCTCATTCTTAACTTTGGGACAATCATGAGGAAAGTGAGATAATTTTGAAGCACTAATTTATTAAATATCTAATATATGTATTATAATATATAATATATCTTAATTATATTATATTATAAAATTCTATTATAACATAAGATAATAAAATATATATAATATTATCTAATATAATATTATTATATATCATTATTACATATTGGTTAATAATATTTCATATATTATAATATTAGTATTATATTATTATAATATTACTTTATATTATTTAGTATATATTTTATTAGTTAGAATAAAAATATTATTGTAGTATTTTTATGATATAAAATAGTATATTATAATATATTTTTTATATATTTAATATAATAATATATTAATTATATTATAATATAATTTATATATAATAATTTACTATTTTCTATTATACTTTATTATATTAATTAATAGTCTTAAATATATTATCAATATTGTGGTAGTTATAATATTAAATAATATTTTATTACTAAAAAAAACTGAACTGGTGGGATACAAGTTAGAACTGGTGGGATGTGGGCTAGAACTAACGTGGAACCCAGAATTAACAACTTAGCATGAAAAAAACAAGGGCTTTGATTAGAACTAGCAAGATGTGGGCTAGAACTGGTGGGATACAAGTTAGAACTGGTGGGATGTGGGCTAGAACTAACGTGGAACCTATAATTAACAACTTAGCATGAAAAAAACAAGGGCTTTGATTAGAACTAGCAAGATGTGGGCTAGAACTGGTGGGATACAAGTTAGAACTGGTGGGATGTGGGCTAGAACTAACGTGGAACCCAGAATTAACAACTTAGCATGAAAAAAACAAGGGCTTTGATTAGAACTAGCAAGATGTGGGCTAGAACTGGTGGGATACAAGTTAGAACTGGTGGGATGTGGGCTAGAACTAACGTGGAACCTATAATTAACAACTTAGCATGAAAAAAACAAGGGCTTTGATTAGAACTAGCAAGATGTGGGCTAGAACTGGTGGGATACAAGTTAGAACTGGTGGGATGTGGGCTAGAACTAACGTGGAACCCAGAATTAACAACTTAGCATGAAAAAAACAAGGGCTTTGATTAGAACTAGCAAGATGTGGGCTAGAACTGGTGGGATACAAGTTAGAACTGGTGGGATGTGGGCTAGAACTAACGTGGAACCTATAATTAACAACTTAGCATGAAAAAAACAAGGGCTTTGATTAGAACTAGCAAGATGTGGGCTAGAACTGGTGGGATACAAGTTAGAACTGGTGGGATGTGGTCTAGAACTAACGTGGAACCCAGAATTAACAACTTAGCATGAAAAAAACAAGGGCTTTGATTAGAACTAGCAAGATGTGGGCTAGAACTGGTGGGATACAAGTTAGAACTGGTGGGATGTGGGCTAGAACTAACGTGGAACCCAGAATTAACAACTTAGCATGAAAAAAACAAGGGCTTTGATTAGAACTAGCAAGATGTGGGCTAGAACTGGTGGGATACAAGTTAGAACTGGTGGGATGTGGGCTAGAACTAACGTGGAACCTATAATTAACAACTTAGCATGAAAAAAACAAGGGCTTTGATTAGAACTAGCAAGATGTGGGCTAGAACTGGTGGGATACAAGTTAGAACTGGTGGGATGTGGGCTAGAACTATAGTTTTGTGCCGACTTCGCACGCACTTTCTGATCGTCTCCAATCTCCGTTTTCGCCGATTTCTTCTTTGGTGAGTAGCCCTACATGTTGCCTATCACCTCCAATTTGTATCACGCTCTAACTCATTCTCTATATCTCTCGGTAACATCCGAAACATCGCTCGGCGGCAGCAGCGAGCAGAAAACAGCAGCGCCGTGCCGACTTCGCGCGTGTTTTACGGCCACCTCCGGTCTCCGTTTTCACTACCGTCTGCGCCGGTGTGTAGCCCTTTATATTGTCTATCACACGGTATCTTTCTTTCATTTGGGCTCATTTTCTACCTCTCGTTATATTGTTTCGAATATCGCTCGGCGGCACCGTGGCAATTTCATTCATAGAGATACATTAATACACATTTTCGTTATTTCTTAATTACGATATTTCTCTTCATTCCTCTTCTACTCTACTTCTCCTTACCTTTCTTTTTTCTTTTTTTCTTTTTTTCTTTTCTTCTTCTAGCTAATAGATTAATGCTCTGTGCGTCTCGGCCAGGACGACGAGCTTAATAAAGCTCTTAGTTTTAGAGAGAGGTGAAAGAGAGAGAGAGAGAGAGAGAGAGAGAGAGAGGAGATGAGAGAGAGAGAGGAGAGATGAGAGAGAGATGATGTGAGTGCTGGGTCAGAGAGGAGAGAGGATAAGGATATTTTGGGAATTTTACTTTAGCTGGCATGTGATAATTAATAAAAAGGGGCTGCAGTACAAAGTGTCACACTTCAAGGGGCTGATCCACATGGGGAAAAATATGAGGGGCTTTGTCACATGAAGTTTTTGCTTTTGGGACCTGGACACATTTTTCCCAAATTATAATTTATTATTATATATTAAAGTATGATAATATATATATAATTAATATAATATAATATATTATTTAATAATATTATTTTAATTAATAATGTTGAACATATTAATAGTATATTATAGTTATTATAAATATTATATTTTAATAAAGTAAAATAAAATATTATATTTTTAATAATAATATAATATTTTCTATAAGGACCATGAATTTTGATACTAATTAAAATAATTTTTTGGTATTTTAAAATATTCAATTATTATTTTTAAAAAGAGTATTTGTATTTTTCTTGATTTTCTACAATTTTCTATGATTTAAAGTCCAAGATTTATATTTATTTAAATGATATTAATATTTATAAATTAATTTTATGCGGTTAAAATTTCTAGAATTAATCTATTGTAATATTGATACTATTATGTATTATTTTTAAATAATATGTTGGATTATTATTATTATTACGTATTATTTTGTATAATACGTTGTATTAATTACGTATTATTTGTATAATTTATTGTATTATTTCTTCTGTTGCATATTATCACTTGTATTAATACAACTGGTATGTTTTATTATGTAGATAATTCTTTTATAATTATTTGATTTTAAATGTAAGTAAATATATTTTATTTATTAATTATTCTTGTTTAATTGTACAATATGTGTATATTTCGACTATTTCATACCAACTGTTGTATTAGTATAATAGGTACGTTTTTATTTGTAAATAATTATTCTGTAATTAGTTTAATTTTTAAATATCCATAATTATTTATTTTAATTATTTTCGTTTAATTCCCAAAACCCTAATTATATATATATGCATTTATATATCTCTCCTTTTCTCTCTCCTTCGTTTCTTCCCCAAACACCCAATCCGCCTCACCCCCTCTTCTCATCTCCGACCAGATCACCTCACTCTCCCTCGCGCTCTACCTCCGGTCCAAGCCACCGCGCCCTCGGCCGATCCATCTCCGACCGCCTGAGCCTCCGCCAACCACCAGCGCCCTCCGACAGATCTGCTCTGAGCTCCCTCCAGACGCCACACCTCGTCTCTGGCCACCTCATCGCTGACCAGTCCCCAAGCTCACCACTCGACGTTGCTTGCTGCAGTCCGAGCCCTCCTCCGCCTGCCCTCAACCAGCCCACCAAGCTCTCCAAGCTCGTCGCCTCTCTTTCTCTCTCCCTGGGCACCCTTCGCCTCTTGCCTCCACCCCGTCACCTGGCCGCCGCCGTCGCCCCATCAAGCTCCAGCCAGACCCGCCACCGCACTAGCACTCTTAGCCTCTTCCCCGTCACCAAACTCCGACGACCGCAGCGAACCTCCGTTTCAACTCCAGCAGCACCACCTCCTGCTGCTCCTCTCCCCAACCCGCCGTCGTCATCACCACTTGCGACCACCGTCTCCCTGCCCTCCTCCCATCCGACGCTACTCAACCCAAGCCAAGCTCTTCCAACCAACAGAACCCCTTCTCCAAATCAGCCTGACGCCAACCCGCTGCTTGCCACGCCCGCCGACCGAGGCTCCCGCCGCCTGACTGCTACTGCGTTCCTATCCGCGCTCAGATCAGATTCGCGCCGTCGACATCGAATCATTCGACGTACCCAAGGCAAGATCCCGTTGCTCAATTTGTCATTCTTTACATTTTAGATTGTTATGAATTATCTGTATATTTTAAATTATGATATAAATATCTGCATTGGTTGTTTGGTGAAATAATAATAATTAAATTACAACAGTGTGATAAATAGTATTTTTAGAATAATTATTATAAATTTAAAAGAATTTACTTCTACAACGGAATCATTTTAGAGAATTTATAAATATTTTTAAAAGAATTTATTTTGAGAAAAAGAATCATTTTAGAATAATAATAATAAATATTTTTAAAGAATTTAATTTGAAATAGAAATTATTTTTGAATGTTTAACGAGGAATAAATAAATTATTTTGAAAAAAGAATTATCTTGAAAATGAATTATTTTAAGTTAATAAAATAATAAATAATTTAAAAGAAATTATTTTGAGAAAATAATTATTTTAGATGTATTATACTTTAAAAAGAAATTAGTTTGTAAAAAAGATTTATTTTAAATAAATAAGTTTATGATTTAAGACTAGTTATTAATATAATGAGAAAAAAATTTAGAATAATTGATTTGGAAAAAGAATATTTTTTGAATAATTATTATGAGAAATAATTTAAGGATTTTATTTTGTAAAGGATTATTTTGAATTAATAAATTAATAATTTGAAAAGATTAGTTTAGAATTAAAAGGATTAATTGATTTATTATAATAATATATTATTTTATTATATTATAATATGTGAATGTTACCTGTGTTTGCCACATATTACAATGATACCGACATTTTGACACTCTTATTTATACACATAGTATTTAACTTGTTCAATATTGTAATATGATTAGTTGTAGTGTATATTGTGATTAATTACGTGTGTGGGATTGTTTGACATGAATGAGTGTGTGGAAGCTTGTTGTTTTATCACTTAGTTATTATCCAATAGGAGAGACTGTACATGAGGATGACTCCTGTTAAAAGTGTGATTTATAAGCGTGGTTCAAAGCATGGCTATACTCACTCGACATCGATATTCTGATGTGAGGAGTCCCAAGTTCCCTCGATATCGATATCCCGGTATGAGGTTTCCTTGACTATTACTATTATAGCATTGACTAGACGATGCACTCTTGATCGGGCGTGTTATGGGTCACGGTTATTTTCATAGTTTTACAGAAGTCGTTCCACGGTAACTCCGTGGCTAGTGCGTGTTATGGGTCACGGTTATTTTCATAGTTTTACAGAAGTCGTTCCACGGTAACTCCGTGGCTAGTGCACGATATTTCATATACAATTGCTTAATTAATTTGATAATATGGGGTTATAAAGTGGAATTGGACGAAGAATATAACATGTATATAAAATGGCACAATGCTTTCCTGTTATTGTGATATCGTGAGTGTTATATACATAGGCCAGAGGGCTAATACTTAACTTGAAGGCGACCCCCGGATAGGTTTACGGGGACCCGATTATATATATGAAAATATTCTTCCCCAATTCAAATAATATGTAAAACAAGAATAATATGCTTGCGTGTATTATGGTGGACTTTGTTAGTTTTGTTAAGATGTGGACCAGCGAGTTGTGATAGGATTGCTAGTAGTATGTTTTCGTCACTTGGATGATTATTCCGATCGCTAGCTGCATGACTTCGTTACCCGATTTATTTATGGATTCTTATGATTAGCATGTTTTAGTAGTGAATTTGCATGTTGATTTTGTTGGATTTCCCGTTGTACGTTTCTTTATCATTTTTGTTGTTGTATCATTTTTCGCATTGGGTTTTCGTTCGTTTTATTTCTTTTGTGGGGTCTTGCCATGTGCCATGCACGCTGACGTACACCTGTTTTCTCTGGTGTACGTCAGACTTAGAGAAAAAACAGGTCCAGCTGGGAGATCGTCAGGAGCCAGAAGATTCTCAGCAGGAGTGCCTTGCAGATAGAGTTGAAGAATAGGCCGAAGTTCAGCTACCTCTTCTTCGTTGATGATCCTAGTTTCTTTTGTAGCATTTCCTTTTCCGCTTGATCATTGTATTTTATATTCTCCAGTATTCATTTGTTCAGATATGTATAAGGGCATATTGACACGAATATTATGTCTTGGATGATATCATTTGTGAGATGTATCATTTTATTCTATGATGTTCATTATATTCTTGTTATATGTGATTGGAGACTTGTGCCTTTGCATTTATTTTCTTGACGCTTAGCGTATTAGGTTGAGGAGAAATTTCATTCTCCTTAATCTAATACGTCGCGGGCTTATTCACGTTCCGATTCCCCAGTATTTTGGGAAGCGGGGCGTGACATTTTTAAAAATATTATATTAAATTAAAAAAAATATTATTATATTTAATTAAATATTACATTAAATATATTGTTTGTATATTATATCAATTATTATATAATATATCATATTATTATAATATATTATATTATATTATATTAATTAATAATGTTAAATATAGTTATAATTAATTAGTAATTATAATATAATATATTATAGTATAGTATAAAGTAAAATAATGTATTATATTATAATAACATACCAAATAATATACTAAACCAATTAGGTGAATTAATTTAGACTTAATTGATAGATAAATATTGTACTTTAATAATGTGTCACATCATCAATTATCCCACATGAAGTATCAAATCAAAGCTTTAAATTGTCCAATTATCCTAAATTGTCCCACTTTATACTACTCAAAATATCACAAAGGGGGTTAGTCAAATAGAACTCAAAACTAAAACTAGGATAATTTGTGGGATACTATTTTATAGTATTAGTCAATTAGAACTAAAAGTAGAACAACATTTTACAGTGTTAGTCAAGTAGAAATCTAACAAAACTAGAATTGAGATAATGGTTCAAAATTATCCCACCTTTTTTAATTTTTTTATACAAAAATGATCGAGAGTTCTAGTCACTCAAATTATTCCAAGTTTTAGCTTGGAACTAGGTGGTAAAAAGGTAGAACTCATATTTATTTTGTTATTTTTTATTTTGTATAGTCTTTTTTTATCATTAGACCATCATTATAATAATAATTATCAATATCTTATAGTCTAACAAAAAGTTATTTAATAGTAAAGAACATTCTTGTAAGCAATTAGTAATCAATAATAGTAAATTTAAAATATATAAATAGTATTTATATCTTCAAAATGCATAAATATATACTTCATGATTATAAAAATTTATCCTATGTTATTTTATCAAAATATTCCGCTTCACAAAATTATTCCTATTTATCCCACTAAAATATCCCCCAAGTAAAAAATTATTCCACTTTAACAATTATCTCATTTTGCATGAAAATGTCCCAATTGACTAACACCCTCAAATGGATAAATTTATTCCATTGGGACAATTATCCCACTTAGCCCCAACTTGTCCCAACCAATAACCCCCCTTAAATAAATAAAACTACTTATATTTTTTTGGAGAAATGACAAATATGTGCCTTTACTAAAGGCTTTTATTAAAGAGAAGGTAAGGTGGTTGTTTTCAAGAGAGAGAATGCATAGAAAAAGATAACCCATGATGAATTCCTCCTTCATATATAATGACAAGAGTGGCACTACATGCACACCTTGTACCACACCCTCAGCCACACTCCCCTCTCTCTGCTACAGTAACCGGGCCCACATAAGATTTATTTTATAAATCTCATGTGGGCCCGGTTACTGTAGCAGAGAGAGGGGAGTGTGGTTGAGGGTGTGGCACAAGGTGTGCCTGTATCATTTTTGTAATGACAAGTTGGTGATACTCATAAAGGTGCACAACAACGTGAACTAACGACATAAAATAATGCAATGTGTCATATTTACTTGAATATTAAATTAAAATCCTTATATGTTTGGTTTATTTTCTATCCATAATTTGAATCTTCATTAAATTAAGTTTATCTAGAATTAATTTTTCAATCATAGTCAAATATTTGATAATCTTAATTAAATCTTAATTATACATAATTAAAAATGTAACAATATTTTTTTAAAAAAATTAATAATCACAAATTTAATTCTCCTCTCTTTTATATGGAAAGGAAGAATTAGTTCTTTACTATTAGCCTTTCATTTAAAAAAATTATCACAATGCACTTCTTATTTCTTTAAAATATAAATTTCACTAGACCTCCAATAGATTTGGTCATTTGGCACTAAGTTCGTAAATTTTTTGAAAATCTTGAAAATTTTGGTAATTTCAGTAAATCACCAAACTATTTTGATTTTGTGCACTTAACCCTAGAAGGTCATTACCCCATAATTTTAAATGACTAACATTATCTCTCAAGGGCGATATATACACACCAAATCATTCCTATTTTAAAATTAACCCATAAAATTACACATAAAAAATCCTTAAAAAGGCCCTCTAAAACTACAAACACCCCTGAAAATTAAAAAAATGATAAAAATTTTCTTTAAATTCTAAAAGTTAGAGAGAACCCCTGAAAAATCTAAAATTTTCCCCTTAAAATTTCTAAAAATTATAAACAACCCCCTAATAACACCAAAAACTACTAATAAGTCCCTTAAAATATAAAATTATAAACAACCACTGAAGAAATTAACTAAAATTACAAAAAGACCTCTAAAAAATCTAAAATTGCAAGAAGACCCTAAAAGTTCAAAAAATACGAAAAATGCCCAAATTTTGAATATTACAAATAGCTCCCTGCAAAAACCAAAAATTATAAATTAGACCTTTTAAAATCCAAAAATTAGAAACAGCCTCCTAAAAATCTAAAAATTACATACCTAACCAAGAAAATAATAAACAATATTATTAGGGGTTTTTAGGAAAATTTATTAGGGTTAAGTGAAAAAACCAAAACTTGCTGGTTGCTTTCTTCCAAAATATTTTGGAGGTATTTTGGTCATTTACCACACACTAACTAACAATATTAATTTGAAAGCTTTCTGCTAAAAGAGTATCAAAGGTCTTTAGGGGCTTAATGGTAAATGCCCAAACTTATTGGGTATTTAGTGAAATTTATTGATATTTCAAATTTTATATAGAGGATAGATATTAGTGGTTACGTGTGAAGACCTTATATTCATTGAAAAATATATTAGTGATTATTATTGTCACCATATAAATCACCTTTCAAATTAATATGAGAACTAAAATCCTAAATGGATATAAAAATCATGTTAAATGCATAAAAAATAAAGAACATCTAGATTGCTATATGTGACAACAAGAATGATTTGAACTACATAAAAGGGTAGAAATGAAAAAGAAAAAGAAATGGTTTAAATCCCTACTTTATATATAAAAAGAAATTTGTGATTTACTATTAGTCTTATATCTCAAAAAAAAAAAAAAAAAAAATTCACGTGTCCCTCCCTAATTTGAAATTTAAAATTTTGAAAAAAAAACTCAAAAAAAAAAAAAAAAAAAAATTCACGTGTCCCTCCCTAATTTGAAATTTAAAATTTTGAAATAAAAACTATTCACACACTTATTAACTGAGGATAGCATGTTTTTTTTTTGAAATATTAAAAAAAAGAAGGATATAAGAACTCCCGCTCAAGTTATCTGTTTTAGAGGAGTGGTAGTCTAAGGGGTGTTATTCATTTCAGATTGTTGATTTGGACTCGGACGATTGTTCATGAATCCGACACTCTTGGATTGGGGCTTGGACTAGGATTTCATGGTTAAAGCCTCATACTCTTAGATTGGATTTTGATTTTTGTGAGTAGAATTCTAGAAATTTTGAACTTTTGCTTTGGATTCATGGACTAATTGTTCGATTCTCAGACTAAAATTTAGATTAATAGATTATTTGCGTGAGTTTCAAATTAAATTATTATGTTGAATAATAATCATTAACAGGAAATTAACATTGATTAAAAAAACCACTCTCATTTCGATTAACAGATGACAACAACAAAATTGAAAGCATCTTGTAATCCATTTAAACAATTCAAACAAAATGTATGTAATATAGTGTTAAGTATTTAAAATATTTATATATTTAAGAAATGTTTAATAATGAACATACCTAAGTCAATATTATATATATTAAGTGATAAATATATTTCATTTTAAATTAATTAAATAAATTTATAGAATTTGATAAAAATTATTTTCAAATAAATACATTCAATGTTAATATATAATAACTTAATACGGAATAGTATAAAATTAAATATTTATAATTTGAAATATATTAAATATTTAAATATAAGTAAAGAGAAGAGGAGAGAGGAGAGTCATATAGTAACATCACAATCCATCTATTTTAACTTTGACTTTCTCTTGAAAAATTCTCATTAAAAACTATAGAGTTAGAATGAAGTGTGGATTTTGAAATCCTAGTCCTAATAACAATCCTAGACAACTAATAACACCTTAAATTCATATCTGAATCTTAGTCCTAAACCAATAACACGTTAAATTCAAATCCAAATCCTAGTTCTAAACCAAAAACACATTAAGTTCAAATCCGAATCATAGTCTTAAACCAATAACACCTTAAATTTAAATCCAAATTCTAGTCCAAAATGAATAACACCATAACTTGAAATCCAATGAAAAGTTCGAGTCCAAATCAATAATCCTCAACCAATAACTCCCCCCTAAAGGGGAAAAAATTAGAACAATTTAATTTTTAGAATAAAGTCCATAACAAAAATGAAACTCGTATAGAAAAAAAATATATACAAACTAAAGAAACCAAAACCAACCCATNCCAACATAATTATATATAATTTTTTTCCAAAGAAAATATATTATTAATAATTAATAATAATTTAATTAGTTTTAATCAATACAGTTACCATGTAATTTTCATTTATGACGCTAAGAACGAATGTTTGAGTGTATAGTAATAGATGTGATAAGGGGCTGTTAGGTCCAATTTCTTTAAAAGAGAGGGGGAAAAATTCAAAATTTAATTTCCTTGTATTTATAAAATTTGTAGGAAAAATTTGTAGAACTCAAAGAGTACCCTATTTCTTATTTTTTTGCTATTTCTTTGTTTGGTTTAAAGTATGAAAAAAGTTCCCAACTTTATAAAAAATATGTTGTTTTCATTTTCTTTTGTTTGGTTGGATATCACTTTATAGAAAATAGCTTACTAACAATGCCCATGGAAAATCACATGGAAATGGTAGTGGTGTACTTAATTAGTTTTTTAATATATGCATCGGATTTCCTTGCAATTTTTGCCCATTTAGCGAAGAAGTTGATTTCTATAAAATAGTACACTTTTCTCTACTTTATAGAAAATATTTCTATAATTTTTTTGGAACCAAACACACTTTATAGAAATCTACAAAATTTTATTATTTACGATTACGCCCTTATCAGGTGTTTTTTCAAAACTTTTTGATAAAATAGGTGAACCAAACAGCCCCTAACCATATCCATAATTTATACCTTCTATTAACACTGTTACCATTGAACATGCCACTTGGCAAATCCCTGTTTTTTTAAAATTAATTTTTTAAATAAAAATAATTTTTTTAATGATAACCGTAACTTATCTCAATGTTAGCCATTTATTACCCGATTATTTCTTCTAAGGGGCTGTTTGGTTGGCTGAGAAACTAAGAAAATGAAATCAAAACACCCAACACACACACACGTGAAGGTGTTTGATTTCCTTTTCTTCTGTTTGGTTAAGAGAGGAAAAAAGAGATGTTGTGCATGTGGGACCCACCCACTAGTAAGATAATAGTGTCGTGGGTCCCAATTTTAAGGAAACACATTTTCTCTAAAAAAATCATGAAATAAATTTGAAAACACAACCTATTTCCGATGAGTAATCTCCCAAACTTGGGTTTCGAGGAAATGAACCACACAACCCCTAATAAAGTTTGAACCTCAGCAGTTAACTCACTCTAATTATTTCACTTAACATCCTTGCCCACCCTTTCCTCAATTCCCAAGTCCCGACCCCGCCTTTCACCCACCTCCTCACCCCTTTTTAGAGCATCTCCAAGGGGCCGGAGAAATCCGGCCCCTTAGCTAAATTAACGGATATTTAAGGGGTTTCGGCTCTAACGGATCGGAATTTTCCCCCTTCACCCCCAAGTCCCTTATCTTACTCCCTAAATTAAGGGAAAGGTTAAAGTCCCTTAACATTCCCCCTATAATTTTATATTAATATGTTTTGTTTTAGAGTTAAGTTAGAGTTAATTAAATTTAGTTAATGTAAAGTTAATTTAAAATAATATAATTAAGTTAATGTATAGTTAATTTAATTTGTTTAATATTTTTTAAAATATACCTCTTATAATTTTTATTGTAATTTTTTATTAATATTTTATAGGTTGTTTTTTCCTAGTATAGGGTGTTTTTCTAGTATAGATTTTTTTTCTAATATAGGTTGTTTTTCTAGTATAGTATTTTTTTTTAATTATAGGTTGTCTTTGTAGTACCGGGTGTGTTTCTAGTATAGGTTTTTTCCCTAGTGTAGGTTGTTTTCCTAGTGTAGGCTTTTTTAATTATAGGTTTTGTCTTTGTAGTATAGGGTGTTTTTCTAGTATAGGATTTTTTCCTAGTATATATAGGCTGTTTTTCTAGTATAGGATTTTTTCCTAGTATATATAGGCTGTTTTTCTAGTATAGACTTTTTTAATTATATGTTTTGTCTTTGTAGTATAGGGTGTTTTTCTAGTATAGGCTTTGTTCCTAGTGTAGGCTGTAGGCTTTTTTTTTGTTTTTTAGATACAATAGTTAATTTTTTTAAATTATCTAATTATTTTTTACCCTATATATAAGACACTACCCTGAAGTGCACTTTCACACTTCACTACAAGTAGATGGCAGAAAATAATAATCCATATTATGTCAATTTGATGACTAGCCATTATCCATGGGAAGATCAATATGAAGAGCAATCGTTTCAACCGGACGTACCCGAAGAAAATTCGGTAAAAGATGTACCATTACAAAAGAAGTCGATGCGAAAATCAAAATATCGGATCGAAGAAGACATCTTGCTTGTATCTGCATGGATCAACACTAGCATTGATCCATTGCAAGGGACATTGCAAAAATATGCCACATTTTGGAACCGAGTAGCAACTTACTATATGAAAACAAAACATTCAGTAGCGATCGTGATAAAAAAGGGTTAGAGCACCGTTGGTCGGCTATTCAAATTGCAGTTAGTAAATTTTGTGGGTGTTTTAATCAAATTGAACCAAGAAATCAAAGTGGCTTGATAGAGAATGACAAGGTACTAATTCTTGAATTCAAATTATTTAAACTGATTAGATTTATATAATTTATTATATTTTTTTACTTTTTACATGTTAGTAAATTTATTTTATTTTTAATTAATTATGGAAGCGATGCAAATGTTTCAAAGCATGCAAGGAGCAAGTTTTTAATTTTTACATTGTTGGAATGATTTAAGGTTCCATCCAAAGTGGCTTGACCAATTTTCAATGAAAAAAGCTAAGAAGTTAAAAAATTCAAGTCCTGCTACATCTTCTCCTGCAACTCCAGATTCAATAAATTGCAGGGAAGAAGAATGTCCTACTGAGGGTTCGTCAAGGCTCATAGGTAGAAAGGCTGCAAAAGAAAGGTTGAAACTAGGTAAAGACAAGTATATGGCTTCTGAAATTACACTAGTGATGTTGTTTATTGATGAAATGAAGCAAGATCAGAAAAAAAAGAAACAAAGAGAGCAGAATTATTTGATCAAATTTATGTTCAGGAGCAAGAGTGCATAAAGATAGAGCAAGCCAGACTACAGGTCACTCAAGAAGCTCAAAATATCAAAAAGGAAAAAATATGATTGAAAGCTATGAAACAAGATGAGAGAATTGTGACAATTAACACCGATGGCATGCCTCCATTACAAGTAGAGTATTACAATAAGCTGAAGATGGAAATTCTTGAAAGACAATTTGGTGGTGGTGGTTCAAATTAGAAGGAAGGTGTATCGTACTTGAAGATGGCGTATCGTATTTAGTGTGTTTTTATGTATTTCAATTTACTCATTGTATCGTACTTGAAGATGGTGTATCATAGTTGAAGATGATGTATCATATTTAGTGTGTTTTTATGTATTTCAATTTACTCTTGTTGTATCATACTTGAAGATGATGTATCGTATTTAAAGATATAATGAAGTTCTATTTATGCAAATGGAAACTTTTCTCAAAAATCAAATATGATCACATATTCCTCTAGAAATTCAATAACATCAATACTACATCAACTAACAGTTTCTTACTTGCAACACTAAATTAAATGACATTAATATTACATCAGCATACAAATCCCTTACTAAAGCCCACCATTTTGTTCCCATAAATGCTCAATAAGATCCAATTGCAATTGAGAATGAGTTTTCCTGTCTCTAATGCGATGATGATTCTGAATAAATTCACACAAATCTATTGTACGTTCGTGAGACACCGATATGGTTGGAGCTTCCTCAGCAGCATCGTACATGAAGTCGATCTCTCTATCATTTCTTTCATCTTCAACGATCATGTTATGCATTATTATGCATGCTTGCATAATATTCTTCAATATTTTCTCATCCCAAGAGCGAGCTGGTCCACGTACAATTGCAAAGCGTGATTGGAGTACCCCGAATGCTCGCTCTTTATCCTTTCTTGCCGACTCATGAAGTGTAGCAAAATGTTTTCTTTTATTTCCTTGTGGTAAAGAAATTGTTTTAACAAATGTTGCCGATGAAGGATATATACCATCAACAAAGTAATATCCCATCGTGTATTCATGACCATTGACTATATAGTTAACAGTCAGACCATGCCCTTCAGCAAGTTGTGAGAAAACGGAAGACCGTTCTAACACATTAATGTCATTAAGAGCTCCCGGTAAACAAAAAAAGCATGCCAAATCCAAAGATCATATGAAACAACAGCTTCTAAAATTATTGTAGGAGTGTGGATATGACCAGTATACATACAATGATACGCAGCCGAACAATTCTTCCATCTCCAATGCATGCAGTCAATGCTTCCTAACATCCCAAGAAATTCTCGTTGTTTGCCAATTGCAAACAATCTTGCAGCGTCCTCGTCAGTTAGTGACCTTAGATACTCATCACCGAAAATTGTAACAATTACTTTGGTAAACCTGCCAAGACTCCCTATAGCGGTGCTTTCTCCAATCCGCACGTAATCATCCACAGAATCTCCTGATACTCCATAAGCAAGCATCCTCATAGAAGCAGTTACTTTCTGTAGTGAGGATAAACCAATTTTCCCAGCAGCATCCCGTTTTTGGACAAAGTAGGAATCATGTGTTTCCACTGTGGATAAAATACACAAAAATAGTGGACGATGCATACGAAATCTCCTTCGAAACAGTTTTGCTAGATACACAGGAGATTCACTAAAATAATCATGAAAAAGCCTCTCGTGACCTTTAGCTCTATTGCGTTGAATTACAACGTGCCCTGGAATGGAACCACGACGACAAGAACTTTGACCTTCGCTGGAGTGTTGTTCTTCCAAATATGCGATTGCTAATAAGGTGGCATAATCATCATCGTCGTCATCCTCTTCCTCTTGTAGCAAGACACATAACAAATTACTAGCCATAAATAATATTGAAGACTGGGTTAAAATTTTGAATGAATTTGAATTTAGTGAAATGAAAGACACTGGTAGTGCTATTTATACAGGGAGTGACCACATTTAATTAAAAAACGACTGTTGTAATATGACCGTTAAAATATGACCGTTATAATATGACCGTTGAGATATAACTGTTGAGATATTATTGTTAAATTAAATTAATATTAAAATAATATGAATTTAAATTTAAAATAATATTTTACTTTTAACACAATTTATATAAATTAATTATTATCTAAATTAATTATTTGTTAAATTTTAATATGATTAATTAATTTAATGATTATATAAGGTAGTTTCTTAATTTAAATTAATTATTTTTAGTTATTAACATTTAATTATTTATTCATTTATAAATAAATCATATATTTAATTAAATCCTAAGCTATAAAATTAAAAAACTAAACATAATTACTTAAGGGGTATGAGACTTTTAAGGGAGAACCATTGGAGGAGAACCAACCCCTCCCTTAGGGCTTGTTTGGATTGAGGGGAATGAGGGTGAAGGGAAGTTAGGGGAACCATTCACTTCCATTCATCTTGTTTGGGAAAACTTAGGAGGTGAAGTTAATTCACCTTAACTTCCCTTCACCCCCTAAATTAAGAGACATCCAAGGGATCCCTTGGAGATGCTCTTATTAAAGCTGCTACACAAGGTCGTCGGCGTCAGTGGAGGTGAAGGTCGCCGGCGTCACTGGAGGTCGACAGGTCAGTCTGTGATATTACACCATGGCGATTTGAACCGAATCTCAATTTATACCCTGTCACAGTTTTATGTGTTTAATATTGTATACCATGGCGGAGCTACATTCATATTTTTACAAAAAAATTCATACTATCTGTGGTGCTGATTGCTCATCTATATATAAGCTTGAATCACTGTCATTGTTCGGCGTCGACCTTGATCTACCCAAAACCATTTGCCGGCTTAATAATCTTCTCCGGGTTCGAGGTCCAACGTTGATTAGAGGATGTAAACATGAACAAAATAGCAAACTTAGTTGTTAATTATAAATTCTTAAATTTTATAACAGACTGGCAGTTTGATATGCGTACCAATCTCAAAGTGCAAGCTTAATTAGCTGGACATGAGAAATTAGAAGGACATTATTTATAGAAGTAGTTAGACATTAGAGAATCTTAACTTCGTATGCGGTGAACGATAATTGTGCAGTGATGATAATGTTTGGATTCTCGACCTTGGTAACCTCTAAACGAAAATGTGTTGTCATGATTACTCTTAAAAGCAAATAAACACGTAAGAATGCGTATGTAATGTCACTTGGAGTAACATTATTATTTGCTTCGTCTAGATATTTTTTCTTATAGATTTACGTTATTGGGTTATTGGTGCATTTTACTGTCATTGTTCGGCATCGTATATATGACAGAAATGCAAATGTTGTCATAAAATTCTTCTTAGTTCGCACATAATCTTTTAATATATGTAGCAAGCAATGCAGGTGTTTCTCAGCATTGTATTTATATTGTTTGTAAAATCTCATCTCAATCAATAATTTTCTTTATAGACACAAGGATGTTGTATGCAAATGATATGTCAGCTACATTTTTATTTTTGAGAATTATGTTAGCTAAGGTTTTATAGAATAGTTTTTTTCATAAAATTTACATATTCCACTTTATTAAAACACGTATTTTCCTTCTCCATTTTTTGATGTTGTTCTGAAGGCAGCTACTAATATATATTTTCAATTTTATTATACTCATGGTGAGGATGAAACGAACTGCAAGAAAAGAATGTTAGCATATTGGGGAAGGAATGGCCATGTAACTAGGATGGGAGTGCCATATCACAAACCAACGAACTTAGAATATATGACACATAAGATGAAAAGAAATGAGACATTAGAGGAGCACATTTCGAACATGAAAAATATATTATTTAATATAGAAGTACAAATGGAATCTGAATTGAGTGAAGAAGAAAAGATAATTAGACTGGTCAACTCATTGCCGGATGAGTTTGAATTTGTTAAGGATAGATTGCTTAACAATCCTACGTTGAGGTCGTTTCTGAAATGAGACATATCGCGGTTGATTGGGATTTTAAGAGATTATGCAGACGCACTGCAATGTTGTCCCTTGCACCAAACATCTGTAGTGCCAAAGCTGACAATATGAGTGCAATACCTTGGTTTGGTAGAGTTAAAAAGATGTCTACGTAAAAGGCCAACTGTGAATGACAATGTGCGGTATCATTGACTATGAGAATTGTTGATTGATTTAAAGAATGTTGCTGTGATTGGAACGCATGTCATTTTCTTCTAATGTTTGCATTTTGGTTTGTTTTTGTAATTTGAAATCTGAGAACATGTTTTGAATCTTTAATGAAATGTTTTGTTTTTCTTATGATGTGCATTATCTTATATTTTTTGATATGATTATGCATTTGTTTGTTGGAAACTAAAGTAAGTTGAAACGTGTATCTCTATGATCAAAAAGTTGGTCCAGTTAAGAAAGACTTTGGTTTTGATTTTATTTGGAGCTGATTCGGTAGAGTTAAAATAAGGTCTACTTAAAATGTGAGTGGAATGCCTTGGTTTGGTAGACTTAAAAAGGTGTCCACTTAAAATGACATATAAGAATGACATTGTGCGGTGTCATTGACTATGAGAATTGTTGACTAATTTTAGAGAATGTTGTTATGATTAGAAGCTATGTCATTTCCTTCTATTGTTTGCAATTTGGTTTGTTTTTGTAATTTGAAATCCGAGAACATGTTCTGACTCTTTAATGAAATGTTTTGTTTTCCTTATATGATGTGCATTATTTTAGAAATTCTGATATGATTATCCATTTGTTTGTTGGAAAATAATGTAGGGTGAAATGTCTATCTCTATGATCGAAAAGTTGGTCCCATTAAGAAATACTATGGTTTTGATTTCATTCGTAGCTGATTTCAATTCCATTAGCTCTTTTTTTCTAAGTTGATTATGCATCTTATTGTTATTTGTTGGTAACATTTGTGCTATTTTATTCTTTTTATTACAGTGAGCTTTTATATTCAGAGCTTCTAATTTTAAAATTCTCTACTAATGCTATGTTGACGAGGTTGTTTCAAGTTTACTGAGCTATTTCTTTAGCTATTTCTTAGTATCTTCTATTACTTAATAGTATGATGTTTAAAAGCTTACTCATTTATTGTGCTTTTGAGTTTTTTAGGGATTCCTTGGCTTGGGCATATATAGTGTGTCTTGCTAATGCGGGTGACTTGCTGAATCATACAAGGTTTGCAACTCATTACTTTTTGGCAAACTTGCTATGTTGACCGAGTATGGTATAATTTTATCTGTACGTAGTTTTGATATACACTTTGTATCGCTTTCATTGCTCTGTGATGATATATAATTTAATATCAAACCTGTCATACAAGGGAGAACAATCTAATCAGAAGGCCTATAATCTAATAGTTTTGCTTAATTAATCGATTAACCCTTCTTTTCCATTATCAGATTTGTATATAGTTTTTCTTATGTATGACGTTCTCGCTTCTTTGTACTACATGATCCTAGTTTTGATCTTCTACCTGCTTCTTTTGCCTTCTACTTTCCGGCATGTTATTGTTGACTGATGCACTAATATACGGTTTCTCTCATCTTACAATTATTTCCGATGCATAATATGAAGTTTGATTATTTAATATTAAATATAGCAAATATACTAGCTACTTGCACATATGCTGCATAAAGGAGGTACTTCTCTCGGATACGTATCATAATTGTCAGATGGTCTTTCCCTTTTTCCGAAGTGATACCATGAGAATTTGTTGGGTGTCCTTTGCATGCTAAATTTTATAATGTATTCTAGCTAGACTTCACAGACGTAACAGATCCTAAGAAGTTAGTAATGCAATGCTTAATTTGTACATGCATTTAGATAGTTGAACTCTTTGTTAATAAAGGATGTCAAGAATAATGGTTGTTTGAAAAATATCACATTCAATTTATAAGTTAAAAGTTTAATTTCACAGTCCAGTCATGGTGTTTTAATTGTTTTTTTTTAAGAAGAAACTACATGGTGTTTACATATATATTGCCATAATCATGCACAGTTTTCTGATTTATTGGAATTTATGGCATCCATGTACTTGTGTGTATTGTATCCATTGTGTTGAGCAGAAAAAAGTAAGTATTATTTATATCCCTCCTCATCTTGTGTATTTAATCAGAAAAAACATCAGTAATTATATATAATTAGCAAAACTTAAACGGTACCAGTTAATGAACAACATATGTAAATGCACCAAAGGAAGAAGGAACAAAATGAAAAAAAAAAGAAAGAAAAAGAAACCTTTGCTTAGCTGTTTAAATATCAAAGTTACCTTAGCAAGGATATGGGGGATTTCCTACTATGATAAGCAAGGATCTGGAGCGAGTAACGGCAACATTGAATCTCTGCCGATTTCCAAGAAAACCCAAGTTGTATGTTCAATCGAGCTCATTATACTTAACAGTTGACCTGACAGTAGATCGATATGATAATTATCTCCTTCTTTTGACCCTGAAATTGCTCCACACTTCCAACCTTCACATCTGTGGCATTTCCAGTGACTCCAGAGCCATCTTTAGCTTAACCACTTGCTGATGATATGTTGTATTTACTCAAAAATCTGCTTCTGTAAGCTCAAAATTCCTCAAAAGTTTCCTGATAATCTCAGTGACTTTGCTCGCCTCAATCCTATTGAACCATGAAGGAGGATTATTACCCTCCCTCTCATGTACATCCCTGAGAAGTTTTGGTTAGGGAGCTCAGCCCACTCATACATGAATGATTCATTTTCTTCCTTTACAAACAATCAATTCTCCCTCATAGGAAAGCTCTGAAGGAAGCTTCAAAATTGCTGGATGACACCGATAATTTCTCACTAACTAATTAGTAATTAAGTTCTCATTGCCACTACCATATAAATCATACTCAAAGATCCTCTCAAGGTATGATTTTTTCAACCCATAATATCCTGTGAATTCCGAGTAAATTATAGGATCCAGCTGCTTCGGGTCTCCAGCTAACACAACGACAGTCTCCCTCCCACATAGGAATGATAATGGTATCATGGCCTGCCTCATCCAAGAAAATATATGAGAAACTACCTCTTCGCGTTCCTTCAGCGAAAAGTAGGGATGCGCTCATGTATGTTGATATTATGATTCTGGAATGCCACGGTGCTTCTAAAGGAGGGCATTAGAAGACCATATCCTCAAAGAAGCAGAACTGGATCATTTCACGCTAAATGTCCTCATAAGAACGACGTGGGGCATTTAACCGAAATATATCGCTTTTCTTAATCTCAATCCCTTTGAAATCTATCAGTTTCTCCAATATGAAGTTTGATTATTTTATATAAATATAGCAAATATACTACTTGCATATATGCTGCATATGGCTGTTGGAATTAGTTGACAAAACATATATGCATATTTAAAGTCTGATTATTTTAGATAACTATTAGAAAATATGCTACTTGCTCATTGACTGCATATGGCTGCTAGAATTAGTACACGGGAGATCCCTGCATACGGCTGCTAGAATTAGTAATACATTTATGGGTTACTTGAACCTTTTGTATTTTGAGTAACACATTCACTCTTTGTGAGTAAACATTTTATATATATTAAATACTTTACAATTATAATTGTTATGGCGGTTTGAAATGTTACTGGGTTAATGTTGTTGTTGAGTTAAAAGTTGAAATGCAAATATGATGTTCAAAGATAGATCAGTTGGTATAAGTGGTGATGAGGGTATCATCAATGTGGATCATATCAACAAGAAACAATCGAGATTCAATAGAAGAATGTTGTTGGCTAAATGGGCAAAGGCTAATAGTGCCGACCATGGTGAATCACTAAATTTTGAATCCTTTACTTTATGGGTTAATTATATAAACCCCCTCAAATATTTTATTCGACTAAACCCCATAAACTTTAGGAGTTACTGCACATAACTCTCCTGAAACATTACATGAAAATTAGTCCTTTAATCCTCACATTAGAAACATCAATTCTAACATGTGATCAAGTAAGCATATGCGTGCCACATGAGATGTTAGAATTGGTTGGGTTAATTTCAGTGCCGGCCCTGGGCATAGGCAGGACAATCTTTCGCCTAGGGCCCCCAAAAAACAAGGGCCCCCATTTTAGATAGATATATATAGATGAAAATGTAAGAGGACTTTTGTGCAAAATTTTTAAAGGGTTCTAATAGCATAAATACTCAACAAAACCACCCCTATCTTCAAGACTTGAACCCGTTCTCTGTATCCAATCCAGGGCCGCTCTCACAAAGGGAAAAAAAATGAAAACCCTCTCTCTCTGATCTCTCTCTTCTTCCAATCTTCGGATCTTCCTCCAGCAGGGCCGTCCTTGTCGGCTTGTCCTCCTCCCTCTCGGATCTCGCCCGCCGGCCGCCGGCCCGCCGCCATTGACCAAGCCAAGGTTAGGGTTTCACTTCTTGTCTTCTTCACTTCTATGCTCCTTTTGACAAGATCGTGAATTGATGTAGAAATTTTGATTTATCTGTGCCCGCCGCCATTGACCAAGCCAAGGTTAGGGTTTCACTTCTTGTCTTCTTTACTTTTATGCTCCTTTTGACAAGATCATGAATTGATGTAGAAATTTTGATTTATCTATAAGTCCTCAGTTCTCACTAGGGTTTAGGAATTAGGGCTTTGTGGAATTAGGGTTTAGGAATTAGGGCTTTGTGAAATTGAAATTAAAATTGATTAGGGCCTAAATTGAAATTGGAATTGGAATTAGTTCTCACTAGATTTTATTGTTTAATTTCAAATTTCAATTTAAATATTTGATATATTTTAGTCCCTAACATGCTTTTTGGTAGGAATTCTTGATTAATTTATTTTTCTTGATATTTATTAGATTGTAGCAGATTCAGAATTAAATTTGGATATCATGCCTCCTCGAAAGTATATGTCTGGACATGATAAGTGGATAAAGAAACAAAAAATTGAAGAATTCAATCGATCTCAAGCGGGAGCACTTGAAAAATTTATTACTTGTAGTAGAAATACATATTCTTTGATTTTCCGAAAGATTTAGAAGGCAGACATTTCTCCTCAACATATTACATTCGTAACTTATCCAATGGTGAACATCATGATAGAAAATGGCTAATCTATTCAAATTCTTTGGACAAGGTTTTTTGTTTTTGTTGTAAGTTGTTCAAAAATGATGCAAACAAAATTCAATTGGCAAATGATGGAGTTAGAGACTGGAGAAATCTCAGTGCTAGACTTAAAAGTCATGAAACAAGTAGTGAACACATTGTTAACATGAAGAGTTGGATTGAATTAGAGATCAGATTACGACAAAATGCGACAATCGATAAAAGTGTTGAAGAACAAATCAACAAAGAACGAGAACATTGGAGAAAAGTACTATTGAGAGTAGTTGCTGTTGTGAAAACACTTGCTAAAAATAGTTTGGCATTTCGTGGAGATAATGAGAAGCTTTATGAAGAAAATAATGGAAATTTTTTAAGTATAATAGAAATGATTGCCGAATTTGATCCAATAATGAAAGAGCATGTTCGTCGAGTTCAGGAGAAAGAAATTCATTATCATTATCTTAGTCACAAAATTCAAAATGAATTTATTCTTCGAATAGCAGATGAGATCAAAAGTTTAATCATCCAAAAGATTAAAGAAGCAAAGTACTTTTCTGTTATTCTTGATTGTACTCCGGATGCAAGCCATGAAGAGCAAATGTCACTTATATTAAGATGCGTGAATATTTCAACAAGCCCAATAAAGAATGAGGAGTTCTTTTTAGGATTTTTAAAGGTGGATGATACATCAGGACGAGGACTTTTTGAAGAACTTGTAAATATTTTGCAAGAGCTTAAACTTGATATTGGTGATGTAAGAGGACAAGGGTATGATAATGGTTCTAATATGAAAGGAAAACATAAAGGTGTACAAAGAAGATTATTAGAGATAAATCCTAGAGCATTCTACACACCTTGTGGTTGTCATAGTCTTAACCTTGCACTTTGTGATATGGTAAACTCTTGTTCGCAAGCTTCATCTTTTTTTGGAGTGGTGCAGCGCATATATTCATTGTTTGCATCTTCTACAAAGCGGTGGAAAGTTCTTACAGATAATGTTAAAGGTTTCACACTTAAGCCACCATCACAAACTCGTTGGGAAGGTCAAGTTGAAAGTGTTAAAGCAATAAGATTCCAAGCTCCAGATATAAGAGATGCTTTGATTTACTTAGCAAGTTCTAGTGAAGATCCCAAGACAAAAAGTGATGCTGAGTGCTTAGCAGCATATGAAATTGAGAATTTTGAGTTCTTACTTGGTATGGTTATTTGGTTTGATATTTTGAATGCTATTAACAAAATAAGTAAAATCATGCAATCAGAGGATATGCAGATTGATGTTGCTATAGACCTTTTAAGAGGGCTCATTTCTTTTTTTGAAAGCTACAGAGAAAATGGATTTGAAGCAGCTATGGTTGAGGCTAAAGAAATTGCAGTTAGAATGAAAGTTGAACCCATTTTTCGTGAACGTCGCATCATTCGTAGAAAGAAACATTTTGATGAAAATGCTAGTAAAGAGATGGCAATGACAGCTGAAGAATCCTTTAGAGTCAATTACTTCATATATATCGTTGATCAAGCTCTTTCTTCACTCAAGAGTAGATTTGAACAGTTTCAACAGTATGATGAATCTTTTGGTTTCTTGTTTAATTTGGAGAGGTTGAAGTCTGCAGATAATGATAGTTTGAAGTGTTCATGTCTTAACCTTGAAGATCTCCTAAAGCATGACAAAAATTTTGATATTAATGGGATAGAATTATTTTCAGAACTCCAAATCTTAAGAGAAGCATTACCAAGAGGAACAAAAAAAGCAATTGAAGTATTGAATTTTATGGAAAGGCTAAATTGTTGTTTTCCAAATGCTTGGATTGCTTATAGAGTATTATTGACAATACCAGTTACAGTTGCATCGGCTGAGAGAAGCTTTTCAAAGTTGAAGCTCATCAAATCTTATCTACGGTCAACAATGTCACAAGAGAGATTGAATGGATTGGCTATGATATCTATCGAAAAAAATTTATTGGAGAAGCTTGATTGGAACATTTTAATTGATAATTTTGCAGCTCAAAATGCAAGGCGATCCCATTTAATGTAGTATGAATTGTGTTATTTATAAAGCATCAAGAAGTTTTTTTATTTTAATATTAATACGATTATGTGCTTATTGTCTTATTTTAATAAAAAAATATTTTGCTATCTTATAAAATTTTTTGTGTATGGAATATTGTATATTAGGCCCCTCATTTGAAAGCTTGATTAGGGCCCCATGAAAAATTAAGAATATCAGGGCCGGCCCTGGTTAATTTGAAGACTAAAAGAAAATTTTCATTTGAAGTTTAGTAAAATAAATTTTTTTAGTGAGTTATATATAATAACCCCTAAAGTTCTTTGGGCGAGTAACAAAAAGTATAATGGTGGGTTTAGTTCCTTCTTTTTTATTGAGGGGGATTGCGTTTGGGGAGGGGGGTTTTGCAATTTACCTTATTTTATATTTCACATTTAGCAATTAATCTTATTGTATGTTTGATATTTATATGGTAGAAAATGTATGATGATTTGTCTTATTGTCAATTGATTATTTCAGGCATAAACTTAGTACAAAGTAATTCTTCTCATATTAACTGTGATGAGAACTGTGTTATGTATGTTTTGGAGAATGAAACATAGTTAAATTAATCTGTGAGAAGTTGTGGAGTAGGAAAAGAAAATTTGAGTACTCATTCATCTCAAATAAGTTGTGTTCAAAATTGGAAAATGACAAGAAGACCACTAGGGGTCATATCAAGTTGTGTCACAAATTTATCAAATAATTTTGTCATGACTAATCATATTGTCGATGTTGCATCTGCATCAAGATGTAGACTAAAGAGAATGAGATCTTCACAGACAATATGCATTAGTGATTGTGAATTTAATAGACAATCATTGGAGGGAATATCTAGCTCTATAACGAATTATCCATCTCAGTCTATTTTACTACGTCACATTGGAATGAAAAATTATTTATCAATGTCATTTGCAAGTAGAGCATCTGAAATATCTGAAGACAATTCTATAGTTCAAGTTTTAGCACCGACAATTTCTACCTTAAATAGAGATAGAGGAAATCCTATGTTCTTCATTTTACATTATTTGTTATAGTTTTTTGGTTTCATTATTAGTTTTCTTATTTTTAGTAATTTGGCTTTTAAATAATGTTCCATGACTTAATTGAATGTTTACAGATGCTGAAGCTATTAATTCAGATGTTCAGATACGGACTAATGCTAAACATAGTGGTAACTTTTTTTTTATTTTCTGGAGAATTAACATTTATCTTTGTTAAAATTATGCTTGAGTTTGAAATGAATAAAATGTGGAAGTGGCGAACAGTTGAAGAAACAACTCAGAAAAACAGGCTGGAAGATTTTCGATTGACAGCGAGATCAGCCACGGTCGACCGGAAACGTGCACGTAGCTTGGTAAGTCTCTGGACTTTTGGTAGTCGACCGTAGTGTCAGGTCCGGTCGACTGGCCAAACTCTATAGGATTTTTTGTTTTTGTCGTTGCCTTGCGGTCAATCGCGTAGCGGGTCTGAGCTGGGTTTTTGGGTTTTCAACCTGTTTCGTTTGTTATTTGTATAAAACCCTAAACATGGTTAATTAGGGTTAAAAGCAAAGACGTTTTGAGCAGTCTTTGAGAGAGAATTGTTACATCCAATTGTGGGAGATTAGTGAGAGATTTAGATAGCTTTGTTTTAGGATTCTGAGTGATTTTGTAACCCTATTTTGTATTCTCTTCATCTCTAATAGTAAGAACTCCCCCTCCTTACCCCGTGGACGTAGGCAACTTGCCGAACCATGTAAAATTCGTTGTCTTGTTGTGATTATGATTTGTGCTTGTGTTTAGTTGTGATCTACATCGTTCTTGTTCGTGTGATTAGAGTTCCGCTGTGCACAACGAGTGGTATCAGAGCTACAGGTTTGGCTTGGAGCTTGTTCGAAGAACTCGCTGAAGGATTTCTATTTGAAGAGTTAGATCAACAACTTGGGAAATGCAAACACATCAAGTTCGTCTCTTACGAAGACAATACAGAGTCTGAGAATCAATAATACGAAGATTGATATTCTGAAGTTTAATAGCAAGATCAATTTCGGTTTGTGGAGATGTCAAGTGATAGATGCGTTGGATGCACAGAATTTAGAGGAGACTCTTGAGTTACAAGAGAAATCTGCTGACATGGAGGACAAGGTTTAGAAGAAAATGAATAGTAGGGCTTGTAGAGTTATTCGGTCATGCTTGACGCTAGATCTTATTTATGATGTGATAAATGAGACATCGGCGAAGAGATTGTGGAAAACGCTCAATGAGAAGTATCTTACGAAGAGTATTGAGAATCGGCTTCACTTGAAAAAGAGGTTTTACCCGTTCAAGATGAAGATGGGAGTTTCCATTAGGGAGCATGTTAATAACTTTACGAAGCTACTTTCAGATATGGCCAATGTGGACATCATGGCTAAAGATGAAGACAATACGATGCTACTTTTGTATTCGTTACCGGAGGATGATTATGGTACATTCGTTCTCACTATGACCAATGGAAGAACTACTGTTAGCAATGGAAGAATTACTATTAGCTACAAGGAGGTAACCTCTGTGTTGGTAAATTATGAGTTGAGGAAGAGTGATGACGAACCTTTTGAGTAGGCATCGGGAGATGCAATAGCAGTTCGAGGCCGTGCTTATGAGTAATGATCACGTATGCTCTATTAGTGGAATTGGTTCAGTTTGGATTAGGATGCATGACGGTGTGGTTAGGAAGTTGAAAGAAGTGAGGTTCGTACCGCAGTTGTGTTTGTGGAAAATTTTGTAGTAAAAGAAATGAAAAAAAATTTGATTTGTATTACTTTGACCTCAATTACAATTGGATTCCGATTACAAAAGAGAAGAGAATGATCTGGATTCTCCCCTTTGTTTAAAACTGAGTTCTTCTAGGTAGCGATTGAGTGCCTCCTTCGAATGCTTGCGTCGAATTCGCTCTTCGTTGACGATCCGACCGTCTTTATCCCGTGGGAACAGTGAACTTACGTGGTAAGTTTAGGGAATAACTCTTAACGAGTTTGAGAACTCAGAACGAGTTAGAACTACGTGAAAAGAGTTGTTAGAACCGAAAATTCGGTTAATAGCCAAGTAGATTTGCTGTTGCTGAAGGATCCTTTTAGATTTGATCTTTTGAATCTGATTTAAATCTTCCATCTCCAAAGAATTCGCCCCTCCTCTTCAGAAAATCCAACATTATACGGTTTTGATTTCAAAATCTTCAACCTCCCCTCCAAAATCCGAACCCTTTTCTCTGTTTAGTTGGTTGAGGTTTTTATAAGAGGATAAGGGGTGTAACTGCCCCTATAATCCTCTCCTAAGTGGGCATGATTTCCTCAGATCGTGAGGAAAACGGTTCTGGAACCGTTCGACTTATGTTTGAATGAGTCAAACGCCTAATTTGGCGTTTAGGACCATAACTTCGCGTCTTAGAATTGAGATGAGGAGTTGGGTGTTGACTGAATGTCAAAAACGTGAGGGCCGCTCGCGTTTTGCTTGTTGCAGCTTGGAAACACGGGGGTCGCCTGCATTTCAAGAATTGTAACACGAAGATGAGTTTCGCATTTTGGGAAGGGGCTAGTTGACTTGTAACCTCTTCTGTGAAGCGTTGCAAGGACCATTGTTCAGTAATCCTCGCTTTAGCTGTTGTGGGGTGTGAAAATCGTCAGATTGTAACTCTCACCACCGAATAGAGTTTCCATCAGTTGTCGGAAGTGTCGTTGAATTGTAACTCTTCTCGATCTATGTGAAAAATCCTCCATTTGCAGCTTTCATTTGTCGGCATGAAAGTCATCTGATTGTAACTTTCATCATTGAAGCTTGGTGGGGATCAACTATCTATTGTGATTTTTAGACAGCCTACAGAACCCCCTCCAAAGTTTTCGAAAGTTCGTTTAGACAGCCTACAGAACCCCCTCCAAAGTTTTCGAAAGTTCGCGGTTGACTGAGACGAATTTTCGGAACACTTTGGATCCCAAAAACCCCCTCCAAAGTTTTCGAAAGTTCGCGGTTGACTGAGACGAATTTTCGGAACACTTTGGATCCCAAAATTTAGTTGATTGATGATTGTTCACTTCATCTGATATGAAGACATCGCGAATCTGGTTGTTGGAATGTTGAAATTCTGTTTCCTCAAACCAAACAATGTAACTTTTAAGTCTTGATGATAATGAACTTAGTCAAACAAGCTAAAGCCCACGTCATTGCTGATGACCCAGACAAGAGCGATGATGATAACAATTTTGTCTGGGTCTTTGAGATACTCTACTCAATCTGCGATGAGGTGTATTCATCAGATTTTATTTGGATCCTTCAGATACTCCACTTGATCTGTGATGAGATGTATTCTTTCATCCAGAGAATTCTTGTAGGCATTGATGAACACTCAAAATGTAGCTTTCAGCTTCCTTGATATTGGTGGGAATGTTAAGCCATTTAGAAGAAAGAGTTGTGCACAGCTCTTGTCTTCATTAATCTTTGTTGGGATGTTAAGCCATTTAGAAGAATGAGTTACGCGTCGGATCATATCTTCATTAATCTTTGTGGGAATGTTAAGCCACTTAGAAGAATGAGTTACGTGTCGGATCGTGTCTTTATTAATCTTTGTGGGAATGTTAAGCCACTTAGAAGAATGAGTTGTGCGCAGCTCCTGGTTTCATTAATCTTAGTGGGAATGTTTAGCCACTTAGAAGAATGAGTTACGCGCTAGATTGAGCTTGATGATTTTAGCGTTGTAACCTATCAAGAGGCTACATAACTGTTTGTCATACGCCAGTTTCTTCTCGGGTTTGGTCACCTTGATAGCTGATATTAGCTTCTCTCTATTTATTTGAAGCTTTTTCGTAGCTTCTATTGTTGAGGCGTTGTTGTTGTTGTGGTCAAAACGCGTGGGTTAATTCTGCACTTAAGAGTTAAAACGCGTGGGTGAGTTCCGCGTTTGGAAGTTCAACCAACTTGAACGCTGAAATCGCGTTTGGGCGGGATTCTATCCTAGAATCCCGTTCTGATTTGACAGCTCACAGCTATCTATAAATAGACCGCTGGGGGTCAGATCAAGAGTCATTCGACTCTTCTTGAAATTTTATCGAAAATTTTTGTTCTTATCTCCGACGAATATTGTTCTTCTTTTCCATCGACCGAAATCAATGGCGCCCAAGAAGAAGACTGTCACTCGTCCCTCCAAATCCAACGTCACCGTGGCTCAGGGTTTGTCGATGCTTGCGTCGGCCGGTGGCGCCGTGGCTCAGGCGGGCGTGCCGTCGCCTCAACTCCCTTTAATTGGTGGTGAGTATGACCTCCGTGGTCGCCAAACTTGCTGCAGCAAGTTCTGATCTTTGAATCAACGAGGAGACTCATTTCAATGGTGTAACGCGGGGTTTGGACTCCGTCGTTTGAAATTTGAAGCACGGGAGTTCCGACCTCCGCGCTTAAAATTTTCGTTAACGCGAGGTTCAATCTCTACGTTTAATTTTTTGATGCGGGGCTCGACCTCCGCGTCTGAATTTTTCGATGCGGGGCTCGACCTCCGCGTATGAATTTTTCGATGCGGGGCTCAACCTCCACGTCTGAGTTTCTCGATGAGGGGCTCGACCTCAGCGTCTTAGTTGCCTTTGCATTATCTGACTCTTTTCTTTTGTTTTGCAGTGTGCCATAGCAGTGAGCCTCTCCCTTTTCGCCATAATTTTGGACATGAAGGTGGCGTGGATCAGAACATGACATTCAACCTACGCCAAGAACTCTCGATTTTTAGGATTACTGAGAAGAGCCGTGTGGAGCTGATCACCCAGGCTTCTCCTGAAACTCTTCGGATATTGGTTACGGACGCTAAACTTGAGAGCCTAAGCCGTAACCCGATAGTCAAACCAGGATTCTTTTTTGGGGATTTTGTTGACTTTGAGGCAGGCGTTGCTTATGACGGGGACTACAAATGACTGAGGAAAGTTGGAGACCGTAACCTTTTCTTACCCAATATGGAGAGAATATTCCCCATATCATATTTCCAATGTGCCTCCATCCCAAGGCGTATGGATTGAAACCTTGTTAAGGATTAAGATGGAGTTGTTCTCGGAACCTTAACTTTTCAAGGGGTTCACACAGTGGGTTATAATAGACAGGTGATGGCTTTACGACCAGGCTTGTTCGCCAAAGAATACCCAATTGGTGAAGTGGCCAGTCCGACGAATACCTTTGTCAAAAAGTTCATGGCGAAGAAGGGATAATTTCCCGCGTTTAGAACTCCTGGCTGGGTTCATTCTTCGGTGACAGGGTGGTGGACCCAAATGACCAAATTTTTTTTGGAGGAGTTGGAGACACCTCTTACTCGAGCTGGCCTGAAGATTCCGGTGCGGGCTACTAAATTTGGGATCATCTAGAGTCAGTTTCATTTCTTCTCTATATTAGAGAAATACAACCCCAAGACCAGTACCTTCTTCACCCCGGTGGGGGAGTTAGGCTTCGCTCTTCACAAGATGCATAAAATCTCCGGTCTTCTTCTCGGGGATTTACCATATGAAGAATTTATTCCGGGATCAATGGAACTCAAGATTTTGAGAAAAACCAACCCCGAAGTTTACTCCACCCTCTGGGATGTCATGTGTCACTTCCACATTTGCATGCAACAGACAGGGACTCGAGGAGGTGGCATAAAAAAAGTGTCTTGGGCAGAGTATTTGTTCCAGAACTTGACAGATAAGGGAGCTCCGGTGACTAGATTGCCTGTAAGCACTTTGGAGGAGATTCAGGCCCGAATAGATGCTGCGACCTCCCATTATACCAACGAAGCCAAGGAAGACGTTTTCCCGACTCATACAGAGTTTGAAAACTTCCACTATCAAGCTCAGATTCCCATCTCAGACACGGCACTGTTGGCGGGATATCTGATGCTATGGCTTAAGTGATGCGTCGTCCCCACCAGGCCAATTGATGCTCTTACTGCTGAGGTGATTTACCCAGCTATTCTTTTGGCGCACGGGAGGCCATTGAATCTGCTTTATGCCATGGTAAGCTGCTTGCAGAGTGGGGTACGTGAGTTGGCCGTGGATTTTGTGAATGTTACGGAGGTGGAATCTGGTGGCAACAAGACTTTCAGAACTGCCAATCCTAGAATACCATTGCCTTACACTTATTTGATGGCTTGGTATGTGCTTCATTGTCCTCCCCTAATGAGTGCAGACTCTCCTCCAAGCGATTCATTCACTCCATTTGTACAGCGGCTGGAATCTGCAAAGTGGGTGGGGAATTATATGGTTAGGATTCGCCAGATCCTGTCGCGAGAGACTAACTACCACATCTTCCACTGTTTTCCTGACTTTGAAGGTGGGGTATATGGAGCGGAGTATCAGGATGTGGCAGGTCCTAATGGATACACTCAGCTGAGCGGGGGTGCTTTCCATTGGCTCCTCTCCATCAGGCCAGGCTACTTGATTTTTAGGCAGAGCGGCAAATGTTTCCTCGAGCCCTACCAACCCTATAGGCTTGCTCAACAATTTGGGTACGATCATCTGTATGTTGGAAACCCTCGACCTCAGCTCTCAATTGTGAGCAACCTATATGAAGGGGCCAGGGCTTGGTACTATTTCGTGGCTGGTTGTACCAAAACTATTTTCAAGCTCCCCCATAAGACGCCCAACTCCTATACTTCCATGGGTTTCTACAATTGGTATTATGCTGCTTCTTAAATCTCCAGCTACAACTTGAATACGTCTTGTCTGAAGGAGATCAGACATATGTACGCTTCAAGGAAGGGGTCTAAAACATCCCGCCTGAGAGGGATAGATGAGTTTTTGTCTGTTGAGGACCTGTCTGCTAGGGAAGAAGAGGAGCACGCAGCTGAGCCTACTCCAGTGGAGGAACTTCGAGTGGTTGATTCTCCTACGGCAAGGGCAACTGGAAAGAGGAAACTCTCAACAGATAAAACTGGTCAATACGATAAGCAGACCCGCCGAAAGTTGATGGTTGGGTCTCCTCCTGCTAAAAGCCAGCGAACACCAAAATTGATGGCCGACGCTATCAGATCTGCAGAAGAAGAAGAACAACATGAATCTTCAGTTGTAGGCCTGCCACATAGAACTGGGCTCCGTTCGCATGGTTCAGCCTTATCAGGTGAAGCTTCTTCTCACCATCCTTCCGAGGATGAAGAGGGTGAATTAATAGCTACAGATGCAGAATCTTCTCCAGCAGTAGACCCTACCAGGGCTCCTGCATTAGAACCAAGGGGTCTTGAAGAGAATCCATCCCCTCCTCCTTCAGCACTAATGCCATTGGCTAATTGGACTTATGACTAAATCGGCTATCGGCACAAATCTATCTGAGTCTTTAGCTGTACGTGATGATGAGGAGGAAGTAGATTATGAAGGTTCCTCGATTGGTGATGCAGCTGATGAAGATAGAGGTAATGAGGATGCTGACATTGGCAACATGCTAGGTGATGGCGAGGAGGACGAAAAGCACTATTCTATGGATGCCATCACTACTTTTGATGATGTTCCCAAGGTCCCATCCGATAAGGCATCAGGTTATCTTCCTTTCTACATCTCCGATAAGCCTAGTTTTTCTCGAATTCTTCCACACGTTCTTTCCGCATTCCGACCCTTTTTGCGTGCAGGTTTACCTCCTCTCGGGACTACCACTGCTACTCCTCATACGGAACCACAGCTTGTGCAGGTGTTAGCTCCTTTGCAAGAGCAACATTTGCCTGGTTCCTCCACGACAGTTGCTTTGCCGACAGCATTGCCCAGGACCACCGCTGTGACTCCTCCTCCAGAACAACAGCTCGTGCAAGTGTCAGCTCCTCTGCAAGAGTAGCCCTTGCCTGGCTTATCCACAGCAGTTGCTTCACCGGTAGCATTGATAAGGATTTCACTTACACCAACAGAGGCTGGACCAAGCACATCTCAAGCGAGGGCAATGATGGCTTTGACCTCAAGTCCTTCGCAATTGAATGTTTCAATTGCATCTGCAGCTTCAGCACCTGGATCACCTGCACCAATCTCAATGGCCAGGTGGGTATCCTCGACTACTGTTTTAAGTCTCACGAGCGCACCTGAATTTCTTCAAATTTCTTTGGTGTACTTGAACAGCCTCGTGAAGAAGGTAATTGAATATGTGATGAGTGGTCAAGGAACTTTTAACTCCTTCTGGCCTCTTCTGGAGGCAGGCTTAAATGGAGTTAGAAGTGTGGGAAACATTCAGTGGTTTGAGCGTTGCTCAGAGGCTATTCTTTGCTTGGAAGCACAGTTGCAGCACTTCGAAGCTTTGGGTCGCAGGGAACTTCAGCCACAAATTATGTCAACATTGGCTGGTCTTCAGGTTGAAGAAGTGGCTCGCCGAGAGGCGATGGAACGAGACTTGGCTGAAAGAGAGCGTCAAGTGATAGAGCTTCGAGAGCATAATATTCGCAGACGGGAGGAGCTGGAACTCTCAATTGCTTCCATGAACTTGCTTCGTACAAGGCTTGTTGAAGCTAAATCTGAAGTGTTGCGACTAAAGGCTCAACTTTCTCGTGAAGAGAACATCATCAATATCCTCAGCACCAAGAATGCAACTGGTGTTTTGGAGTATCACACGAAGGCTCAAGCCCTGGAACATGCTAGGAAGGAGGTGGCGGCCATTGTCATGCCCAGTGAAGATGAACTACGGGCGAAAGTTGAAGCCGTGGTGCGAGCTAATCACAAGGAGGAGTTAACTGCAATCAAAACTCAACTTACCTCTTTTGATTTGATGCACGAGTGAATCTTGACTTTGTAATAATCTTTTAATGAGAATAGCTCTACTTTGTATCACTTTCTTTTTGGCTTCTGAATAAAAAGTGATATTGGCTTCTCATTATTTCTTGCATATGTCATGTTTTGATTTTTAGCTACAGAATCACGAGAAATACCAGAGGTGCGATTTTAGCCTAGTGTAGATTTCCACAATAGCTCTGATTTAGAAAATTCTCTTTATTATCATTTAATATAACTCCAAAAAATTTCTAACTGTTGAGAATAAATACTTTATTATTCTCCCAAAATAGGGCTGACTAGTAGAATTCTTCCTGTGTTACGCTTTTGCTTTAAACACTGAAAGAAATCTATAAGTGTTAGAAGTGTATTATTAACTTGGCGTGAATTTTCTCATAGATTGAACTTCACAACTTTTCCTTATTATCGCTAGGGATAATTCCGGAAAGAGTTTAATCTGCTGGGGATTTTATGAGAATACTTTCTATGTAGAGGGATAACAAGGTTCAAGTAGGTGGGTTTGAATTGTTAGAGGTATGATGTTAACGTAACAGGGACAATGTTGTGATCTGGGTCACTTTGAAGACTTATCGTTCTATTGAAGAGAGTCGATAAGTTGATTTTGTCAGAGGTGTGATTTTTAACATGACTGAAGAGATATTGCGATCGGGGTAATTTTGAGGACTTATCCCTCTATTGGAGAGAGTCGATAAGTTGACTTTGTCAGAGGTGTGATTTTAACGTGGCAAGAAAGATATTACGATCGGAGCAATTTTGAGGACTTATCGCTCTATTGAAGAGAGTTGATAAGTTGATTTTGTCAGAGGTGTAATTTTAACGTGACAAAAGAGATATTGCGATCGGAGCAATTTTGAGGACTTATCGCTCTATTGAAGAGAGTCGATAAGTTGATTTTGTCAGAGGTGTAATTTTAACGTGACAAGAGAGATATTGCGATTGGGGTAATTTTGAGGACTTATCGCTCTATTAAAAAGAGTCGATAAGTTGATTTTTGTCAGATGTGTAATTTTAACGTGGCATCTGTGGGGAAGATATTTTAGCATCTCGCTGGGGAGGATTGCTAAATGTTTTATCATCGGAGCGATGGACTATACTACTTGTGATTTGAACAAGCTTTGGGGAGTTTTATCACCCCATTGAAAGGAAGTTGATCAATTGGTTATTTGATACTATGCTAAGGAGAGTTGGTAAATTGACCAGGATTTGAATGACTTTGAAGATTTATCGTTCTATTGACGAGAATCGATAAGTGGATCTTGACAGAGAAATTATAGTCATATTGGTAGTTATGACAACTAAATTTAATCTCTGTGGGGATGATGATCGTCCGGGGTGTAATATTATCCTGACGAGGGTTTAGATTATGTTGAGGAGACACAGAGTTTAACAGCATCTTAAAAAAAACCATGAACTTAGGGTCTAAGTGTCATGTTTGAAAACACAAGGTAGATTCTTCATTTGGCAGAATTGCAACGCAAAGGTGACCTTTGCATTTGAGATTCGAAACGCGATGTTAATAACCTTCGCAACGCTGGCCTGAGCCTAGCATTTGGGAATTTGAACGCGGACGTGAACTTCGCATTAAGATTAAAGTCTTGACTGACTTTATCCAAAAACGCGAAATATTGCGTTTCAAACAATGGTTGGGATTCCCTCCTAGAATCTCGTGCCATCTTAACAGCTTGACGGCTGTTATAAATAGACCCGAGTGGTCATGTCAAGAGTCATTCGACTCTTTCCATTTTTGGCTAGTTCTAAGAACGAGAACTTCTCGTTTGATTTCGACGATACTTCCGACGAACTTCATCTCCCTTGACCGACAATGCCTTCTCCGACCGATTATATCAATGGCTTCGCGAAGAGTGGGCTCTAGCTCCAAGAAAGTCGCTGGAGCGACTTCCGAAACGCCATCGACTGGGGACACCGGCGATGTTCTTGTTCCTGTGGGAACGTCATCGGCACCGTCACCGTCACGGGGGCCTCCCTATCGTGGTAAGTGGTGATCAAAATAACTTATTTTGACAAGTTTTCTGAAAACCCTAGATGGGTTCTTGACAACGAGGAAGATGACTCATTTTTAATGAAAACATGGAGTTGAGACTCCATGTTCATCATAAAACGCGGTGTTGATTCCAGCGTTTTGAATTCTAAACGTGGGTCTCGACTTTCGTGTTTGAGTTTTTCAACACGAGGTTCGACTCTCGCGTTTGAGATTTCCAACACGAGGCTCGACTCTCGCGTTTGAGTTTTTTCAACACGAGGCTGGTCCTTTGTGTTTCAGATTTGTGTTCATGTCAACAACTTGTTTTAGCTGCTAATCTTTGCTTTTGACTTTGCAGTGTTCTTTCCAAATGTACCGCTTTCACAGGAGCATCATTTTGGGCACATTGGCAGACCTGACGCAAATGAAGCTTTCAGTCTTCAAAACAGGATTCCATTGTGTACTTTCCCTGACGCGGAGAGAACAGATATGATCCGATTCCCCTGATGCTCTACTCTCAGAGTTTTGATCACTGACTTGGATATGGAGACTCCTATCGGCCGTGATCAATTTCTTAAACCGGCATTCATATTCGGAGATCGTATAGCAACTGATGACCACCTCCTACATGCAGAAGATTCAAAGCTGCTGCGGAGAGTCAATAACCGCTTCCTCTTCTTCCCAAATATGAAGAGGATGTATCCACTCTCCTACTTCTTGAACGTGAGCTGTTGCCGAGGTTTGACTTTTGACATAGTCAAGGAGAAAGAAAATGTGTCGTTTGGATTTGGTCGACGAGCTCATACACAAATCGGGGGACAACTCAAGGGGCTGAGGCCCGGCTTATTTGAGAAGAAGAATCTTATTCCAGAGGTGTCACGTCCAGCGAATGTCTTCATTCGCCAATTCATTACGGCTCAGGGTGAATTCTCCACACAGATGTTCAGATCTCCAGGATGGGTTTGTTCAGGAGAGGGAGGTTGGTGGACTCGGATGGTGGACTTCGTTCTTGGGGAGCTTCAGGAACCACTCGCTCAATCAGGTCTCACGGTCCTAGTGTTAGCTACTCGACGTGGGATTGTGCAAAGTTATCACAATTTCTTCGCTATGTTGGAGAGATACAACTCGGACAGTTGTACATTCTTCACACCTATAGGGGAGTTGGGCTTCTCTCTCCATGAGATGCAAGGAGCGTCTAGGCTGCCATTCGATCGGATGCCCTATGAAGAATTCATCCCTACTACCGAGGAGCTCTCCATTTTGAGGACGGTACACTCAGAAGTTTATGCTACTTTCTAGGAATTGATGTGCCATTTCCACATATGTGCTCAGGTCATCGGGATACGCGAAGGGGGCATTATGCATACTGCGTGGGCGGACTACCTCTTTCATAACTTAAACCAGAAAGATGAAGCTGTATCCCATCTCGTTGCCATCTCTCCTAGAAGCTCTAAAGCCCGAATTAAGGCATCCAATGCTACTTACGAGACAAAGTGCATGGAAGATGATTTTTAGGCTGGTGTCAAATTTGAAAGTTTCCACTACCAGACCACAAATCCTATTTCTGACACGGTTCTCCTCGCTGGCTTCTTCATGATCTGGTTGAAGCGGTGTGTAGTACCGTCAAAGCCAGTGGAGGCAATATTAGCTCGCTGGCTTCTTCATGATCTGGTTGAAGCGGTGTGTAGTACCGTCAAAGCCAGTGGAGGCAATATTAGCTGAGGTTGTATACCCAGCTGTTTTATTAGGTCAAAGCCAGTGGAGGCAATATTAGCTGAGGTTGTATACCCAGCTGTTTTATTAGCACATGGGAGACCTATGAGCCTCCTTACTGCTATGGTGGGCTGCGTGCAGAACGGCTTAAGGATATTGACCTCTGAGCTTGTTGGCATCCAGGGAATTAAGTCTACTGGAAGGAAAGCTGCGAAAACTCCTCAACCACGAGTACCGGTGCCGTATACGTACTTGGTGGCCTGGTTCGTGCTGCATTGCCCTTCGTTGATGACGGGAGTATCTGAGGACGATGACACTTATATTCCCTTTGTACAAAAGTTAGAGTCGGCCACGTGGACTAATACCTACATAGTCAGGGCTCGACAACTTTTGTCTCGGGGAGACAATTACAGAATTTTCTGATGCGCTCCTAACTTTGATGGAGCTGATGAAGAGAATGCATGCTTCCCCGACGTGCTTTTTGAGGGTTTGTCCTCTTTGGAAGAGGGCACCTTCAGATGGCTTCTCATGATCAGATTAGGCTATCTAGTCTACCGCTTAAGAGAGAAGTGCATCATTGAGCCTTACATGCCTTCTAGATTCGCCAGACAATTTGGATATGATCAGCTTTATGTTGGTAATCCTAATCCAGCGTTGGCTCAAGTAGGAAATTTGTACGAAGGGGCTCGTGCGTGGTACTTATTCTCTGCAGGAGGGACTCATGCGCACTTTACTTTACCCAATTCACCGCCCGGCTATTCTACCGTTGCGGATTTTCGCGACTGGTTTGATGAGGCTTCTCGAATCCTAGAATATGATATCTATACTTCATTCATAAGCGAGATTCGGGAATTGTATAAGTTAAGAAGCGGTTCTACCAAGACTCGTTTATCGGGAATAGAGGAGTATCTTTCCTGTGAATGAGAAGCGGACGGAACAGTCGAAACCCCAAAGGAGTTGCCCACCATTGAACCTTCTGAAGAAAAGGTTTCTGTGGAGACTGAGGAGGGATCGTCAATTGCTAACTCTCCTGATGACAAGATGGCTGAGGAAATTCCTGTAGAAGCACCTATTCATGAACCTCGTGCTTTAAGATCGTCGGGGAAACGGGCTCTTTTCGCTGCCGAGGAGGGCAATTACGACAGGAGAATTCACAAGCGAATACCTGTTGTTGCCAAAAACTCTAAGAAGGCTAAGTTAATGGGGGACGCGATGAAATCTGTACCTATTGCACGCTTAGCTGATAGGGAAGACGAAATGCTTCGACCGATCCCTTCCATTCCTGGAGAGGCAGGAAGGCGGGAGCCGATGAGATATTGCCCATTGAGGGTTTGGAATCTGCTTCTCCCCCTCTCATCCGGGACCAAAGGTATATATGAAGGGCATCCTTCCGAGGTTGCTCCTCCACCTACTAGGAATGAGTATGCAGATCCGATCTATCCAACTATTCCTCCTCCACGCTCGAGAGCTCTGAAGAAACTGATTGAGGAATTAGAGTATTGGATACAGATAACTGTTGATATCGTCAGTGTTGGGGGAGCTTCTTTTGAGGATTGTGAACCTATTCTGACCAAGTGTTTAGATAAAATCAGGGATAAGGGTGATGCGTCATGGACTGAACATTGTAAAGGGAGTGTCGTCCTCTTAGAAGCAGAGTTGGCAGCTTTCAAGGAGCTGCAGCGCACCAATCTGGAATTTGAAGTGGAGCCGGCTCTCTCTTTGGCTACAATCTCGAAGGCACATCGTCAGGAGACTCTTCACAAGGATTTGTCTGACAAAAAGGCCCGCATAACTACCTTAAGGAAGCAACATTCTCAAGCATATACTGATATCAAAGGTGTTGTTTCTAAAATTCATGCCACAGAAGAAGCTATTGCTCAATTAGAAGCTGAGTTGGACGAGAAGAAAGCCCAGCTGGCTCAATATGAGGATGTTAGAAAAGGGCTTGAGCTTCAAAGTGGTCTCATTTATACAGATTTTTGCCGCACGCTCCACGCGACTGAGAGGATTCGAAGAGACATCGTTGCTACTGTCCCTATTAAAGCAGAACTCAGAAGGGAGATTGAGGAACAAGTCCGAGTAGCTCATGTGAAGAAACTTTCTGCCTTCAAGTCCAGGCTGGAGTCCCTTAAGTTGATGAATCCTGATACTTAGATTCTGTACTATTTTTTGGCTGGGGAATAATTTTTGTATCATTTTCATTTCGATTATCGTCACTTTGTATTCCAATTAACAATATTGAATGAAAATAATATCATCTTGCCTTTCATCATCTCTTTTGTTGAATTCTAATTCAGGACAATGAAAAACAATGTAAATGCTGTAAGTGTAGAGTTAACTTAGCATAAAATCAAAATTCTCTTTATTACCACTTAGAATAATTTCAGAAAATTTCAATCGTCAGAGGTGTATTGTTAACATGACGATATACAAAACAGGAAAATTAAACATTTATTCTCGAAATACACTATGAATTGGCAACCCCCAGCCTGACTCGGCTGGGGTTTAGGAGGCTGCATGATTTATAGAAAGTATCTTTTAAGGAACTTCCCGTTAATTGGCATCATGAGTCTGTCTCCTTTTTGATCAATGAGGCGATAAGCTCCATTCAAATAGACTGATTCTATCACGAATGGTCCTTCCCATTTGGGATTAAACTTCCCTTTGGTCTTGTGCGTCATCATCATGGGTCGTCTGTTGGCCAAAACTAAACCGCCTTTCTTGAAAATTCGTTCTTTAACCTTTTTGTTGTAGGCTTTAGAAATACGGGCTTGGTATAACTCGATCTGTTGTTGAGCTTGAAGTCGTTTGTCATCTAAGGCTTCAAGTTCTTGCAGGCGCAGTTGATGTTTCTCTTCCTCTGTCATTCCCGTTGCGATAGCGACTCTCAGGGAAGGGATCTGAATTTCTAATGGTATCACGGCTTCGCAACCGTATACCAAAGAGAAAGGCGTAGCTCTGGTAGGGGTCCTTACCGTTGTGCCGTAGGCCCACAGACATTCGCCGAGTCTTTCGTCCCAATCGCGTCGGTTCTTAGAAACAAACTTTTTGAGAAGCTTCACGATGGTCTTGTTAAAAGCTTCCGTGAGGCCGTTTGCTGGCGGATAATATGCTGTAGATGCAACACTTTGGATGTGAAACTTATCACAAAATCTTTGAAATCCAAAGCTAACAAATTGTGTCCCGTTGTCGTGAACTATCCGTCTCGGGACTCCCAAACGATAGATGATGTGATGTTTGATGAATTTAATTACATTCGAAGTCTTGACTTCTTTTAGCGGGATTGCCTCTGCCCATTTGGAGAAGTAATCAGTTACAGCCAAAATAACCGGTGTCCTTTCGAAGTCGGAGGTGAGATTGGTCCCACAACATCTATACCCCACATTTCAAATGGACAAGACACAGATGTGGGATGTAAGTTACCTGGTGCCTAATGGATAAAGTCATCATGAATCTAACATGCGTGACAACATTTAGCATAGTCGACTGCGTCGGAGAACATTTTTGGCCAATAATAGCCAATTCGTCGGAGACGATCTCCTAACTTAGCTCCAGGTTGATGAGCTCCGCACATTCCGTCATGGGTCTCCTTGAGGGATTCCTTTGCTTCTTTTTAAGAAAGGCATCGAAGCAAAACTCCATCGTGTGATTTACGATACAATATTTGGGAAACTGTGTCGTAATAGAATCGGAGGGCCTTTTGTTTGATAGCGGCCGCTTCCTTAAGATCATCGGGCAAAATTCCATACATGACGTAGTCAATATACGGGAATCGCCAATCCCCAGATTCAAGCTCCATGGAGGTTGTGCAGACTTCTCCCGTTATTGTCTTGTCTGAACTTTCCTCTATAGGAAGCTTGGAACAGTATAGCTCACGTTCCGTGACTGGAATCATTGTTTTAGCCCCTGGTGGCAATGCTAATGAAGTTGCCAACAAGGCTAAAGCGTCTGCATAAGCATTCTGAGCTCGTGGAATGTATTCAATAAAGAAACCTTCGAAATTTTTAGCTTGCTTTATTACTGTGAAGCAGTACGAGATCAGATCCTCATGACGCACCTTGTATTCCCCTCGGACTTGATTTACGATGAGCTGAGAGTCACCGTAAACCTCGAGATGCCGAATATTAAGCTCTTCAGCAAATTGCATTCCTAATAGCAAAGTATTATACTCGGCTACATTGTTGGTGCAGGGCTCGATCAGGGAAAATCCTCTTGGGATCACGTGACTATTCGGAGAGACGAACACTACTCCTACTCCCGCAGTAATTGCTCCATGAGGGTTTGCACTGGATGCACCATCAAAGAATAACTTCTATACTTGCATAGCTTCTTGGGTGACGCAAGCTTCAGCGATTTCGTCGGGCAATTCTTCATACAACTTAGACGTTCCTGGCACCGGGTGATAGGCTAAGAAGTCTGTCAATGCTTGACCATTGACCGCTTTTTGGGGCATGAATTGCATGTCATGTTGTGACAAGAGGATGGCCCACTTTGCGAGCCGGCAATTTAGAGACGATGGTTTCGTCATCAGAACTCTCAAAGGATTTACTTTAGAAATGACATGAATTGTTTGTCCTACCAGGTAATGTTGCATCTTTTGGACTGCGAATACCAAAGCGAGGCATTCTTTTTCGACTGGATTATACCGATGCTCGGCTCCCATCATGATCCTGCTTAAGTAGTAGATGGCTTGCTCTTGTCCTTGATCGTTGTTCTAGGTTAATAAAACTCTAAGAGAATGGTCCATGGCTCTCACATACAACAGGAATGGTTTTCCCGATATTGGAACCACAAGAACTGGCGGTTGGGTGAGACATCTCTTAATCTCCTCGAATGCTTTATGGCATTCTCCGTCCCAAACAAAGGGCACTACTTTCTTCATAAGCTTAGAGAAAGGTTGGTAGCGCCCCGAGAGATTAGATATGAATCTCTGAATGTAGGCCAGTCTGCCTTGTAAACCTCTGAGTTCTTTGAGATTCTTCGGAGGTAGCATATCTTGGATGGCAGGCACTTTCTTTGGATCAAGAGAAATTCCCTTGGATGTGATGATAAATCCCATGAATTTTCTGCTTGATACCCCAAGGAACGATTTTGTCGAGTTCATCTTCAGCTAATGTGCTCGCATGATATCGAACATTGTCTTCAAGTCTGTAAGATGATCACCTTTATGTTGGCTTTTTACTGCTATGTCGTCAACGTAACATTCTATCTTCTTACGTAGATGTTCGTGGAAGATGGCGTTCATTGCACGTTGATAAGTTGCACCTGTGTTTTTCAAACCAAAGGGCATCACTGTGTAGCAATACACCCCCAGTGGAGTTCTGAACGTAGTATGCTTTTCGTCTTCAGGATACATCTTGATTTGATTGTATCCGGAGAATCCATCCATGAAAGACATCCTTTCACATCCGCAGGTATTGTCAATCATGACATCGGTGATGGGAAGAGGAAACTCATCTTTTGGACAAGCTGCATTAAGGTCACGAAAGTCGATACATATCTGGACCTTACCATTCTTTTTAGGAACTAGAACAATGTTGGCTACCCAGTCTGGGTGTTGTTCCTCTCTAATAAAACTTGAGTCTATAAGCTTTTTAACTTCAGACTCAATTGCTTCCATGATCTCTGGACGAAACCGACGTTGTTGTTGTTTAACGGGTTTTGCATCCGGATCGATGTTGAGACGATGCATGGCCACTTTTGGGTCAAGGCCAGGCATATCTTTATAATTCCAAGCAAAGACATCTATATACTCTCGGACGAGGGATATGAGGTCTTCTTTCTCGGTTGATGATAGGCTTTCGCTTATGAAGATTGGTTTAGGATTAGATTCATCTCCCATGTTGACTTGGATCATGTTATCTTCAGTAGGCGGTTCGCGTTGTTCGAAACGCATATCCCACAATATGTTAAGGCGTTTGATCCACAGGTCATTGATTGATTGAATTAATTCTTCGTCACCCCCTGCGTCTTCATCTAGATGATTGGTTGAAACCATGTTCACGGTCAAATTTCTAAAGAAAGGTCCGATACTGACGTCGGATTCCCATGAGGATGTCCCGGATGAATGGTCCTGACGCAGATAATTACTGGTTTCATTTTCTGAGATAGAGGGAGTTTTGACGTAGCCCACCCCTCTTTTAGTTTTTTGGTAATAATCCGGAGGTTTTCCTTCGGGGGTGAGAGACATTCGAATTGGTGTTCGTCTTCCTTTTCTGAAGTTTAAACCCGATTTTTTTAAAATTACATCCCATTTGCTTCATTAGACGTATAGAATTGGGTTCATGGTAATGGAATTGAGGAACTCCATCATCTTTATAGAATTGGGTTCATGGTAATGGAATTGAGGAACTCCATCATCTTCCTCTGAACTTCCTCGCTTGAGTTGTTCGGGTTTGACTTTAGGAATTGAGGAACTCCATCATCTTCCTCTGAACTTCCTCGCTTGAGTTGTTCGGGTTTGACTTTACCAAATAGATCGGCTTCTGCCCTTTCCTTTTGGACGGGACTTTGAAGAAAGCCTCTTGTGCATTCTCTACCTCCTCATCTGAAGCGAAGGATGATTTAATCGGTAATGTGAGGGATGCCTCTGCACACAATGTGTGTCGTGGGTTGGTACCTGCATTAAGATCATTCTCTATTTGTTCATTTTTAGAGGACACATCAGACAAGTACGCCATAATAAAATCTTCATTAATGCACCACTCGCCATCACTCGGTACATTATTATTGTTCTCATCCTGACCCATTACATCGAAGTTTAACTCCCATGGACAATCTTCTTCCGGATCCGGCTCGATATCGGCTTCATTACCACTATCAACGTCTTCTTTCTCCTGAGATTCTAAGTAGAAAACGGAATCTGTATGGAAATTTTCCACTCCTCTGAAGGGGTACTTTTCTTCAATCAGGGTTCAAACTTCTCCCTCATCATTGTCATACTTCATGACCTGATGTAGGGTAGACAGGACAATGCGGTTTGCATGAATCCATGACCGTCCTAACAATAGATTGTAAGACGTATTCGCGTCTATGATATAATAGGTCACTTCGGACTTAAAATCTCCGATCTGACACCTGAGCTTGATCTTTCCATGGGGCCGAGTGCTGTTGGCATTGAAACCGAAGATAGTGGTCTGGGTGGTGTTCAACTGGTGCATAGGAATCCCTAAGATCTGCATGACCCTGTAGGGCATGATGTTGAGTGCTGAACCCGGGTCAACTTGGACACGACTGATTTTGGAGGATCCGATATACCCTGTGTAGTACAGCGATCTATCATGCTTGTGTTTGACCTGCATATCTTCCTGAGTAAATGATATGCAGGGTAAACTTCTCGCTTCTTGCAGACATTGTAGGCAAGATTAGCCTTCAGAAGCTTCGGAAATCGGAGTGACTTGAGTGATAAAGCTTTCTGTGTTATTTAAGGCTTCAATTAGAGCTTCCTTGGTAGTTTTGGACAACCTCAGGAGCTCATATAGAGTAATCCTGGCCGGTATGTTGGCCAGCTGCGCCATGACATTGAATTGGAAGGGAGCGCTCGACTCCCCGAGTTCCTGGTGAAGATTTTTGTTGAACCGGATCTCCTTTTGTTTCCCTTTATCGATCGACTTCTTCGGTACAGAACCCCCAGCATCTTGGGGCTGTTTTTCAGTTTCTTGAGCGTTCTGGTCGTAGTCCCTCAAGTAAGTTTTTCCTAACCGAGTACCAGGGTTTCCTTCTGGGTATGCCTCCAGAGCAATCCTCTCTTCTTCTGAGTCAGTAAGAGATTTGAGATGATCATCATTCTCATTAATAGAGGGACTAATCATGTTGGATGGCTTAGCCTTGCCTCCCTTCTTTTTGGACGTGGTTTTCGTCCATTGTTGATCTTCGACTAGGTCGGGATGGACCCACATAATCTCTCCTTTTAGAGTAGTGAGGGATACCAACCCCCTATCATTCTGACTATGCAAGTCAGTGTTTTTCAGATGCATTTCCCCCTTGTGGATGGGAATGACACCGTTCGTGGTTGCTACCGGAGGGAAGTTACCAAACTGGACCGCTATCAAGTTGGTGGACACGGTCTTTTGCTCAGGCTTCAAGGTGAGCACGTTTGCATTTACCAGGTTTTGTAGAATGTCTTTGAAGACATAGCATTTTCTGGTAGGGTGGCCTAGGAACCTGTGATAACGATAGTAATTAGGGTCATCGACTTTTCCTGTCTCATCTGGTTTTATGATTTCGGGAAGCTGCAGCTTGTTGTTCTTCCGAAGTAACTGGAACAGGGTGTCCACATGCTCCTCCTTGAACGAATATTGCTTTTTACCAGGTTTTGTAGAATGTCTTTGAAGACATAGCATTTTCTGGTAGGGTGGCCTAGGAACCTGTGATAACGATAGTAATTAGGGTCATCGACTTTTCCTGTCTCATCTGGTTTTATGATTTCGGGAAGCTGCAGCTTGTTGTTCTTCCGAAGTAACTGGAACAGGGTGTCCACATGCTCCTCCTTGAACGAATATTGCTTAGGTGCTCTTGGCAGATTCAGGGCTTTGCCCTGCTTAGCCGGTGATGCTAGTGTATTGGTATCGGCAGCCAGAGTCTCCTTCTCCTTGGATCGAGGAGCATTATGTTGGTTGCGTTGTTGCTACGGCTTTGGTTGGGGAATTTCTTTAGCCTTGACACGAGCAACGATTTCTTCGATTTGTTCTCCCTGCGAAACCAGTTGTCTCCATGAGCGATATTCAGCCACCCCCATCTGAGCAAGGAGCTGGGTCTGTAAGTTGTGCCTGTAAGTTTCAACCAAAGTTGATTGAGTCATACCTGACGGGCATCGCAGTGCCATGCTGTGGAATCTCTCAACATACGCCTTGATAGACTCTCCTTTCCTTTGTTTAGTGGCGAAAAGAGTCGGGACTGAGACTTCTGTGTCGTCCTCGAAGAACCTGGCTAAGAAAAGCCTTTCCAGGTCTACCCATTTCTGGATGGATCCGGCAGGCAGTTTCATAAACCACTCAAAAGCAACATCTTTGAGGGTACCGATGAATAGTCGGGTCAGGATGGCGTCATTCGCCACCACATTTCTAGTCTGAGACTTGAAGTAGTAGATGTGCTGATTGGGTAACCCTGTGCCGTCGAAAGGTTGCAGAGTTGGAGCCTTAAACTTCGATGGATAGGGTGTTGTGTCCCATTCAGTAGGGTAAGGTCGTACTACCCCTTCTTCGCGGAGCTCGCTTCTGTTGCCGATTGCGTTGAGGCGAGCTTCTAGCTCGTCCACCTTAGTGGACTGAGGGTGCAATTCTCTTTCTATCCCCTTCTCGTTTTCAGAAGAAGAATCTATGTTCTGAGCCTCACGATCCGAATGCTCAGGTGCTTTTTGCTTTCCCTTGGAGATTGTCCTCCGGGAAGATTCCGGTCTTTGCCCTTTTTCAGCAAGGAGCTGGGCCAACATATCCTTCATCTGAAGAAGGGTCTCCTGTTGTGCCTGGAGCATGACGTGATGTTCGTCAACCCTCTTGGCTAAGTCTTCGGGGTTTCCCGTCATGTAAACAGTAGTCTCTTGTGCTCCAACAGATCTTGAAGATTAGAATTCAGCGATCGCCGAATGTTCATCACATGAAGTAATCCCCTTGGCTAACTTCTGATAATTAATCGAGCAGATAGTTCCTGTGCGAGTCCGGGTGTGCCGGCATAATCGAGCAGATAGTTCCTGTGCGAGTCCGGGTGTGCCGGCATACTCCTTCAAATTCGTCATAATTTTCCCGAACGGTCGGGTAATGACTTCTTTGTGACTCATCAGAACTAGGATGTGAGGCTTTCCCTCTGCCGATCACATTGATAGTGACCTGAGGATATTCTATTTCAGAAATCTTCTTTTTATGATGACGTCGTCGATTGGTAGGTCTGGCGATGTTAGCCAGTCTGTCGAACACAGATTTACGAGGATCAGGTGTACAACAGTGACATTCTGAAAGGACTGTTGATATAAACCGCTCATACTGGCATGAATGAACTGCTTGCTGTATTGGTCTCCCTCTCGATAATAATTCTCGCAGGTCAGACACCTGAGAGGGGTCTCTTTCTGAGCGCGAAGAAGGATATGGCATCCCCTGCTCTTGAGTGGGTAAGACTGATTCTTGTCGAGCATGGATTTTAAACCCATGTCGCCCTTGGCGAACCATGTCGCGTCCTTGAGAGGAAACATGAGGGTCAAGTTCTTGAGAAGAAACGCGTGGGTCACGTTTGTATTTGTAAACGTTAGGCCGAGGCCTGTGTTTAAATAATGAAACAGACCCCTGAGGGTCACGTTTTGGTTGAACGCACCCCTGAGGGTCGCGTTTGGTTGGTGAAACAGACCATTGAGGGTCATGTTTTGTTTGAATGCACATGTGAGGTGTGCGTTTATTTTTGGCAACACTTTCTTGAGGGCTGCGTTTTGGAGGAATAACGCGCCACTGAGGGTCGCATTTTAGCTGTATCAGTCGAGGCTCGTAGTTGGGCTCATTGCCACGAAGCGTGCGTTCCGAGGTGGAAACATTGTGTTCGGGTAAAGCCTCTAAAATGTGATCCTCGTGTTGGGCAAGAGTTCGGCTTTCTTGAAGATGTGCTTGTCGTATGGATCTTCTCCGTCTTCGAGCGGCGTTCTTTTTGGCTTGTTTCAAAGACTTGGCAACAGCGTCGTTGGTGTTTATGGAGCTTGTCTCCCCTATAGGATGTTTATGGCCCGTAGTACGTCGTGTTGACGCGGATGTGGGATGTTCAACTCGTTGGACAAGTTCGGTAGAGGCTAAGCCCTCTCCTGAGGTAGAGAGGCTGTTTGACGAATCTTGGCCAAAGGAGAGGACTTTCTTTGGCGTTTCAGCAACAGTTTTGATCTCCTTGGAGATCTTATGGGTGTCGCACCTAGCCTTGGGCTAAGTGATCCAGAGGAGAGGGCTTCCTCGTATTTGGCTTGGTCAAACTCCACGATAAGAGTTTCAACAGTTGTTACCGTGAGGTGGATGTCGGATTGCGCCACCACTTTTTCGTCAGAGAAGCTTTTCCCCAGCGGAGTCACCATCTTTTGTTTGTGGAAAATTTTGTAGTAAAAGAAATGAAAAAAAAAATTGATTTGTATTCCTTTGACCTCAATTACAATTGGATTCCGATTACAAAAGAGAAGAGAATGATCTGGATTCTCCTCTTTGTTTAAAACTGGGTTCTTCTAGGTAGCGATGGAGTACCTCCGTCGAATGCTTACGTCGAATTCGCTCTCCGTTGATGATCCGACCATCTTTATCATGTGGGAACAGTGAACTTATGTGGTAAGTTTAGGGAATAACTCTTAACGAGTTTGAGAACTCAGAACGAGTTAGAACTCCGTGAAAAGAGTTGTTAGAATAAAAAATTCGGTTAATAGCCAAGTAGATTTGCTGTTGCTGAAGGATCCTTTTAGATTTGATCTTCTGAATCTGATTTAAATCTTCTATCTCCAAAGAATTCACCCCTACTCTTCAGAAAATCCAACCTTATATGGTTTTGATTTCAAAATCTTCAACCTCCCCTCCAAAATCTGAACCCTTTTTTCAGTTGGTTGAGGTTTTATAAGAGGATAAGGGGTGTAACTACCCCTATAATCCGCTCCTAAGTGGGCGTGATTTGCTCAGATCGTGGGGAAAACAGTTCTAGAACCGTTCGACTCATGTTTGAATGAGTCAAACGCCCAATTTGACGTTCAGGACCCTAACTTCGCGTCTTAGAATTGAGACGCGGAGTTGGGTGTTGACTGAATGTCAAAAATGTGAGGGCCGCTCGTGTTTTGCTTGTTGCGGCTTGAAAACACGGGGGTCGCCTGCATTTCAAGAATTATAACGCGAAGATGAGTTCCGTGTTTTGGGAAGGGGCTAGTTGACTTGTAACCTCTTCTGTGAAGCGTTGCAAGAACCATTGTTCAGTAATCCCCGCTTTAGCTGTTGTGGGGTGTGAAAGTCGTCAGATTGTAACTCTCACCACTCAATAGAGTTTCCATCAGTTATCCGAAGTGTCGTTGAATTATAATTCTTCTCGATCTATGTGAAAAATCCTCCATTTGCAGCTTTTATTTGTCGACATGAAAGTCATCTGATTGTAACTTTCATCATTAAAGCTTGGTGGGGATAGCTATCTATTGTGATTTTTAGACAACCTATAAGTTGACAAAGAATATTATTTCTCTTGGTACTTTGGAGGTAGTAGATTATTAGGTGACCTTATAGGATGCTACTGTGAGGGTCACAAAAGGTTTGATGGTGGTGATGAGAGGAGTTAGGAAAAACTTTCTATACTATTTGAAGGGTAAGACAGTTACAGGGGGTCTTACAACTTCTATTACTACAGAGGAGGACACTACCACCTTATGACACATGAGACTTGGACGCACATGTGATAAGTCCCTGCAGTCATTAGCGAAACAGTGGCTATTAAAAGGTGCTAAGACCTACAAGATGGAGTTGTGTGAGCATTGTATACTTGGGAAGAAGACTAGAGTGAAGTTCGACATTACTATTCACAATACCCAATATATATTGGATTATATTCGAACAGATATTTGGGGTCCTTCCAAGAACACATCACTTGGTGGGGCTAACTATTTTGTCACTTTTATTGATGACTATTCTAGGAGGAATTTGGTATACCCTATGAAGCATAAATATGAGGTCCTGGATACTTTTGTGGAGTGAAAGAAAGTAGAGCTGCAGACATGTAGAAAGGTAAAGACTCTTCGTTCAGATAATGGTGGAGAGTACAAGAGTGATCCATTTTTACAGTTTTACCGGGACCACGACATTAGGCGACACTTCACAGTTTGAGAGACATCACAACAGAACGGGGTGACTGAGAGATTGAACCGTACCTTGCTAGAGAAGGTGTGATGTATGATGATACAGAGTGGATTTCCTAGATTCTTTTGGGCCAAGGCGTTGGTTTATGCGAGCCATCTCGTGAACAGGTTGTCGTGCATTGCAATACAGGGAAAGACTCCTATGGAGCGTTGGTCTGGTTCAGTGGCTAGTGACTATGAGTCGCTTCAGATATTTAGGTGTCCTGCTTATTATCATATTAATGATGATAATTTGAATCCGAGGATGAGGAAAGCAGTCTTTGTGGGATTTAGAGAAGGTGTCAAAGGCTTTAAGTTATGAGATCCACAGGACAAGAAGATGGTCATTAGCAGAGATGTCACATTTGATGAGGCGTACATGATGAGGCCTTAAGTTCCTCAGCAAGTGGAGGAATATCAGATTCGAGAGATATCACAGGAGGTGGAGGATGATATGACTCCACCCACTCCAGATAGCATTGTATTCATTGAGGCTCCTATTGAGGTGACATTGGGAGGAAATGAGATGATAGCCGGGCATATAGAGAATACAATGGATGATGAGACTCATGAGCATGGTCATGTTCAGTAGTCCATTGCAGCAAATAGACTTAGAAGGATGATTCGTCGGCCAGCTAGATATAATGATGTCATGGTCGTATATGCATTATCAGTGGAGATCGTTGATGATATGGTTCCTTCTACATTCAGGAAGGTAGAGTCTATCTCTGATTCGATCAGGTGGAGGAAAGCTATGGAGGAGGAGATGCGGTCTCTTCAGAAGAACGACACTTGAGAACTTGCAAAGCTACCTAAGGGTAAGAAAGTTATTGATTGTAAGTGGGTATATGCGAAGAAAAAAGGATCTTCTATTAGGGACATTAGGTACAAAGCCAGATTGGTTACTAAGGGATATGAACAGCTTGAGGGCATTGATTACAACAAGGTATTTTCACCCGTTATGAAGCATTCGTCAATTCAGATTTTATTAGCATTGGTAGCACAGCTGGATTTGGATTTGGTCCAGATGGATGTTAAGACAGCCTTTCTACATGGAGATTTAGATGAGGAGATCTACATGATACAACCCTTGGGATTCAAAGCTGCAGGAAAGAAAGATTTTGTGTGCAAGCTGAAGAAGTATCTTTATGGTTTGAAGCAATCATCACGACAGTGGTATAAGAGATTTAATAGCTTCATGATTGGCCATGGGTACACAAGGAGTCCATATGACCCATGTGTTTACATGCATAAACTACAGGATGGTGAGTATATATATTTGCTATTATATATTGATGATATGTTTATTACTTTTAGGAATTCTTTGGCTATTCAAAAGTTGAAAGATGACCTGTCATTCGAGTTTGAGATGAAGGATCTTGGAGAAACTAAGAAGATATTGGGTATGGAGATCGAGAGAGACAGGGTGAGGGGAGATTAAATCTTCAACAGAGCTACTTGCAGAAGATGTTGAAGAAATTCAGCTTTGATGGCAATACAAAAGCAATTAGTACTCTATTGGCTCCCCACTTCAAGCTTTCAACTTTGATGTTACCTGTTTTAGTTGAGGAGAAAGATTACATGTCAAAGGTTCCATATGCCAGTGTAGTGGGTAGCTTGATGTATGCGATAGTGTGTACGAGGTTAGATCTGTCATAGGCCGTGAGCGTGGTATTGAGGTACATGTACGACCCCAGGAAGGATCATTGGGAGGCCGTGAAGTGAATTCTACGGTATGTTAAAGGCACCATGGATGTTGGTTTGATTTTTTAGAAAGATAAGAAGAATGAGCAGGATTGTATTGGCTACGTGGATTCATATTATGCGGGGATCTTGACAAGTGTCGGTCTACTTTAGGATATGTGTTTACATTAGCAGGAGCACCGGTATGTTAGAGATGTACACTTCAGTCTACAGTGGCTCTCTATACTACAGGGCACCAGTATGTGTTTACATTGGCAGGAGCACCAATATGTTGACGATGTACACTTTAGTCTACAATGGCTCTCTCTACTACAGAGGCAGAGTATATGGTGGTGACTGAAACTGTGAAGGAGGCTTTGTGGTTGCATGGATTGTTATAGTACTTGGGGACTGCATAAGAGACCCTTCGGGTATGTTGTGATAGCATGTCAGCTATCTATTTGGCGAAGAAGCAGGTTTATCATGCACACACGAAGCATGCTGATGTCAGATTCTACTTTGTTCGTGATGTTTTGGATGATGGAGACGTCATATTGGAGAAGATTCACACGAAGGACAACCTTGCGGATATGTTGATCAAAGTTGTTTCATGTGTGAAATTTGGTCATTGTTTGAAGCTATTGAACATTCTTCAATATTGAGGGCCTTTGGAGGCCATTTGGGTGAACTATGTTTGGCTTGATTCCTTGGGCAAAAGGATACGTATGTAGTCTTTTCGATGCAGCCGGTTGGATTTGTTGATTTTGATGGGGGGGAGATTGTTTTAGCTCTCTTTTGTGTTCTCGACTTGTTGTGGATTGAGTCCGTTGTCGTGAGTTGTTTCTACTTCGTCCTGGACGCAACAAGTGGGACATTTGGATGATTTGATGTCGGTTCAGTTTTGAAAGAAACTTTACCTATGTGAAGATTTATAGAAGTGGCGAACATTTGAAGAAACAACTCAGAAAAACAGACTGGTAGATTTTTGGTCGACCGCGAGATCAACTTCGGTCGACCAGAAACATGCACGTAGCCTGGGAGTTCTCTGGACTTTTGGCGGTCGACCGCAGTGTCAGGTCCAGTCAGCCGACCAAACCTTGTAGGATTTTTTGTTTCTGCCGTTGCCTTGCGGTTGACTGCGACGACCGCGACAGTCGACTGCGTAGCAGGTCTGAGCTGGGTTTTTGGGTTTTCAACCCGTTTTGTTTGCTGTTTGAATAAAATCCTAAACATGATTAATTAGGGTTAAAAGTAAGGATGTTTTGAGTAGTTTTTGAGAGAGGATTATTGCATCCAATTGTGGAAGATTGGTGAAAGATTTAGAGAGCTTTGTTTTAGGGTTTTGAGTAATTTTGTAACCCTTTTTATCTCTAATAGTAAGAACTCCCCTCTCCTTGCCCCGTGGACGTAGGCAACTTGCCGAACTACGTAAAATTCGTTGTCTTGCTGTGATTGGTGATTTGTGCTTGTGTTTAGTTATGGTCTACCTCGTTCTTGTTCGTGTGATTAGAGTTTCGCTGCGCACAACATAAAATGTTGAACAAAATATTTTGATGTGGGAGATCCGATATGGTCATGTAGCTACTGTGATGCTAAATGTGGTTTGATGAACGAAGCCATAAGGATAGGAACACACAAGTCCTAAATTTTCTCTATGTTGCTAGGAAAAATTCAACTACATTTATTGAAAGATCCTCAAAAGCTTTTAAAGTTCCTTTTGACTGACACTCAGAGTAAAGTGAGCAGACATTTTAGAGAAAATATATGTGCTTATAAGATGATGTTCTCATTCACTTCAATGGGCGGAAAAGTTGATACTTCTGTGAATAATAGGTTGGGGCCATATGTTTTCAGACTACATGTCAGAACTACAATAGGATTGGAAGTTTATTACCAGCTATAGGATCAACACCAAACTTTGCCTAGTTATATATTTATCACACGGAAAATGAAATATCAATCTGAATTCGCGCGGTCAGGTATGTATTTCTTCTAAAATTTAAATAGTGTGTATCTTTGGTTTCATTTTTCGATATGTGTAATATGATCATGTTAACTCTTATGAAACAAATAATTATTATCATTATGTTAGTTACATGTCATGTTTTTGTATTTACACGTCATGTTTTCGCTTCACTTATAAATACTTAAATTAATTCTTAATATTTAATTTTCTTTATAGTTTTGCATGTCATTCTGGAGGGTTAGATTCTATCATTGCTCAAAGTTTGAAGGAAATGTTCGATGAATATAATCCATTTGCTAAATCTTTTAGAATGGCCAAAGAGAGGTTTGAATAATGAATCCTCAAATGTGAACCAAAGGTTGATTAGTAAAAGAAGCAATGATGGAAGAACTTATAATCTTCCTATAGGTTTTGAGGTTGCTATCCTTATTGTAGGAGATATCGATAGCTTAAATGTTGATAGAGATATAATAGTAGAGCCACAAAGTGGTGAGCTTAAAAGAATCAATGAATCACACTTGTCTTATTTGCCAATGAAGTAGCCTATTTTGTTTCCTTACGAAGAAGATGGTTATCGAGAGAATACTTTACATAGAGATTCAAGCAGTGCATCTCGGGAAAAAAATAAAGCTTACTATGAGAGAGTTTTTTTACATTTAGACTTCAATGTAGAGAAAATGAAGCACCTACAATATTATTGTCAAGGAGATTATTGCAACAATTAATAGTAGATCCTTATAGAATGGTTGAAAGTGGAAGATTGTCATACATTAGGAGTCATCAAAAGGAGCTTAGGGCTAAAATGTATAGGGGTCTTACCGAGGCTATTCTAAGAGGTGAAACTAATCCGGCTTCTTAGGAAAAGCGCATTGTCTTACCGTCTTCTTTTACTGGTGGTGCACGGTACATGATTCAAAATTATCAGGATGTTATGATTATTTGCAAATGGGGTGGATATCCAGATTTGTTCATCACTTTCACATGCAATCCAAAGTGGCCTGAGATAGTAAGATTTGTGAGAAGCTATGATTACAATCCAAAGGATAGACCTGACATTGTTTGTAGAGTCTTCAAGCTGAAACTTGACCAGCTTATTCGAGATTTGAAACAACGTAAATTGTTTGGTTCTGTTAAAGCTGGTATGAGAAAGTATAATTTTTAATACATAAGCTGTGTATTATTCTTTCCCCATAACGATATACGCTAATTTTTGAAAGTGGTCCTTTTATTGTTATATTTATTTATTTATTTGTTACTTAAATTGTATAAAATAGCTAATATAAATTTCCTACCATGTAAATCATGCAATTTAATTTTTTAAGTCAATTATAAGAAGGACTAATACGTTAGATTTACAGGCATATACCTAATAATAATGTACATAAATTTGCTATCCTAATATAGATTTAGTTGAATTATCACTTTATTTTTGTACATTGAATTAATTTTAGTTATATTCATTAATGAATTCTAAATTTTATTTTGCACGCAGTTATAAATACGGTTGAATTTCAGAAAAGAGGTTTGTCGCATGCTCATATTCTACTATTTTTGGTTCTAGAAGGCAAGTATCCTACTGTTGAAGACATAGATAAGGTTATTTCTACTAAAATCCAGGATAAAGAGCAAAATCCTTAAGTGTATGAGTGTGTGAAAAATTATATGATTCACGGTCCATGTGGTTATTCTAATATACACTCTCCATGCATGAGGGATGGTAAGTGTTCTAAGCAATTCTTGAAGAAATTTGTCTAAAGAACCAATATTGATAATGATGGTTATCGAGTGTATAGAAGAAAGGATGATGGTAGGACTGCCGAAAAAATGGTATTTATCTTGATAATCGTTTTGTTGTTGCATACAATCCTAAGCTTCTCATTAAGTACGAGACACACATTAACGTTGAATGGTGCAAACAGTTGTGATCCATCAAGTATTTATTTAAATACATAAACAAAGGACATGATCGCATCACTGTTGCACTATACCAAAGCACTACAAGTGGTGAGAATCAAGTAGTTAATGAAATTAAAATGTACTATGATTGCAGGTATATTTCTCCATGTGAAGCGGCATGGAAAATATTTAGCTATGAAATTCATAAAAGAGAACCAGCTGTAGAGACATTGAGCTTCCATCTTCTAAATGACGATATAGTCAATAGACCTAGCATTGAGTAGGCAATGTTTTTAGCCAGGATGGAAACAACCAAGGAGTATCCTGAAGCTAGACTTCTAACCTATAATGAGTTTCCTACGAAGTTTGTATGGAGAAGTAAATTGCATAAATGGAAACCAACGAAGCGTGGATTTTCAATTGGAAGGCTCTATTATATACCTCCAAGTTGTGGTGAACTGTACCATTTGAGAATTTTACTCAATAAAGTTAGAGGACCTAACTGCTATGAAGATATTCGAACGGGTAATGGCATTGTCTATCCCACCTTCCAAGAAACTTGCTATGCTTTAGGTTTACTTGATGATGACAGGGAATACATTGACGTAGGGGTGAACACGGTTCGGTTCGGGTCGGTTTTTACCAAAATTTGAACAACTGAACCGAACCACCTACAATTCAAAACCGAACCGAACCATTGCAAATCGGTTCGGTGCGGTTCGGTTCGGTTTGTTCGGTTCTAACTTCATCAAGTATAACTTCACTTCAATTTATCTTTTATATATTCTTATTACCCTATACCAGCATGTATTTATTTTTTAACTTCACTTCAATTTATTATTCTTGCTCATGTATGTATACTGTTTTTAAGTGAAGTAACTTGTCCTTTTGGATTAAATACTAGACTCTGACGTTGTAATTTTTTATTAACGGACTTGCTTTGTCTTTGTGCAGCAAGCTTTGACTTTGGTCTTTGTGGAGAAAAAAAGGAGCTGACTCATTAGAACATTGGTTATCTATGAATCAATTCCCTACAACTGCTATTCATGGTGATCGAACACCGCAGTAAACCCACAAATCAAAGGCACAAATATAAGTTTATATCCATTAAAACTTTCATGTCTTAAAATCAGTTCCTCCATTCATGAAAGTTGTTGATATATCCCCTGATTCTGAAGTTAATTTGAAATTGACACCTCAATGCATTGAAATTGATATAAAGTCCTCCATTTCTCATAAATTATGTTGAATTTATCCATCAAATTGCTTCTTTTACCCTAGATTGCAGAAGATGATTTCAAAAAAAAATATGTTGAATTTATCCATCAAATTGCTTCTTTTACCCTAGATTGCAGAAGATGATTTCAAAAAAAAAAAACTTAAGAGTTGAAGGATCTAATAGAGATTAACAATTCGAAATAATAATTCTAATAGAAGAGTAAATATCAGAAAACTGCCTTAACTTTGGATGATAATCAGAAAACCCCCCTTAGATTTTTGAGGCAATTATGATTAGCAAGTTTCAATAAAAAAAATCCACAACAAAAACGAAAATAATCAAATCCATAGATGAATCGTTCGAATTGGGATCTTTGTTCTGATTAAAAGAGTTGGATTCATGGTTTCGAGATCCATTACCAGCATCATGATAAAAACAAAAATAAAATAGATTAGAATTGAAGGAAGCTTGAAGAAGAGCAAAAGAGATCACTGAGATGTTATACCTCGGCCTCGGCGACGGTGATGGGTGCAGATGTCCCCCCCAAAGCTTGAGATACATCTTGAGTCTGATCCTGAGCCGGAGACAGATCCATGAAGAATCGAAGACTGCGGAGCGCTCGCGACGCGGGTGGCGGCTGTCGGCTGAGGAGAGTGAGAGAGAGTGAAAGAGGCGGACTGTGGCTGTCGGCTGAGGAGAGTGAGAGAGGAAATGAGGAGGTTAGGGCAACTTGAGTCTTGAGGGTTGGGTACGGGTAAACGGGTAGGGTTTGAGGCAGGGGAATATTTCGGTTCATCGGTTGGTTCGGGTCGGGTCGGTTTGAAAAATTGTCAACCCGACCCGAACCGCCTTATTCATAAAACCGTTTTTTTCGGGTCGGTTCGGGTCGGTCCGGTCGGTTTTTTCGGTTTGAACCGAACCATGCTCACCCCTACATTGACGTGATATAGAAGCATCTTTCTGAGGTTTGGGACAACTTTTAAGAAGTTTATTTGCAACTTTGCTAATGTCAAATTCTTTATCTAGACCTGAATTTGTATGGGAGAAGATATGGAACTTAATTGCAGAATATATCCTATATAGGCAAAGGAAATTGCTGCAGTATAGAGGTAGCCTTTTTCAGCTTAGATTTTTTTTTCCTTTCAATTATCAGTATACAATAACATTTTTGTTATATATTATTTTATTAAATGTTTATTACAATCGTATTATCACATAGTATTTCAGTTAATTTCCTCATTGTTATTGAAGCTTTTTTTTCTAGAAAGTTATGTCTCTAAGATGCTTATTCTATTCTTCCATTGTTGTTTTATAAGTTTAATAGTCTTGATTTTATAAGTTAAATATTCTTACTTTTTATTAATTTTGCCTTTTTTGCCACTTTAAAATTATTATTTAGTCACATGTTACAAATCTCTTTCTAATTTGTCTTACTTATCAGATTTGCAACTAAATGATGGTCATTTAAAGAATTTAGCTTTTGCAGAAATAGAAAAGATTTTACGAGGAAATAGCAAGACTTTGGGTGATTATCCTCCACTTCCAATTCCATAATGTGTCAATCTCTTTGATTTTCAGAACAAGCTCATCCAAGATGAGTTAAACTATGACAATGAGTCTCTAGCAATGGAACATAATGAACTTCTAAGTAGCTTGACAGATGAACAGAAACATGTGTTTGACACTCTCATGAATGCTATTTGCCAGGATAATGGTGGAGTATTTTTCCTTTATGGATATGGTGGTACTGGAAAAACATACATATAGGGAACATTGACTTCTGGGTTGCATTCAAAAGGTGACATTGTACTTCTTGTAGCTTCAAGCGGTATTGCTTCACTTCTATTACCTGGTGGACGGACTGCTCACTCCAGATTTTGTATTCCATTGACTATAATTGAAGTCTCAACATGCAACATAAAGCAATGTAGTCCTTTGGCTGAGCTGTTACGTGAAACAAAGCTCATCTTTTGGGAGGCAGCACCTATGGTCTATATGTTCTGTTTTGAAGCTCTTGATAGAACTTTAAGAGATGTCATTAGATTTTTCAAATCATAGTAGTTTAAATCAACCTTTTGGGGGGAAAGTAATTGTGTTAAGAGGAGATTTTAGGCAAATATTGCTAGTGATTCCTAAAGGTAGCAGGGCTGATATTGTGCTTGCCACAATAAATAGTCCATATTTGTGGGATAGCCGTCAAGTTTTGACTCTCTCTCAAAATATGAGGTTATGAAGAAAACACACCTGAAGAAGTGAGGAGCTCGGGCGAGGGGGTCACCTGTGTGGAGCGGCGAGGGGTCGCCTGATGAAGACCTCGCCTGCGTGAGGCAAGGAAGCTCGCCTGCGTGGAGAGGTGATGAGTATGGAGAGGTAACCTCACCTACGAGCGCGAGAGATCGAGCTCGCTTGTCGTCGTGGAGCTCGCCTGCTGTTTTGCGTGGAGTGGAAGCCAACTGGAGCTCGCCCTAGGGTTTCCCTATAAAGTAAAACTCTGTTCACACGATTGTGAGTTGAGCAGAGCTGATCATTTTGCGATTTCTCAAGGATTTCTCTGGCGGCATTTTTTTCTTAAGGAGATTTAAGGAGAAGTATTTTGCTACAGTGAGTGGTTATTTGAGAAGAGAAATTGAGCGGTGATTTTGTGATCAAAATCACACGTGGTATTTTTGAGAGATCTCAAGTTTGAGATCTTCTTTGTTCAAGCTTTGTAATTTCTTGTGGTTATATAAGAAATTATTTGTGTGGCTCCCGTGGACGTAGGAAAATTTGCCGAACCATGTAAATCTGTTGTCTTGTCTGATTTACTCATTGTTTTATCTGTGTATTTGTTATTGCTTGTATTGGTTGGTTTGAGTTTGGCGTAAACTTAAGTTTGTTGGTTGTTTTCTCTCGGGGTTGATTTAGCTTCCGCGACAGTGTGAGTAGTTTCTATCCTAACAATTGGTATTAGAGCCCTTTAACTAGATTGGTAGTGGTAGAACTTCTGATCTGAGATGATGCTTGATTATTGTTAAAATTCCTGAGAGAAGTGGATTTTGTTAATATAAGCGGAGAATGACGTCTACAGGTAAAATAGTTAAAGTGGGGAAGTATGAGATCGAGAAATTCAATAGGAAAAATAATTTTTCTTATTGGAGGATGTAGATGAAAAACTCGTTGATTTCGCAGAAATTGCACAAGGTTTTGGCGGGAAGAGAAAAGAAACACAAAGATATGTCAGATGAGGATTGGAAAGAGTTAGATCTCAAAGCACGAGCATCGATTATCCTATACCTTGAGAGGGATGGATGGAGAGGAAACAACTGTGGGCGTGTAGTCAAAGTTAGAGAGTACCTTTATGACAAAGAGTCTAACAAATCAAATCTACTTAAAATCCAAATTGTATACTTGCAAGATGGAGGAACACTCGTCAATCCGGGAATACATCAACAAGTTCTATAGGATCATATCGGATTTGAAGGACATTGATGTGACAGTAGAAGATGAAGATCAAGCACTTCTACTACTTCTTTCTTTACCAAAGTCTTATGAGAACCTAGTACAAACATTGATACTTGTAGGTGATAATTTGAAGATAGATGAGACTATAACAATACTTCTGGCGGATGATCTTCGAAAAATTACAACTAGTGATATGGCTACTAGTGGTAACAAGGAACAAGCATAAGGATTGTTTGCTAGAGGAAGGGGCAACGAGCGAGGAAAAGATAAGGGAGGAAAGTTTAGATCAAAATTAAGACCTCTTGCAGGAAGACCGTATTTCAAATGCGGTGAGCTAGGGCATTTCAAGGTCGATTGTCCTAATAAGAGAGTAGGTGGAAAAAAGAACAACAATAAAATTGAGAGGACTGTTTGCGTCAAAAGTTGGTTTTGTTATGAAATTCATTATATCTTCGGTTGATTACAACAAATTCAAAAGAGATAGTCTTTTTATAAGACTTCTTTTACACAACAAAAGGAAAATTACAAGTTTTTAGAAACAAACGCAGGATCGTTGTTTGGATCGCTGCTTGCGTGGGATCTTTACCTGTGCCGGGAGCGCTTTGACTCGTGGACCACCAAATCACAGATTCTAATTGAACCGTGAGGGGTTTAATGATTCTTCCTTCGTTTATCGAAGTAAGAATTTGAAGCGAATATCTTATCGATGTAAGATGTTCACTCTTCTAAAGATCAAGTCAGAGCTTAGATCTCTAGGAATCACCAAAAGCTTCTTGAAGATGTTTGTGAAGAAGGAAGACTCTCTTTTGCTCTAATTCATCAAAAGCTTAAGCCTTTTCTGCTCTAAAATGCTCTCCGTCCTTTATTTCGTGTGTAGGGAGGTATTTATAGGGGTCTCAGTGCATCACAGTTGAAACGGGGGCAAAATAACTGACCGAGTGTTTTCTCTTTGGCCGCTGCAGTCTACACTGCCGTGGCTATTGGCGCGGCAGTATAGGCTGCCGCGGCCAAAGAGACGGTTATCAGCACGTTCCATCGTGTTTAAAACTGTTCTCCCGCGGCACTATGTGCTGTCGCGCCTTAGCCGCGACGCCATGGGCTGCCGCGCCACCTTGTGTTGCCTGATGACGTGTAAATTGTTCTCCCATATTGTTTTGAGTGGTATTTGGATGCCTGCAAGCATTTTTCGACGCCTACAGATACCCCCTCCAAAGTATCTCAGACTCATCATTTTTTTTAGAGAGGAGTCTGGGACACTTTGGATATGATAAGCTTTCCTTGCAATTTCTCCAGTGCTTTGTTGAAGAAGTTGCGTAGAATGATCTGTGAATAGCTTCAATCCTTGACTTCTTTATCTTTTAGTCTACTCAGTGCTTTGTAGAATAGCTAAAATTCCTCCGGTACTGCGTTTATCGCGTGGCCGTTGTCGAAGTCTTGAATTTGAACTGTCGTCGAAGAATAAAGAAATAGTTTATACTCATATACTTTATTGGAGTGTTCGGGAAATTGTTTAACCTCATATACCCGTTGGGAGATAGTCAGGTTATTCTTAAGAATATTTTGAGTAATATTCTCCAGAAACTTCCTGTTGAGGCTAGGGAAACAGTTTAGACTCGTGCACCTATTGGAGTAATATGGTCTCTTTTTTGTTGGTAGAGATAAACCCGAAATCGGAGAGGAAGAATTTTATATTCTATCTCCTGGTCTCTTATTTGTTGGTAGAGATGAACCCGGAATCGGAGAGGAAGAATTTTATATTCTATCTCCTGGTCTCTTGTTTGTTGGTAGAGATGAACCCAGAATCGGAGAGGAAGAATTTTATATTCTATCTCCTGGAGTAAAGAAACTCAAAGTGGGATCTCCACTTAGAGAATCTGGATTGGTTTGAATAATCCTAACTGTCATAAGGTTTGATTACTCAATTCAAAAGTGGACCCTTCGTTCGCAAAAAATGAATCGAAAGGAGATTTTGGTTGTGGTCCTAACTGTAGTAAGGTTTGACCAAGTTGGAGTTTTGAGACGATCCTAACTGTTTAAAGGTTTGATCGTTCAATTTGTGGACCTCTCGTTCATGGAACGAATCGAGAGGGGATTTTGGTTTTGGTCCTAACTGTTTAAAGGTTTGACCAAGATGGGAATTTGAGACGATCCTAACTGTTTAAAGGTTTGATCGTTCAATTTGTGGACCTCTCGTTCATGGAACGAATCGAGAGGGGATTTTGGCTTTGGTCCTAACTGTTTAAAGGTTTGACCAAGATGGGAATTTGAGACGATCCTAACTGTTTAAAGGTTTGATCGTTCAATTTGTGGACCTCTCGTTCATGGAAGGAATCGAGAGGAGATTTTGGCTTTGGTCCTAACTGTTTAAAGATTTGACCAAATGAGGATTTGAGACGAACCTAACTGTTTAAAGGTTTGATCGTTCAATTTGTGGACCTCTCGTTCATGGAAAGAATCGAGAGGGGATTTTGGCTTTGGTCCTAACTGTTTAAAAGTTTGACCAAATGGAGTTTTGAGACGATCCTAACTGTTTAAAGGTTTGATCGTTCAATTTGTGAACCTCTCGTTCATGAAAGGAATCGATAGGGGATTTTGGTTTTGGTCCTAACTGTTTAAAGGTTTGACCAAATATGAGTTTCGTGAGGAAAGATTGATCTAAAGAAATGATCGAATCTCATCTCAGCAAAAGAGTATTCGAAAATCATCATGGGGATGTAGTGTTTATCACCTTGTTTGTAATGATCGGGTTATCCCTAAGAAAATTACATATAACATTCTTTCGAGAACTTTCCGTTACATGAACCATCCACCCCCAGCTTCCTTTGTGAAACTGGGTCTATCATTATATTCAGCTGGAAGAACCCTTCTGTGGTACGCACAGTAGTTTGGATCCGTAATTCTCTTAGCTCCCTCCTGATCTTTAATAGGTGGTAGCTCGATTTTGTCATTGGCGAGGAGGTATTCCAAGATGGCTGGAGCTTCATCATCTTCGAAAGAATACTCCTTTTGAAACCTCGGATCGGGAGTCGCGTTCCCAGTGATTGCAGATGTCGTCGGTTGGCTTCTCTCAGCTTTCTTTCTTTTAAGAAAGTGTTCAGCTTGTTCACCGCGCATTTTCAAATCTTTCCAAGTTTTGGATGGTACGACCCCCAGGGCTTCCAGGACATCGATAGAGAGATTATTGTGGCATGTTTGCAGAATGAACTCCTCTGTAACAGGATCTCTGCAATTCATTGCCTTGTTACGGAAGCGCTTGACAAAATTGTCGACTGACTCCCCGTCTTTTTGTTTTTCATCCAGAAGGGTTCCGATTGACACTTCGGTGTCATCATCGAAGAAGTTGCTGAGGAACAAATTTTCTATGTCATCCCAGCAATTGATGCTCCCTGGCTTGAGCCGTCGGTACCAATCGAAGGCCGACCCGCGAAGGGTGCCAACGAATGACCGGACCATTAAAGCCTCATTTCCGGAGATCATACTCAAATGAGACTTGAAATAAATCAAGTGCTGAATAGGCGAGTTCTTCCCGTCAAACGGTGTGAAGTTAATCATGTTGAATTTTGCCGGGTACGGTATTGAATTCCATTCTCTTGGATAGGGACATGGAATACCCGTCTTTTTCACTTCTTGAGCCGTCATCAAAGCGTTGATTTTGTTTTCAAGCTCTTTCATTTTCTCGTCATCGTCTATGTCTTCATTTGAAGGACGTTGAGGAGAATGAGTTAGACTACCTCCTGTAAGAGGTGCCATTGAACCACCCCCAATATCGTTATTGGGAGGGTGTGTTAAACTACCCCCAGCGTTATTGCTATTGGGAGGTGTATCAGCAAAGATGACTTCATCCACTTCTGGATCACTATCATCTGCCATATTCTGAGTGTGGCGGCTGGATTCAGCTCGCTGACTGGACTCAAGAGGTTGAGGCCGTTGAGTTAGCACTTCTCTCATTTGTTGGATAGCTAGCTCCATATCTGTCTTCATCTCAGCTCTGATTTCTTCACGTTGCTTCGCTAGAGCTTCTTGAAGCATTTGAGCAAATTGATCAGAGGTGATCGTGAGTACTTCTTTGGTTTGTCCCGTGCTAGATATTGTATCATCAGAAGCGATTGTAGAACAAGTGTCCGAGAATTCATCCTCCGAGGACATTCCTTCTTGCATTCTTTTGTAATCTCTACGCCTGATGGTTCCTAATTGGAGTCGAGACATCCTTTGAGCAATTCTTGGATTGACTTTTCCTCCCGGAGAAAAGTCAGGATTTGAGTCACTTGAATACCGCTTAGACTTTTTTTTATCAGCCACGTTGATAGTGACTTCAGGGAATTCATCATCTTGGGCAGCTGATTTTCTTTTGCGAAAGCCACGTTGATAGTGACTTCAGGGAATTCATCATCTTGGGCAGCTGATTTTCTTTTGCGAAAATGTCTTGGTTTAGGCTTAGACAATACAGAGACTCTTCGTGGGATGGCTTCTCGTTTGAAACAGTCACATTCTGATAATGCTGCTTTAACGAGTCGCGCACAGGAACAATGAGAGCGAATAATTCATTTTCGAAATTTATTCACACTATTCACAACCCCAACTTGATAATACGATTCATCGGTATGATTGCCAAAAAATCGTATCGTCTGTTGGTATGATCTCCCAGGTATGACGATATCATTTGGTGAATGCGTCTTCTTCTGGGGGTGTAAAACCTTGTTGGCATTCTCAGGACAATTTATTGTTGCCTTTGAACGATCCAAGGTTATGTCGGGAGTCGCACGTTTAGAACCACCCCCTTGTGGGTATGGAGTCTTAACGGGCTCCGAATGCTGATTTTGCACAACTCTAGTTTTTGGAATCCAAACTTGGCAGAATTTTGGTGGTTCTTTGGTCACTGTTTCCTTCTCCCTTTCTTGTCTTTGTTGTAGGAGAGCTCGGGCATGAGCAGCGTTTGCACGACGTTTTTGTATACGTTCTTTGAGGGTCGAACGAGTCTTTTTGACAATAGTCCATTCCTCCGTCGTGAGTTTAGCAGAGACATGAGTGATTGGTCGTTGAGACAACTGAACCACTCGATGTCTCCTCGACTCTAGGTCCGCGTGATAGCGAACCCCGTCGATTTGTTCCAAAGCCTTAGCTATTTGACGAGCGCGGCGCTAACGTTGTCTCTGACGATCCCTCTTCGTCAGTGCTGGTGGGCTTTGATTCGATGACTCTTTAACTAGATAAGAGTCATTATGAGCAGAGGTGTTGTGAGTAAAATCCTCAGCAACAATCAGGCGAGAGTCTTCATTTTGTGCCTTCTTTGGCATGTAAGTCTTCCTCAATTGTGAGATCCTCTTATACTTGCGAGAATGAAGATCTTGAAGAGGATGATGAGAGATATTCCTCAAACTTGGTTTGGTCGAATTCGTATCTTGCGTGGAATCTTTGCCTGTGCCGGGGGCGCTTTGACTCGTGGACCACCAAATCACAGATTCTGATTGAACCGTGAGGGGTTTAATGATTCTTCCTTCGTTTATCGAAGTAAGAATTTGAAGCGAATATCTTATCGATGTAAGATGTTCACTCTTCTAAAGATCAAGTCAGAGCTTAGATCTCTAGGAATCACCAAAAGCTTCTTGAAGATGTTTTTGAAGAAGGAAGACTCTCTTTTGCTCTAATTCATCAAAAGCTTAAGCCTTTTCTGCTCTAAAATGCTCTTCGTCCTTTATTTCGTGTGTAGGGAGGTATTTATAGGGGTCTCAGTGCACCACAGTTGAAACGGGGGCAAAATAACTGACCGAGTGTTTTCTCTTTGGCCGCTGCAGTCTACACTGCCGCGGCTATTGGCGCGGCAGTATAGGCTGCCGCGGCCAAAGAGACGGTTATCAGCACGTTCCATCGTGCTTAAAACCGTTCTCCCACGACCTTTAACCACTTTTTTCGTGGTTTAACTGCTTGTCCACGTCAGCACACATTCTATTTCTGATACGCCGCCACGTAGACTTCAAAACATCATCGAATAACTGCCTTATAACTGCCACAGCATCCTTCTTTAACTGCCGCGACACTGTAGGTTGCAGCGCCTAAGCCGCGGCACCCTAGGCTGCCGCACCTTAGCCGCGGGCCTTAGCCGCGGCACTATGTGCTATCGCGCCTTAGCCGCGGCACTGTATGCTGTCGCGCCTTAGCCGCGACACTATGTGCTATCGCGCCTTAGCCGTGACGCCATGGGCTGCCGTGCCACCTTGTGTTGCCTGATGACGTGTAAATTGTTCTCCCATATTGTTTTGAGTGGTATTTGGATGCCTGCAAGCATTTTTCGACGCCTACAAGGACAAAAGGCAAGGAAGAGGTGAGCTACGTTTCAGGAGAAGGGAGCAAAAAGGAATGCTACGTTGTCACGGATGGTGAGGATATCTCCGGGAAGTGGATTCTTGATTCAGGTTGCTCTTACCATATGTGCCAAAAAAGAAGTGGTTCACTACCTACAGAAGTATTGATGGTGTAACCGTATTAATGGGAAACAACCATGCTTGTAAAACGGTAGGGCTAGGTGATATAAAAATCAAGATGCATGATGGAGTGGTCAGAACCCTGACGAATGTGAGGTGCATTACCGACTTGCGAAAGAATCTTATCTCAGTTGGTGCATTAGACCCTGGTGGCTGCAAGATTATTACAGAGAATGAAGTGAAGAAGGTTGTTCGAGGCTCCCTAGTAGTGAGGAAGGACGTTCGTTATGGTAACCTATATACTCTCTCAGGTACGACCATGACAGGAGATGCAACGGTTAAAACTGATGGAAATAGTGTAGACCCATGTGAGCACACTCGGTTATGACATAGGCGTCTTGGACACATATCAGAGAAGGGTCTAGATCTGCTTGGTAAGGAAGGTTTGCTGAAGAATATGAAGAAACATTGTATGGATTTTTGCGAGGATTGTGTATACAGAAAGACACACAGGGTTCATTTTCTCAGAAGCAAGTACAAAAGCAGACGTATATTAGACTATGTGCATACAGATGTTTAGGGTCCAGCTCAGACAACTTCCAAGGGTGGTTTCAGGTATTTTGTCTCGTTCATAGACGATCATATGAGGTATGCTTGGATTTATTTTCTTAAGCATAAGAATGAGGTATTTAAAACATTCAAGAAGTGGAAAGCAATGGTTGAGAACAGGACAAACAAGAAATTAGAGACACTAAGATCTGATAACGGTACAGAGTATACATATAGCGCTTTCAAGGAGTTTTGTGATCAGGAGGGTATTGCTCGACACTGGACAATCAGGTCTACACTTTAACAGAATGGAGTCGCAGAGAGGCTGAATCGAACATTGTGGGAAAAAGCAATGAGTATGCGATCATATGCTAGATTGGGTAAAGAATGATAGGCAGAAGCAGTGGCTACAACTTGTTACATAGTGAACCGTTCTCCACATTCGACATTGGATGATGATGTACCCTATCGGGTATGGTCAGGAGAGCATACAGATTATAAGAGGCTCAGGATTTTTAGATGTACCACCTACTATCACGTCAACGAGGAAAAGCTTGACGCAAGGGCCAAGAAGCCAATATTCCTGGGGTATGCAAAGGGCGTAAAAGGCTATCATCTTTGATGTACAAAAGATTCTAAATTCGTGATCAGCAGAGATGTTACATTTGATGAGAAATCCATGATTGCCAGGGTATCCAAGAATGATGGTGTTGGGACTGTTAGGACCTCTAAGTCCCAGGTGATTGAAATAGAACCTAAAGACCAACCAGGTTCTAGTCATGTTCAAGAGGAGGATCATGAAGATGATGAGCTTGAACAGGAGTTAGTTCAGCAAGAAAATGTACATGTATTACAACAACAGTAGCTCGAAGATAGTTTGGCTTCCACTAGGCCAATGTGAGCATACAAGTAGGTTCAGAAGATGGGGTCAGATCAGCCTCTGAAGCACTATGGGCAGGTAAATTTGGTTGAGTATGCACTCTCGGTGTAGTATGATGAGCCGGTCACCTTTAAAGAAGCTATTCAGGATAGGGTTAGTGAGAGTTGGTTGGCTGCGATGAAGAAAGAGATGAAATCTCTCCGGAAGAACCAAACATGGGAGGTAGTTCCATTGCCCGTAAGGAAGAGAGCTATTGGTTGTAAGTGGGTGTACAAGAGAAATGAGGATCCTTTCGAGCTTGACGGTACAATGTACAAGGCTAGGCTAGTGACTAAGGGGTTTGCACAAAGAGAAGATGTGGATTACAATGAGATCTTTTCTCCGATGGTGAAACACACTTCTATTCGGGTACTATTGGGTATTATTTCTCATAGTGATCTTATGCTGGAACAACTCGATGTCAAAACGACCTTCTTGCACGGAGACTTGGATGAGAAAATCTATATGCATCAGCCTAAAGGTTACAAGGTTGAGGATAAGGAGCATCATGTATGTCGCTTGAGGAAATCACTTTATGGATTGAAATAATCTCCTCGATAGTGGTACAAGCAATTTGACTCCTTCATGCTAAAGTATGGGTTCTCCAGAAGCGATTATGACTGTTGTGTTTATATTCAGAAGCTTCATGAAGGTGATTATATTTATCTTCTTTTATATGTGGATGACATGCTTATTGCTTCGAGAAGCAAGGTGGAGATAGATATTGTGAAATCTCAACTTGGTAAAGAGTTTGAGATGAAGGACATGGGCACTGCTAAGAAAATACTGGGAATGGAGATTAGAAGCAAGCGGGCAAATCGACGATTGTTCTTGAGTCAGAAGGGCTACAGTGAGCATGTTATCGCTAGGTTTGGGATGCAAAGTGCTAAGTCGGTGGTGACTCCATTAGCTCCACACTTCAGGCTCTCAGGTAAATAATCTCCCACTATAGGGAAGAGAAGGCACACATGGAGCGTGTATCTTATGCTAGTACAGTTGGCAGTTTAATGTACGCAATGGTGTGTACACGTTTAGATATTTCACAGGTGATCAGTGTTGTCAGTAGGTTCATGGCGAATCCGGAAAAGACACATTAGAAAACAGTAAATGGGTCCTGAGGTACTTGAAGGGTACCGCTGATACAGGTCTGTGTTTTGGTGGAGATACATGTCAGATTGATGGGTTTGTGGACTCAGATTATGCGAGCGATCTAGATAGACAACGATCTATTACTAATTATGTATTCAGAATACATGGTGCTCCAGTTAGTTGGCGATCGATGTTATAGGCTACAGTGGCTGAGTACATGGCCATGGCAGAGGGAGTGAAGGAAGCATTATGATTGTGGGGTCTGTTAGATAATTTGGGGATTGAGCAGGATTGCGTGAACTTGTGGTGAGATAATCAGAGTGTGATTCATTTGGCTAAGAATCAAGTTCATCATGCTCGTACCAAACCTATCGATGTTAGGTATTATTTTTTGCGGGATGTCATAGAGGAAGGTGATATTTTTCTCATAAAGGTGTACACAAATGAGAACCCAGCAGATATGTTAACCAAGGTGGTGACAGGTAGCAAGTTTTAGTATTGCTTAGACTTGTTTAATATCAGTCTGTGTTAATCTGCCCAAGAGGGCAATATGTAAAACTACGATTAGCTTGATCCTGATCAGAGGGTAAGTAGGCAACCATGATATAATGGTGCAACTGGTTTGGCTTGTTTGGCATTCGTGGTGTTCTTCTGGTGTTCGTCCAAAATTTAAGGTTTATCAAATGATGGACGAGGTGGAGAATTGAAGAAAACGCACCTGAAGAAGTGAGGAGCTCGGGCGAGGGGGTCGCTTGCATGGAGCGGCCAGGGGTCATCTGATGAAGACCTCGCCTACGTGAAGTGGCGAGGAAGCTTACCTGCATAAGGTAAGGAAGCTCACCTGCGTGGAGAGGCGATGAGCATGGAGAGGCAACCTCGCTTGTGAGTGTAAGAGATCGAGCTCACCTGTCACCCTGGAGCTCGCCTGTTGCTTCGCGTGGAGTGGAAGCCAGCTAGCGCCAGCTGAAGCTCGCCCTAGGGTTTCCCTATAAAAGGGAAACCCTGTTCATGTGATTGTGAGTTGAACAGAGCTGATCATTTCGTGATTTCTCAAGGATTTCTTTGGCGGTGGTTTTTTTCTTAAGGAGATTTAAGAAGAAGTATTTTGCTATAGTGAGCGGTTATTTGAGAAGAGAAATTGAGTGGTGATTTTGTGATCAAAATCACACGCAATATTTTTTGAGAGATCTCAAGTTTGAGATCTTCTCTGTTACAAGATTTGTAATTTCTTGTGGTTATATAAGAAATTATTTGTGCGGCTCCTGTGGATGTAGGTAAATTTGCCGAACTACGTAAATCTGTTGTCTTGTCTAATTTACTCATTGTTTTATCTGTGTATTCGTTATTGCTTGTATTGGTTGGTTTGAGTTTGGCGTAAACTTAAGCTTGTTCGTTGTTTTCTCGCGGAATTCATTTAGCTTCCGCGGCGGTGTGAGTAGTTTCTATCCCAACAGGTTATAATCAGGATCTTCGAATAATGAAGTTTCAGAATTGAGAGAAATTTTAGAATGGTTATTAAGTATTGTCGACGGTAGACTTTGTGAGCCTAATGATGGAGATGCATTGATCAAAGTGCCAAATGATCTACTCATCAAAGGTTTTACTAATCCGCTTGTTGCTATCGTTGAAAGTACTATCCTGACCTATTAGTTTATCTATTGGATGCGAATTACCTTCAAAATTGAGCTATCCTTGCCCCAACACTTGAAATTGTCGAAATGGTTAATGATTACATTCTTTCATTAATTCCAGGAGAAGAAAGGGTGTACTTGAGTTTTGATAGTGTTTGTGAAGCTGATGGAGATGTTGATTGCCAAGAAAATTTACACACTCTGGATTTTCTCAATAGTATTAGGTGCTTTGCGATACTTAACCACAAGTTGAAATTCAATGTTGAAGTTCCTGTGATGTTACTAAGGAACATAGATCAGTCATCTGGTTTATCCAATAGGACAAGACTAATTATCACTCATTTAATCAACTATGTCATCAGATAAAAAGTTATATCATGCAACAATATTGGATTGAGAGTTTTTATTTTGTGGATTGTTATGACTCCATCAGATTCAAGATGGCCTTTAACGCTGCAAAGAAGATAATATCCTTTAACAACTTCTTTTGCTATAGCAATAAACAAAAGTCAGGGTCAATCCCTTTCTAATGTCGGACTATACCTTCCAAGGACTGTATTCAGTCATGGCCAATTTTATGTGGCCATCTCTAGAGTTAGAAGCAAGAAAAGTTTGAGAATTTTAATCCATGAAAAGGATAGTCAGGTTGCAAACATGACGAAAAATGTTGTCTTTAAGGAAATATTTCAGAATGTAGGATAGTTAATTCTAAAAAAACTTGACAATTAGGATTTGCTATAGTTAATTTTTTTCAATTTTTTGTGAAAAAATGAAACATGTTATAGTTTGGTGACATTTATAAAGTTTCAACCTTGCTTAGCTTAATATGTTTTCGTATATTGATGATTGCATGATTGATATTCATATTTACTTGAGATTATTGTACTTCTATAAGTTACTCCTTTTTTATGCGGATTTCTCACAATATTTTTTTTCCTAAGGTACTTTCCATATACAATGCAATTTTTCTATTTAAATATCAAATTTATCATCATAGAAGTATTTATATTGATAAGCAGATTGAAGATGGCACAAAAGCTGGATTTTATTTCTGACATCAATCGAGACAAAGAAACTTAGAAATTGACGGTAAGAGTCATAAGGCTATGGAATGCGATGAAATTTAATAATCCGAATGTAGTCAACACTATTGAAATGCTTCTATTGGATGAAAAGGTAATATTCCTTACTCTTTTTTCACAATCTGTTTTAGACTTATTATTTTCCTCTTAAATTTTTTATGATATAAATCATTCAAAAGTACGCATCCAAATAATTCTCTTTAATTTTATGGATAAAAGGGAGCCAAAATTCAAGCAACGATCAAGAAAAAATTGATAGACAAGTTCAAATCACAATTGAAAGAAGGCAAATGTTATTTGGTTATGAATTTTGGTGTTAGAGAAAATACTAGAAATTATAGAGCTAATGACCACGCATATAGAGTTAACTTCCTCTACTCTACATCTGTTAAAGAATGTGAGAGTTCCACAATTCCTTTTTATTCATTTGGGTTAGTTGATTTTAAAGATATAATTGCAAGTTGTGTCACATCGACTACCTTAATAGGTAAGATCAAAACTGTGACAATTTGGAAATTATTTATAGTTTTGCTTCTTGTCTTCTTTTTCATTGTAACAATGTTGTTTTTAACATTGCTGCCACTAAGGTTTTTTTTATAAAAAAAAATTACAGATATCATTGGAGAGCTCATTACCATTGGAAATGTGAAGGAAGTTGAGAGCAATGGAAATAAGAGGAAGTTATTGGAGCTTGAACTCCAAGATGACAAGTAAGTTCAAATGTGTACAATATAGTTGCATATTTTTCTATAGTAAAAGTATGCAAGTATATATATTCATTTAATACTAAATCTTGTTCTTCATGCAGCAACATTAAATTATAATGCATCCTATGGGGGAGATTATGCTGACCAAGTTTTAAGCAATGCGAAGAATGCTAACACAAGAGTTATTATCATGGTGATTCATCTTGCCAAGACAAAACCATATGGAGGTAAATTTAATTAGTTGTATATTAATTTCATCAACAAAAGACGTGCACACACACAACATATATACATTCTATAAATTTGGGATTTATTAACAGAATTCATGAAGCTAAAAACCTCAATTCCTTAGGTAAAATTACCATTACAAATGCCTTATATGCATCCAATATATTAATCAATCCAGACATGCCTGAGGTTGCTGATCTAAAAAAGAAGGTACATGATGAATTGCTACATTTATTATTTATTTACAAGTAATTTGATATTATTGCTAATTAATTAAATTTTATTTATAAGCCTGAAACTTGTCGAAGATTCTTCGTCTCAAAGATTTATCAGATTCCAACTGAACAAGCTTATTCAATTGAGGATGATTTTCTATTAGTAACTGAATGGAAGACGCTTATGAAATTCGAGAGGCACGTGAGGTAATTATTTCAAAGGAATACGTTTATGAGTATTATACTGCTTATTTACAATTAGTACCAAACTAGGTAATTGATCCAGAGACACTTGATAATTTTCTACCAATATATTTATAATATTTCAACCAGGTATATATTACAAATTCTTCCTTTTATGGGCATATATTTTTTAATTTTCTACATCAATCTGTATACATAAATCATGCTGAGTGGTGTAAGTAATCTCTTTTGTTTCTAAATCACTAGGAGTCAACGGGCCAGAAATATTTCAACTATGAAGTTGAATCTTCTAGAAAAAAGAGGCTTTTGATACTATAAGTCAATACGCTTAGTATTATTGTTCATAATTTTGTATGTATAAACTCTGTCTAAACTCATCTATGACAAAAATTGATACATAGAAAAATACCTTAACGGTTACTATTTTCAGGAAAATGGGAGATGATATGATCAATAGAAACTCTCAGCAAACCTAACATTCAAGCAAATTTAATCATAAAGCCACTTGACATATATAATTGGATACATGCAATATTTTTTGCAACACTGATATTCCAATACTATTTGTTGGCGGTGGATGTTAAAAAGACTTGCATAAAGATTGAACCTTGGGCCACTAAAAATAATCTCCCTCTCTTATCTTCTCATGAATCCTAACCCCAAACAAAACCATCTCTACAAAAAGAAGCAAAAATATACAACCTGGTGTTTAAATAAAATAAAACAGTAGAATAGAATATACATGAAGAAGACAAACATCATAATCAATTACTTATTATCCTCACTACTACTCAAAAGATCTTCTTTTCTCTTCTCTTTTAAAATAGATTCCAACTTGATTGCTATTTCACTTTACTATTGATTTCTTGATTTTTCATAATCAATCACTGATAATATGTTTTTTTTTCACATTACTATTGATTTTTTGCTTCTTCATATTAACAGTGTAAGAATCTTCTCCTGGCACCTCACTAACATGCTAATTGTTATGTTATATTGTAATACAAGACACCCTTTCGGTCACTTGCAACAATGAAGCTGAAATTTGTTTCTCAGATAACATAACTCCATATAAGAGGAATTTGTTAGAGTCTGATATCGAGCACTCAGTTTCTACAGAATTGATTTCTCCACAAATGTCAAGCAACAAAAAGCAGAAACAAATCAAAATTGAAGAGGAGAATTAGAATATTTTGGAGAGATAGTTGAAGCTGTTTTTTTGAAAAATCTCTATCTGATACATGATGTTTGAAACTTATATTTACTATTTTGATCTAAAATCTTACTTAGTGAACTTTTGTATGAACTATATTGTTTTGGTGGTTCTTGGTCTAAAAGCCTATTTAGCAAGCTATTGTATGTAGTATATTTCTTTTGGTGGATTTGCATTGATAACCCCAACTACTTGATATGATTATGATAGATATTTTCTTTATCAATAGGTAGATTGTTATGATTTTCTTTTATGGATGTGTGTACTTGACATGTACTTGTCATTCTTTATGCTTGAAATATTTTAGGTGGAGCAAAAATTAATGCTGCATACTAGTTATTTGGTATAGCAAAATGTTATAACATTAACCATATAGATCTGAGACATTACCCATTTTGTTATGACAACAGAGGATTCAAAAATTGATTCTACTTTACAATTAAATAATAGTAATTTAAGCATATATGTAGCTTAGATTATGTTATTTTTGACAAATTCCATATTATCATTATTTTAATTTGAATTTTTTTCTCTACATTAATTTTTATATATTAAACAAAGAGCTTTGCTACAAGGACAAAAAATATGAGACCAATAAGGAGGACAAGTGAGTTGTCCCCCTCCTATTGGATAATGAGTTGGCCATCATTAATGAATGATGACCAACTCATTATCCAATAGGAGGGAGACACCTCATTTGTCCTCCTATTGATCCCATATTTTGGGTCCTTAGTAATTTTTCATTAAGGGGGTGTTTGTTTCAAATCCCAAAATTTATGGATATGGATTTCACCATAGAATTTGAAATCCATAAATTTTTTTGTGGGTTTTGGGATCTCTAAAATTTTGTTTGTTTCATCAATATTTTGGGATTTGGAATACCAAAATTTGTAATATTATGTTTGTTTCATCAATATTTTGGGATTTGGAATACTATAATTTGTAATATTTTGTTTGTTTCATCAATATTTTGGGATTTGGAATACTATAAATTATATATTATAATATTATATAATATTTTAATAACATATATTATATAATTAAGTCCTAGATATATATATATATATATAATATATAAATATAT